>NC_092501.1:130567136-130872114 GCF_047511675.1 Marmota flaviventris | reverse complement strand
TACTATCTGAGAGGGCAAGGCATTCTCATAGGACAGATTAAAGAAAAATACCAATGTAAGTTCCACATGTTACAGTTTGAAATGTAGAGATAGTTCATGAGCTTTCCCTTCTCCTGGGAAATTTTCTACTCCCTGGGACCCTCCACTTATAGAGACATGACTGTCCACTGCTTCAGGGGGCAATGGGAAAGATAAACCCAGTTTTCAAGTTTCTGAAGTTATTTCTTTGAACTCACAGCAGACGAAACAGCTGGAATGGCAAGGCTCTTTATTGCAAGAGCGAGGCTTTTGGAGACACCAACTGATGGTGACAGCTTAAACATGTCATCTCATAGACCTTGGAATCTAGTCCAGGTGATCTCTGACCTCACACATTTCAGCCTCACGATGCTCCAGACTGAGGCAAATTGCAGATGAACTATGAAATCACAGAGAAAGCCCAATTCTCCCCATAACAGACAAAGCAAAGGCTTCTTGTGACTATTCTTGCTACAAAAAGGGAAAACCAGTCTTCCAAACACAGGTTGAACAGCTCAACCTCACTACCTTTATGAGCCCATAATAATGTCAGAAGATGTTAGGGTGAGATAAAAATAAGAGAGGGAGTGAAAACAGATAGAACATTCCTTCCCTTCCATAACCATTGTGTTGTCCAAAATAGCAGTTTAATAAATATGCAGAAAGAGAAAAGAAAGGCAGAAGGAGACCGATGGGTTTCTCTTAGCATTATTAGTCCATTCTGAGTATTGGAGGCCCTCAGTGGTTATGATCTGTCTTTTTGCATAATATTCCCCAAATACTTCCAACTTATTATCCCATCAGACATTAAAGAGAGCAGTATAGATACTGAATAAAGATAAAAACTGCTGGAGTGGAAACACTTCCCGTAAAGCCTGTGCAGAGCAATGATGGTTTTGCGATAGCCATTACTATTGCCTGAGGTGGGACTGGGAGTGAAGTGAATACCACACTGTCAGCGAGAGAAATGAAAAGACATCAACCTGATCATCTCCAAAGCCTGAGAGTCTCCCTGTTCATAACATTCCACAGAGGAGCAATTCTGTCCATTGTATATAGCATTGTATATATGCACACACACACACACATATATATAGTGTATTATATAAATACATAAATGATATATATGAGATACACACATATGTCTACATACACACATGTGCACACTCATACCTCCTTTTTGTACATTAAACCACAATTTTTATGAGACCCTAGCTTGTTCATACATCAATGGGAGAGTAAAATGCACTTTTGGAAAATATCAGAAGCTTTACAAACTGCATATCTTTTTATCCCAGCAATTTCACTTGTAGGAGTTAATCTTCATAATGCAGGATATTTACAAAGACTCAGTGCAATAGAGTTTTGTAATAGTGAAAGAGTGTCTAGAGCCATATGACCTACACTAGGGCACCGGTGAATACAGCACAGTGCAGACACAATACTGTACACACACACACACACACACACACACACACACACTGCTGTACAAGTTAGTTCCTGACAGGTAAAGATACTTGTAATATAGCTGGTGAGGAAGTTAGACTATAAAATTCACGTAATGCCAGTCTGGGTAATGATAAATCTATCTATGGGTATATAGATGCTCAGAAAAAAATCTAGGGCTGTGGTTGTGGCTCAGCGGTAGAGTGCTCACCTAGAAAAAAATCTATTAAGGCAGACATCAAATCATGAATAATGGTTGTTTCTGGGTGAGTGTCAATTTGTATTTTCTGAATTTTCCATAGTTACCTATAGTTACCATGTATTACTCGAGTAATAAAAATTGCTCTAAAATTAAGAAACGCACCAGGCACATCGAGGGCAGGTGTGGTGGCAGCTACTCACTCTGTGCCCCTCCTTTTTCCTTCCCTTGGGGGACTGACGGCCCAGGTAAACCAGATGTCCCTGGAGTGGCACTTCAGCTTCTCAGGGAAAATGCTGTCAGGAAAGTCTGTCTCCATTTTTCTTTCATATCCTGGGTAATAATCGACACCTTCTGTGTGGTTGAAGTTATACAATTAAAACTTATCTTTGAAGCCAGAAGGACTACACCATATTTTTTTGGGAAACGGATGTCAGTGTAGCAAAGCATCAAAGGGGTTGTCTGTTGTGGTATATTGTCCTCACCCTTTGATTTCCTGATGCCTATCTTTGCTTATTGCTTTTTTCTTATCAACTGTCAAACAGTAATATAGTCTAGCTTTTCAGGCTCCTATTCAGGAAAAACATAGACTCTACACCATCAAATAACCGTCTAAATGCACAAATGTTTTTGGCCTCAGTTGTTTAATTTAATCTCATTGCAACTCTCAGGATCCTACAAGTAACACTGCCTCCTGCTTCTCAAAAGTCCCAAAACATAAGGGACATATTCTGTGTTTTAAATGAATCATGCTTAGTGAAAGAACGCAATTTTATTTTTCTAAAATTATTAATAAAATAATTCAAATATTTATCAAATGAGAAATTCCCATCCAGATGTTATATAGGTCCTAGAGTCCATAGATTACAGTATTAAATTGGAATCTAACTGTAAGAAGTTTAGATAAGCCACATATAACAGGGATGATTGAAGAGCAGTTTTGATTAATGAGGAGATAGGCTGGCTTAGGACTCCTTAAACTTTCAGTGTATGCAACTCATTTGGCTCAGGGGTGGGACCCGGGATTCTGCATTTCTGCGATGATATGGTGGCTCATGGACCACACTCCAAGCAGCAAATTTTCTAGTTTGGTAATTATATGTGTTCTTCTAAGCTAAGAATACCTTCTCTGGGCAGCTGACGAGACCAGTGGGATACCCAGTCCATAACTGTTTGTGTTCTGTGGTTCTGAGGCTGCAGATAAGTCTCCTCTTGAGTAGTTGCAATACCCAGACATGCCACAAATGGTGCTTTCAGGCCTGTGACCTTTTTGTTAGTGTCACCTACAAGCTACATAGCTCCAATCCTAACAGGAAGGTCCAGGAACATCCTTGTGGCAGAAGGCCTCAACATGTAGGGTCATGGGAAGAGCTGCTTCCAGCAGATTCATCTTTCCCTGGTTAGGACAAGCTGGAGTGCAGCCGTTGTCCTCTGGCATGGGAAGAAGCAGCCCTAAGGGTGCTCTCCCACTCAGTTACAGGCACAGCAGTTGTAGGTATCTCAGATGCCCAGGCCAAGGAATGCAATAGAAACTTCTAAGTAATGTCTTTAATCCTGTACTCACTTTGGAGGGAAGAGTGGATGAGATCAGATTGATCTGTCCATGTGCACTGCCTCTTAGTGGTTTCTCACTGTCTCTGCAGCCATGGCCATATATCAAGATGACTCAGAGCCAATCCAGCTGTGCAGTACACCCTGAATCTCTTTTGGGAATAATGCTATGTGTGGACACTATTGTTGTGCTATAACATGGCCTTCAACACAATAAAAATGGGAAGACTTTTTATTTGGGACTCATTTGCTGAAAGTTGCACACTCAACTTTGTGGAGTTGGAAGCCTATGATTTTCTTCCATGTGGAAATAAATACATCGTTGCTCCAATGCTTCAGTTTGTTTCATGTCTGTTGGGTTTATAACAGCATGCCAAACAATATCACTAGCATTATTAATAAAGCTTTTGGAAATTGAGGAAGTAGAAATAGATGAAAAAAGTGAGAGAGCTAAATTGAGATACCCCAACGAGTAACTTTCTCTAGGAGGCCACATTCTAATTTAGAAAATATTGGTGACTTGTCTGTAGTTAGCAGGGGTGTGAAGCTGCGGATGGAATAGGTAGTTTTTAGTTTACCCACAAGCCTGAGCACATTGCCAACTCGATGTTAACCACCAAATTAAACTAGCTCAATGGTTAATATTGTTCTTCATGAAGATTAATGGAAAGAAAGATAAATTAATGAGCTTTGCCCAGATCTTATGGAATAAGACTCTGAAATAATATTCATTCGAAGAAAGATATGGGATAAAGTATTGTACACAGAAGGAAAAAATAAAGATTATAATGTCCATGAATGGATCAAAGTTAAACTGACCACTGTTGTTCTTCCAAAATACTGATCTTCCTTTTCAGGGGACCTGATCAAAACTGGCTCTACAGTGAACAAAACTGATTAACAGTTATCTTCTCTAATAAAAACAGAAGCAAAATAACAAATATTCCATTAAACCAAGACTGCATTAAGCTCTTGAACTTGGAAACATCACATCTGTTCAGATATTCCTCATCAGTGATAAGTACTAGAGTTCAGAACAGCCTCAGATAGAACAAGTTCATTCCTTGATATGTCCTTGACACAATGAAATTGTGTTTAGTGTGTTGCTTTTCAAACTCCTAAATTACAGCACAATGAGCTCAGGTTTCTCTCTAAAACACTAAGGGATCGTGCAAATGTGGTCAATGCCAAAATCAAAACATACGATGCCTCAGTATCCTGAACTTGGAATAAGAGCTGAAACTACTGAGAAATTAAAGGGAGATGATAGTATTTAATTGGAGGGATACACATGCAGGAAAAGAGATCCCCAGGAGGGAGGAGATGTTTTCCCAGGAACAATAGAGAAGAATTAATTGACAAGCCCTTATATTGGCTCCAAACTAGTTAGAGGGCCTTACCATCAGCTGAGATGCCTGGATTTTTCAACTTGAAAAACACCTGTGATCCACCTGATCCTTTTCCCTTGAGATGAGAGTGTGTTCAGAGGCCCAGAGCACCAGCTGGGCCTATTTGGGAACTTCCCTCAAGGGAAGTTCACAGACATCATGGTCCTAGGAAAGTCCTAGGGTGTTGGAATAACTTTCAGTCCCAGCTAGCAGCTACCAGCAGCTCGGAAGTGCTTGAAATATCCACCTTCCTTGAGGCCTGACAGGAGCGCCTGCAGGATGGGGTGAAACCCCATCCTCAGCACTTGTGGTTGGCATTGCCAAACTGCCCGGCCAGGAAACCGAGAGTCAGGGGCTTCAGGGCATGAAACCCCTGACTCAGTAAGGGCCAAAGACCCTTCCAGATTGCTTTCCGCCACGACAGCAATATTTAGAGTTTCCTAACAGTGCAGTTATGTTAGGCAGAAGATGATGGGCTTATGGATATTGTCTTGCTTATGTATGATTGACAGGCAAGCCCCACTAGAACCCTATAACAGTTGTGTGCATTCCAAAAAGAAACTGAGCTCCTGGACAACGACCTGAGGTGGGTCTCCAGCCAGTTCTCTCACCAGCTCCGGAGTCTGTGTGTTGACTCCGTGTCTCTATGCCCCGGCGACAAGGTAGCCGAGTGACCATTGACCACGAAGGGACTTAGGAGCACATTCAATAGGGTACGACTCCATTGGACCTACAGCCCATGGAAGCTCTGGGGCAGCAGTGAGGACGTGAGCAGGGAACTGGGCCTGAGTCCCTGGAAAGACAGCTCAGGAAGTTGGGGAAAGAAAAGTCTGGAAAAAAAGGAGAGAAAGAATTTGAGGTCTGAGCAGGCTGAAGAACAAATCCAGGGACTCCTGTTCTTTTCTTTACCCAGTTCATGACACGTTCCCAGGCTCAGATCAGCAAAGCACATTGTCCATGGCCATTCCTCCCTGATTTCCTCAGACCAGAGAATTCCTCAGAATGTTGCCCAGAGGCTGGGACATACCCTCGGTATCACTTCGATTCATCTTTGACAATTTGTGGGTATTTTTGTTCTGGGTACTGGGGACTGCATCCCCAGAGGCCCACCACAGCTGAGCTATATTTACACCTTTGTATTTTGAGACAGTCTCTTGCTGAGTTGCCCAGGCTGGTCTTGCACTAGCAACCTCCTGCCTCAGCCTCCCAAGTACCTGGGATTACAGGTGTATGCCATCATGACCAGCTTCCACCTGTGCTTTGAGAAGTACTGAAGCCAAGTTATTGTCCTGGTGCTGTGGGGAGGTGGACCAAACAGGGCTGAAGTGTGGACAGCAAGCATGGGCCACAGCTGCATGGAGCCCACCAGCCCAGGGAGGGTGAGCCCATGCCAAGGCAAGCCAGGGTGCACCAACCTGTAGCACTGCAGCAGCCTGAACTGGTGGATGCCAAGGCCTGTTCTGCATAGCACCCATGGGCCCTGAAGCCCTGAGCATCCACGGTCCAGTGATCTCAACCTCTAGCTTCCCCACAAGTGGTAGGAAAATAGAAGTGGAACTGACCTGAATGGGATTGCAGGGTTAGCCAAGTGCACTAGTACTTTTCCAAACTCTGATTAGCATAAATCTGGACCAATAGCATTGACCTAAGCACTAAATAAACCCCTAGACTAGCACACTCAGGGGACAACCGCTACTGGGTCTCCTCTCACCCTGTGGGAGTTCTGCTTCCATTGACACTTTAACAAAGCCTACTTACACTCATCTTTGTGTGTGGATTTCATTCTTCAAATTCATGAAATAAGAACCCAGAAAGAAGAAATCGGTGGTGAGCTTCTGGGGTCTGCTGCAACACTGGAGGGCACGGCCCACCATTAAGGGCTGCAACACGTTTCTTGGCTGCAGAGGTCGGCAGCTTGTGCAGACCCCACCTGCCAGCAGCAACAGTAGGAAGGGCATAAAGCCACAAGGCATTCCTGCTGTCACCAGCAGTTTGCAAGGTGTTAGGTAAAGAGTTAGTGACTATCCTCACTTTTGAGGTGGAACCGTTTTAGGACTGAAATTAGGAGGGCAAGTAGAGAAGTTTCCTTCAGAACAGCCTCAGGTAGAACCAGTTCATTCTTTGATGACATCCTATTGGCATGATTCTGGGGCCAGATATCCTTAAGACACATTATACATTTCTAAAAATGTTTAAGCTCCCAATATCTTCTAAGAGTAATTCTTCAAGTATGAGTAAGATCTTTATTTAAATGGAAATATTCAATCACACGTGATGGGAATTTCATTAGTATTATGTGGCACTCTTGGTATTTTTTTTCCCCTGGCATAATTGTTGTTTTTGTTTTATCCTACTTACAAAAATTCCCCCTTTTATTCAAATCACTTAATAATGCAAATTGTGCCATTATGGCTTGGTGATCTTCTCACCAGATTTCTGGAACAACAACCTAACAGTCTGAGAGTATAAATTAAACTCAATCTTCCTTAGGAAGTATGGGGACTTACTGAGATCACCTGGGCACCAACACTATGTTTAGCTTTTCAGGAGGCATAAAGGAGAAGCCTGACCTCTCTGGTAATCTGAGAAAGGCAAATGGACCAGGTGTATCTGGGAAAAATTCACCCAAACAAAACCAGGGCCCTCAGCACTCCCGCCGGAGTTGGACAGCAAGTGACAAAGGACATAGGCAGTAGAAGTGGGATTCTGGAATCAGTGAGGCTGAGGAAGAGGATGATGCCCAACCGTCCCCATGCCCTCTTCTGCCCTTGACCCGGGCATTTCTTTATGGGGTGGGGGAAAGAGCAGCGCTGTCTCTTCCTTCAGTCTCTCTACCATTACTGACTCAGAGGCAGCTCACAGTGTTGAGAAGCTCCGATGGCTTCTTGACAGCCCTCACTTAAGGATGAACCTTAGAGTCCTCTAGATTTTTATTCAAGAGAGAACAAAGAGAAAAGGTACAGACTGCTCCCTCCTCTCCTCCTCCTCTCTTCTTTCTTCATTCTGTTTTTAGAGGAGTTTCTAAGATGGTCATAACTTAGCATTCTAGAGCTTCTGGAGGGTCCTTAGGGGCATCCTGTCCAACCACATCATGCAACAGAGGAGGAAACCGAGGCCCAAAGGGGGTACTATGGTTGCCCTTGATAGGGGGCAAACCCCAGGGTTCATGTGCAGGAGGCTTGGTTCCCAGTGTGGAGATGTGGGAGGTGGTAGGACTTAAATAGAGAGGCCCACTGAGAGGTAAACAGGTCGTTGGGGGGTGTTGTACTCAGAAGGGATTAATGTAGTTCTTATGGCACCTCAGTTAGCTCCCCAGTTGTGGGTTGCTACTAAAGAGCAACAACCAGTCCTCTGGGTTCCTGTCTCACCACCCAATTTCTTCCACATGCATCATTGTAATGCTGTATGAGGACCTTGCCAAGCCAAACAGATAACCCCGTGAGCTAAATAAACCCCTTTTCTTTATAAAGTGACCAGTCTCAGGCATTTTGTTATAACAAAAGAAATTGGACTAAGACAGAAGGTAAATGGTCAGAAAGCATGAAGCTAACTTGTGGTTGAACAGAACTAGAACTTACCCGTTTTCCATATTTTTTACTGTTATATTTATAGTTATACATAATCACGGGATTAGTTGTTACTTCTTTATATGTGAACACATATAATAATATAATCTGGCCCACATCATTCCCCAGTACCTCCCCTTTCCCTGTCCTCCTCCTTCTGCTGGTCCCTTTCCTCTGTTCTACTGGTCTTCTTTCTATTTTCATGAGGGACGAAGACTTATAACATGTCACCACACCACTATTCTGTACCTCTCCCTTAGAGATGACCTTTCTTTTGTTCCTATCAAGACAAGCAGCATGAGAAGGCAGCCCCCACCCCCCGCATTTTGAAGGAAAAGAACCAAATAGAGTGACTGGTGTTCTTTGCAGGCAGCTCTCAAGGTCATGCCTGGCAATAAAAACCCAGTTGCAGAAAAACAGGCATCAAGCCCGGTACTGAGGCTGGCGAGCCCAGGAAGCTCCTGTGAGCTCATGCATAGATAAAGGAATGTTGAGTAAGGGCCCTCACAGACGCAGGCAAGTCCATTTTCTAATATGAAATGATCAGCACTGATGCCTAAGTCCCAACTAGGAACCAGGAGTCATTCAGAAACAGGCCATTCCATCAAGAGAGGCTGACCGTGGAGGTGGAAAGACAATGAGGTGCAGGTGCATTGCTCCTGGACCAACAGATGGGGTCTGCAGGGCAGCCCTTCAACCCTGCTGGCCACACAGAAGAGTGGCCTAGTAACGGTGTTTCAGGACAAACAACAAATCCTCTCTCTACTTAGCCCCTTGAGTATGATCATATAGTTTGTGGAAAAATGTTATTTATTTATTTGTTTATTTTTGGAATCGGGGATTGAACTCAGGAGCACTCCACCACTGAGCCACATCCCCAGGCTATTTTGTATTTTATTTAGAGACAGAGTCTCACTGAGTTGCTTAGCATCTCGCTTTTGCTGAGGCTGGTTTTGAACTTTGAATCCTCCTCCCTCAGCCCCCCGAGCTGCTGGGATTATAGTCGTGCGCCACCGTACCCAGCTGAAAACTGTTGTTTTAACAATCTACTTGGAAAATACTTTTTTTTTTTTTTAAGGGTGGATTGAAGACTCCTGACTTAAACTTCTTTTTTTCTTTTCTTTTCATAAAGTTTACTCTGTTATATTCCACTGACTGATCAAAGGGCCTTCTCCTGCATGCGGGTAGGGGCAGGATTTATGCTCCTAGCTGGGTGCTGATGCAGGCAAGACCCATCAGTATCCACTCTCCTTCTTTACTACCTGAAATGCATTAGGGATAGCAATGTAGTCAAAGAAAACAATGTTGTCCAGAACCCCTTGTAACTAGAGAGAAATACGTAACCAACATCTAGTCCAAAGAGATAAGAGTAACTGCTGGGTAGAGTCTTTGAAAGACTCCTTAAAAATGACCCAACTGGGAACAGTGGCTCACACCTGTAATCACAGCGGCTCAGGAGGCTGAGGCAGGAGGATTTGGGATTCAAAGCCAGCCTCAGCAACAGCAAGGTGCTGAGCAACTCAGTGAGACCCTGTCTCTAAATAAAATACAAAACATGTGGCTCAGTGAGCCCCTATGTTCAATCCTCAGTACCAAAAAAAAAAGGGATGACCCAGCCAGCAAGTGCCCTCTGATCTTCCTTTTTCTTTCTTCTTGCTGAGAAAAGGATGTAATGGCTATGGTGCAGGCATCCTTATTGTAACTCTGAGGCAACCCTGAGGATGGAAGCCCAAAGCTGAGAGTGGTGTGGCAGAATGACTGGAGGAACTTCTACATCAGACCTGAACTTGCCTCCTCTGTGCTTTTTTTCTTCTTAAATGATAGAGGAAAACAAATCCTTACGTGCTTAACCATTTTTTTCTTTGTACTTGTAACCAAACACATTTCCTAACCAAAACACACACATATACTCACACATATACACTCACCAAGAAGTCTCATCTCTGAAGAGTGAGGCAGAACTACAATATTTAAAGGAGAAAGGAAGAGCAATAACAGGGTATTGATCCCAGCTGTACTAAGAGAATTTCCAACTCAGACTGCAATTAAAATAACTGAGAAGAAAACATCCCAAACCAAATTACCAGTTTCGCTGACTAGGGAGGTGCTTTGTTGTGACCCAGAGGACTGATTTGAGAGCTATGAACTGAGCAAAGGCTTCATGCAAGTGTTTTAGAAAAATCATTCTTAAAGAAATGTAGCCTCTGGGCCAAACTAAGTGGAATGAAAATGGCGGCAGGGAGACAGAGAGTTCAAGAGGCTGTCTCTGATTTCAGGAATAGAAAAGCTCCAGGGAATGAGTGCAAATCACTGGAGCATTATTTTCATGATTACTAATGGTTCTTAATAACTATGGGGCAACGATGGGTCTCTGGTTGGCTAAAAATGATCAGAAATTGCTCACTGCAGTTATACTAATAACTAAATATAATTTGACACTAAATTACAATTCTAGACACGCAGCTTTCCCATAGTCCCTTATTGCAAAGGGAAACTAAGCCAGAACATCAATAAATAGAATAATCCAATTAAGTGTCTCTCCACTGGGGAACTATTTAGAATTAAGAGTTTTAACAGGATAGTGAGATAGGGCAGAACAATTCAGTATTTACTGATTTTAAAAAAAATCAAGGCTCTTATTGTAAATCTTATTTTTTTTTAATTTTAAAGTAAGGGTTGAATTGATCTGAATGGCTTTGATATAGTGGTTTTAATCTCTATAAATTCTTTATAGACACCAGGGATCATTTATCATGAATACATTTACTTGTATTTTAATATTAAATATAAACACTTTTTTAAAAAAGTTCAGAGCATCTTTATAAGCATATTTCCTATCTTTTTTTTTAACCACATATAATGTTCACTTGTAATATAAGAGTTACAAATACAGAAAGATGGTTTGGTAGAAATATCTACATTCTTTTTAGCCGCATTTAAGTGAGAAATGAGAGCTAAATTGCCTAATGAGAGTCTATGATGGTGGTGTTAACACACTAGCAGGATTTGTGCCACAGGTGGCATTTCTTCCATATTAGGAGACAGTGACATTTGCCCACAGAGGCAGAAATACAAGGGAAGACATTTGCCCAGAGATGAGTTAGAACAGCCCAAAGGACGCAGTGGCTGTGCTCTGAGTTTTCTGTTAGCCTGTGGGAATAGGACGAGGTACTCGATGGAGGGGGGCCCAATGGATGAGTTAAGGCTGCTCTGGGAAGGTGTTCCTAGTAGCATCTGAAAGCAGCTGGTAAAGCCTGGGGCACATCCTTCAATCTGAGTTTCTGCAGGCACAGGAGGGGCCTATCCAGTACTGAAAACAAGGTCTGATCAAATTCTCCAGGAAAAGCCTCCAGTCTCAGGGTTCGAGGTTCCCATATTGTTCTTTGTCCAGGACCCCTTTGTTGATCACTACTTCCAATTCAACATGTACTACATAGATGGCCCCTGTGGCATTGACCCCAAGGGGGACTGTAAACACAATGTGGAAAGACTTTTAAAAATACTTACTGCTGGTAGAGGACAGGTGGCTGTAGTCAGACCTGAAACACAAGAGCTCCGTATTAATAGGAATACACGTCATTTTTGTTTATCTGCATGACTTATTCAAGCTACAAGTTGAAACAGTGGGGACAGCATTTGACTGGTAAAGAAATGTCACCACTAGAAAACTACAGTGCTGAGGTTCATTCTGTGCAAACTATAGTTATGTCTGAATTTGAAAGCAAAAATTTGAAGGCACTTGAGAAATGGGGCAACGGGGGTGGGGGGTCCTTCCTATAGGCTCTGTGGATTCCTCTGATGAGACTATGGGACTCTCTTAATTTGCTGGCAAATTTTCAAATGGTTTGTTTTGCCGAAGAGAAAGCCCCAAAGTTTTCAACAGATTCACGTCTCCCCAAAGACTAACCCACTGCAGATAAGCACCTTCAAATGTTCCACCACACCATGGGGAGTGTTTATTTGCTGATGTCAGCCAAGGATCTCTATGGGAGGGGACAGAACCTTGGCTGCTAATTTGCCCACAGAACCAAAGACACGGGGATGCTTCCATGGATTTCAGTTCCACTGAGAAGAAATCCTGCTGGATATTAGAGTAACGGGATGTAGGCTGTGGTAGGGGAGCGAAAAAGCAGGGTTAGGGCTCTGTGAATGGCCCATTTGGATTTTATGCTGAAAAACCTGTGGCTGGCATTGAGAATGGGAATCCGGCCAAGGATCTGCCTTGCTTAATCTCTGCTAAATTTCTGCCCTACTTGCGTGGTTGTTAAGACTTCCCTCTCTGGAAAGGAATTTGGTGTAGAAGCTATTTCTTTTCTCCCCCCAGTGCCCCATAGTTATTCTCGGTAGGAAATTAATCACTTAAGCGCATAGGGATTTATTCTGCCCGGGTAGATAGGGGACATAGTTATGCAAATAAACTGCTTAATTATGTTTAATTTTATAGATATACACTCCTTTTATTTCCTTGGTCTCATGTTGCCTTTCTGAATCATCCAATTTTCCTTCCACTGAGCTTCTTGAAAGTACATACAAAACTTAAAGAAAAAGAAAAAAAAATCACAAGAAGCATGCCTCTTACTGGTTAAAATAACCTGCATCTCTCAGACCAAATGCACTGATTTATTGCAGAGGAACCAAATGAGAGAAAAACAGCATGTGGTTTTCTCTTTCAAATGAAATATTTTAGTAGTCATAGAGTCATTGAATTTTAAAACTGGAAAGAATAACAACTTCTATCATTTGCATATCCCTGTACATATTACAAACTGCCTTTGCACATATCTAATTCAGTTTTTAATTGGTTAACTGAAAAGCAAAAGAGGTACTATTTGTATGGAGGTAGGAAGTGAGAACTGATAAAGGTTTGGACTCAGGGTGCAGGGTGGGTAGCAAGGGATGAGCTGGAAAGTAGGATGGTTTGGCTAGGGCATGGCGACATGCCTGCTAAGGGGGGATGAAAAGCATCAATGATAAGCAACCTCCTGAAATCTAGCATATGTAACCCCAGCACTGACACTTTAAATTCCTTCTGGAGCCAGGCAGGGCATAAATAAACTTTAAGACAATACTTAGAAATGGAACTATGGAGAAATGCCGTGAATGCCCACCAAAACACCCCCTGTAGTAGATGCAACAGCAAAACCATTCTGTTGCAATACGATCATCTTAAGATGGCCAGACTTTAAAGAAATTTCATGACTATCCAAATACAACATATAACAAGAATGTGCAATATTACTATTTCTCTTGTATTAAAAATGTGTCAGTCGTTTCAGCTAGGATTTTCCAAATACTCCTGAAGCAGATGGGATTCACATATGCAGACGTTTTAAAGATCTGCGTACAGATGGATATGTATGCAGAATGAAATTTACACTGGAAACGTAGTTCAAGAATCTTAAAGTGCAATGGTAGTATTTTAGGATCGGTGCTAGCATAACTGATGCCCCTCTAAGAATCCCCCCCCCCCCACCTCTCAGGATAAAGGGTACTGCTTGGGTTAGGCCTGCCAACTGGTCAGTCTTCAACAGTCATTCGTCTGCTCAATCCCCACCCCATACAGCAGCCGATCTTTGCAAAGCACAAAATCTGATGGTGTCTTTCACTGGATCAAATTCAAGCTTGAGAGTTAAAACACAAACCCCTCACTCCATGGTGATGGTCTCAGCCCAGCTCCGTAGCCCAACTTCCATGCCTGTCCACTATCAAAACAAAGCAAATGGGAAAGAGTCCCTGAACCCTCACGCTGCTCTCCAGCCTCTGATCCTAAGTTGATGAAATTTGTACAGTTTCCACAATGATGGAGATACAATTTTGAACTGCTCTTTTCAATCAACACCACCCTACCATGCTGCTACATAGCTCCTGTAATTATCATTTTAGAGGAAGTGATGCTCTATAATTTATTCAACCATTTCCCTTTTATTGGCTATATGATTGTTCTTGATTGTTCACTTTTATAAAGCACAGAGTGATATTTATGAATATAGCTTTACATTTCTTTTCTTATCCGTAGAATTACCATGAGTGGGAAAACAGACTAAGTCCAGATATGAACACTTCCAGAGCTTTTAATATTCCAAATAACCCCAACAGATCATTTACTGGAAATACTGCCAGGGAAAGATGAACTGTAAAGCTTACAATCATTGTGTGCATAAACAGATTCAAATAAATTCAGAGAACAACCAGATATCTGGTCAGGACTTTGTACTCTTCAACATTTTAGGGTGGGAAGGAAGAGCCGTTGGGTACCTGCCTTGAGATTTGTATATTGTTCTTACATCATGAGAATTCATGATACATCATGAGAATTACATCATGAGAATTCATAGCTCTGCCTATGACATTCAAGCTTGCCAGAATGAAGCATGAAAGATGAGTTCATGAATTTTAAGAAATTTCTGAACACATGATACACATAAGTACAATAATACAAAGATTAGTACATAGTCTCTCATATCTAATATATACAGAGATGCATTTCCAAATATTTAATATCTGTGCCAATAATAAAAAGTTAAGATGTAGTTCCTTAATTTTTCTAAAAAAATATAATTATATGTGTAGACCATATATGTAAAGACTTTCTGTACTTATGGTAGCTTATCTCTGTTAGCAGTCTACTTGCCAATTTAAACATACATTAATTTTATAAAATAATATCTTCCTAAATTCTCTTTTCCAGAAAAATTATGGCATAAGAGCTTTCTGATTTTAATATTCCACCAATTTTTTTCCCCATTCACCTGTTTAAACTCTCAACTGATGGATTTTTAAAACTCTCTTAAGTCACAGTGAAGTATGAGTTGAAGGCCACCAAAAAGGCAGGGCATGGTATGACCTTGCCATGGGTCAGAAGCTCAGTGACAGCTGACACAGAAGTGGAAGTCCATTAACGTGAGACCAAACTCCTGAATGAATATAATCCACTGGGTCAGGTCACATGTGAAAAAGCAGCTTCCAGGGCAAATCCTGGAGCCATGACTAATGAAAGTCATCAGAAAGCATTGACTTTTATTTGGATTTACAAGGAACTGTCTGTCCCTTGATTAAGGGATTCTGTTTCTAAAGCTGGCTTACACCGTCTGCAGCTGCTGTGCCAGTTCTTTCCAACAGAAAGAACACAGACGCACAAGACTTGCTTTCAGGTGGGTTTGGAAAAATGGGAGTTTCAAAGTGACATCAATCACCACAAAAGAAGACTAGTGTTGGCTTTTAGTCTTGGCCTGGATTAGGTGGGTCAGGTGGCAAAGGCAGCCTTCCAAGCAAAAGAAAATGAGCAGAAAACAAAAATTAGTTAAAACAGTTCAAACAGCTTCCTTAAGAGGCAAAGTCACTAGGTGGCAAGCACGATAGAGACCCAGGCTTCAATTCAGGTCACTAGAGAGCCATGTGCCTTCTGAGGGTCTGTGTCCCCATCTGTAAAACAGTAATAATGATGATAGTGAGGCATGCCCTGCAGCCTGTTGAATGTTCTGAATGATGATCAAATTGCTTAAGGTATGTATTTAAAAGTATCGGAATGTCTACTGAGATGAGTATAAATAACCTACAGTCTTAAGTTCACCATTATTACATAAGATTCTAGTTTTACCAATTGGAGTATTCTTTGTGTTAATAATAATGATATAATAAGAAAGAATCATGGACTGAGATTGACTTATTCCAGGCATTGTTCTTAGGGCTTTCAATGTACACACTCATTTAATCCTCACAACCACCCAGTGAAGGAGGTCTCATCAATGCCCCCACTGCACAGAGTGGGAAACTGAGAACACAGGGAGATGAAGTTAACTGCTCCAGGTTTCCATGATTCCTAAGTAGAGGAGCTAGGGTTGGAACACGGCAGGTGCTCTTGCAATTTAACTTTCAAAGTGACCACAGTCACTGCCAGTGAGACTCACAAAGTTGCTTGGAACTGTCTCTTTGATCTGATAAATAGGACTGACCATTCTCTTAGACAATACCCTAAAGTCTGTTGTTCCCGTTTTGTTTCAGCTACCTAGCAACAATGTCCCTGCACCCAATCTGTGATGATCCTAAACAGCCCTAGCTCTCTCTTGCCTGACCCCTAGGTTTCATTGAGCACGGCCAGGGGATGAAGGTGGGGGACAGCAAATCCACTCCTGTCTCTGTAAATATATAATCACTCATCTTAACTGGTCCTCCCTCAACCCTGCCTGAACAATCTCAAATCTCCATCATCCTGTATGTATGGTATGTGTGTGTGTGTGTGTGTGTGGGGGGGGTTTGCATTTACAATGACTGGAAACCCTATCTTCCCTTCCCTCCTTCTGCTTTGATCCGAGGCCCATCCATCCACCTGTGGTCTGAAGTCTGCCTGCCTCCCCTTCTTCAGAAAGCTGACATTACACAAGAGCATCTCTCCTCCTATGTCTTTATACTTTCCCTTTAAATGGAATCCCTCTGTCAGCTGTTTGAATTGTTTAACAAATTGGTGCAGTGGGTTGTTTGCGACCAGCCTCCAGAAACCACAACAGTCGCCCAGTCAGGACCTGTGTTGAGGAACACAACTCCCCTCGCCTGACTCTCCCCTCCTCTACTGCCTCTGTATGCCCCTCTAGCTGTCACCTCTTCCTCACCTTCGATTGCCTTCTGGGGCCACTCTACTCTGGCTTCTGCTTCTACCACCCCACTGTTATCTCCATTAATCCAAAGACACTTCACATCTTGAATAGTTTCTCAGCAGCACAGCTGCTCTCTCCTTCTTTCCCCCCAAACTCAAACTGCCCTTGACTTTTAGGATATCATATTCTTTTATTTTGTGCAGATCCTTTCCCAGGCTCCTTTCAGCTCCTTCTCCTTTACCTGACATTTAAACACTGTGGTTTCTCAAGGCTGGTCTTAAAAAAGACCACCCGTGGTACTGAGTTGTCACAGGAGTCAATGAGCCAATGAAACACTTAGAGGCTCAGAACAGTAGGTGGCACTTACTAAATGCTAAGTGATGTTCCCGCTGACCTTGAGTTGATTTAATCTCTCCTAGGGCTTCAAGTCCAGGGTTTGGTAGACAGTTCTCAAAGGTGATGTCACCATGCAGACTTCCTCTTCCTTGAGCTCCAGATGAAGCTCTACCCACACTGTGGACTCATCATGTTTACTTGGCTATCTCTCAAGACCTCAGGCCTGAGTTGACCATGAAACATCTCATACTGTGCCCAAATTTGATTTGGAAGGAATCAGAGACTACCTAAAGAATCAGATAAAAACTAACTTTTCATAAAAATCTGTAAAGTGCATTATTTTTTACATGCTTGGAGCAATTTGTGGACCTCAAATTAAGGATCACTGCCATAGTGGATGTGTCACTTGAGCTGTGTCTTAAAACAAGGATAGAGTTTCGTCAGGTGGACAGGCATGCCAGGTGGAAAGGACACAGCTGGCAGAGAGGACAGTTTAACAAAGGCAAGGCATCAGGAAAGCCTGACACATGTGGCTAGGTGCAGGTGCAAAGGACTTGCAGAGAAACAGGGCTAGAGAGAGGATGGACTCCATAAGGTCAGGCTTATTAGGCACATTAAATTCTTGTACTTGATAGAATAGTCATAAAAGTTTGGGAGAGAGACAAGATAAAAATTTGTTTTAAAAATAATAATGATGAGGCTGGGGTTGTGGCTCAGTGGTAGAGTGCTTGCCTAGCACATGTAAGGACCTGGGTTCGATCCTCAGCACCACATAAAAATAAATAAAATAAAGGTATTGTGTCCAACTAAGCTAAAAAAAAATAAATATTAAAAAATAATGATGGCAAACATTTACTGTGTGCTTTCTATGCACTTTATACTCAGTTTCCACAGGAGATATAGGAATATATGGCAAATACAAAACTATTAAGCATGCATTGAAATTATATTATTTACCATGCTATTTTATCTGAAGAATGCTAGCAATGCAGTAAGAATGCTTTAAACAATTTTGTCCTGTTACAGCCACCCTTTGTAGTAATAGAGGCAGAGAACAGAAGCTCTGGTGTCAGCATGATCAATGTGACCCTCCCAGGAGTTCTGGCAGCTGTCAGGCTGATGCCCAGTTCCTGGGGTGATGTCACCCTCTGGGTCAGGGCTTTCTCTCCCTTCTCTAAGGCAGAGCCCTTAGAAACTTTTTCAAGGTCTGTCTTAGGTAAAATTGAAAACTAATGAACTTTAACTCAGCTACAAAGTAGCAGGTTCATCTCTCTCTGTGTCTTCCAGTCAAGGTCCAGGGGAGGGGGAAGCCCAGATTCTTCTATTAAAGTTGATAAATAAATGCTGGAGATGTGGTTGTGGCTCAATGGTGGAGGGCTTGCCTAGCATAGCAAGGCTCTCAATTTGATCCCTAGCACCACTGAATAAATAAATAAAGTCAGTCAATAAATGCCATATATATAAAGTGTAAGAACAAGTAATTGGGTTAAGCCACCAGATATAATCCCAAATTAGGATAACAGGAAAGCCTACTGCAGAGTAAGTGTAAAGTCCCAGATCTGGAGGCTGCAAGGAAGGGTGGGGTTGACAGCAGGAAGGGCTGTGTGGGGGTCAGGTCAGAATCCCCAGTCCATTTTGGGCCTGGACACTCTTCCTGCCCTCACAAGGTTGCCAAACCCTGAGATTAGCTTGAAACCTCCCTGACCTTTCAGGAATGTGGCTTTCGGTAGTCTGGGCAGCTCTTGCCCTCTTCCAGGGTTACTCTGGATAGGAAAAGACACCCCTTCCTCCGGGTCAGCACTTGCATCCTGCACTTTGCGCTGACTCTGCGCGAGAAAATCCTCTAGAGATAGGGGCTGGGTGGAGGCCTTTACAAGGACATTCATCTCCGAAGACATTCGGCTTTTTGTCCCACTCAGGAAAAAAGTGCTGTCGGGAAAGGACTAATTAGTCTCCAAAGGTTCGCGCTAATTATTCTAGTTTGTTGAAGCGAATGGGACTTTTTTTTTTTCCCCTTTTCTTTTTAAACAAGCAGGGCCAGATAACAGCCTCGCTTCCATCCCGCCGGTACTCAAGGCAAGCGGTTCTGTCTGAGACAGGTGGCCTGAGGGGCGACGAAGTTCGGGGTGCGAGGCTGGCGCAAGTCGAGGAGGCAGCCTCAGTAGCATAGAATAAAGTCCCACACTAAAGTCATAAAGTGAGAAATGCCATCGTCTCAGCTGACTTTTGAAAGGCTTTCATGCCTGCCGGGTGTCCTACCCTCTTCCTGAGGTCCCCATCCTCAGAGCGGGACTCCCGGGGGCTCCGGAGCTACAGGAGCAAAGTCCTCACCGAAGGCTGAAACAAGTGCAAGCTCATCTTTAGTCTCTAACGACGGTGCTAAGGGCACACTGCATCGGCCTAACACTCACGTGATGGCGGAGGACAAGTGGGACTGGGATGGGATTACACTGACCCTTGGGTCCTTCCACTTTCCTCCCCCAGAGATGGGACCCGTCCTGTCCCCCGGGCAGCCGAGGACCGCGAGGCTCTGCTCCCCGGGATGACCCGGAGGGGCTAGCGGTCCCCCGTCCCTCCCCTCCAGCCCCTAGGGTATTCCCGGGGACGCGGTACTGCGCCTCTGTCCCCGCTCAGAGGCGCAGGCTCCGCCCCGGGGATCAGGGGGGTCCCAGGCTGCCCAAGAGCCACCACAACTCAGAAAACGCCCCCGCCCGCGGCCCGGCCCCACGCGGCTCACCCTCCGGTCTCGGCGCCCGAGTCCACGTTCTCCTCCTCCTCGCCGCCGCCGCCCACCTTCGCGTCCATGGCGCGCCACCTGGCCGCGCTCCCTCCAGGCCGCACAGCCCAGCGCAGCCGGGCTCCAGCCGACCCCGCTCCCTTGGAGCGACGCGCAGTCCGGGCTCGCGCAAACAACTCCGGCTCTAGCCGCCGTCCCCGCGCCGCGCCCTCTCCCGGCGGCGCCCGGCCGGGCACCAGCGGCCGCGCCCGCCCCGCCCCTCGCCGCTCTGCCGGGCGAGCGCGTGTGCGCGGGGTGCACCGGTGAGCGCGAGGGTGTGCGCGTGTGCACTTGGAGATCTGCGCGCGCGCGCAAGGGTGGTACGGGGCGAGTGTGTCAGGATGGGTGCGTGTGAACGAGGGTGAGCTCGTGTGCATGGGATGCGCGCATGTGCATGGGATTCGCGCGTGTGCACGAGCGCGTGTTAGCCCTAGTGTTTCGCTTGCTTGTGTGTGGTGCGTGCGCTCGAGTGGGAAGAAGTGTAAGGGCGCGTGTCTTTATGGGCTGGGGTGTGGTGCATATTTACAGTTGCACACGCCCGTGTGTGCCCTGGGCGCATGTGCCCGTTTGTGGTTTGTGACCCCTTGAGGGAGATGGGGCACGGGTGTACCCGGTGCCCACTGTAGGGAATCCAGAGTACAAGGGATTGCCTGAGGTTCTCCAAACCTGGCGCTGCACAGCAGGGAGAAATTCCCGACTTCAAGGTGAAAGTGGGGAGGGATCTGTTTCTTTTTTGGGACCAGTTCAAACACCTGGGTGTTTTCTTTTAGTTGCTTCAGAATTGCCAACGCTGAATTATTATCACCTTTCTCATCGCGGGTCTGAGTGGCTTCTCACCACCCAACTTGCCAGCTTATAGTAGGTGTCCTGAATTCCTTTGTTATTAAAAAGTACCTTTAAAAATAAGAGTAAAGAGCACTGGATGGACCTGCATTCAGGGGTTGTTGCAGCAAGAGGATAATGGATGTTGAGAAGTGGCCCCTCCACTGGATCCTGGGTTCAGGATCACCTTCTCTCAGCTGAGGTGAAGACAAATTGGTGGAGTGGTTGAAAGTGGCATCCTGAACAACTGTGATTTAATTCTGGCAGTCCTATCCAAGCCATTGGAAGACACTCACTTCTTTATTCTAAGGCAAGCTATTTAACCTCTTTGAGTCTTAACTGCCTCATCTGTAAGATAGGGTTATTACTGTCTACCCTGTATCTGTTGGTGAATGACATGGGATAATGTCTGTAAAACATTTACATGGCTCCTGTGCACATCAAGCACCAGCCACAGGCAGCACAAGGCAGCACAAGGTGTGTGCATTCGCCCTCTCAACTTGCAAAGCAGAGTTGCCCCAGGTGACGAGTGATACCTCAAAAAAGGAATGTAGTCTCTTTCCCCTTCCTTTCTCCTTCTCTCCTACTCTTTCTTCCTACTTATCTACAGAAATGTCACCTCTTCCTGATTCTTTTTTTTAATATTTATTTTTTAGTTGTAGTTGCACAAAATATCACTTAGTTATTTTTATGTGGTGCTGAGGATTGAACCAGGGGTCCCACACGTGTGAGGAGAGTGCTCTACCTCTGAGTCACAACCCCAGCCCCACCTCTTCCTGATTCTTATTTCAGATAAATTACATGAAAGAGAAATCTAATTAACAAAAACAGAATAGAAGTGCAAGCTCATCATCAGAAAAAAAGCACAGGTTAATATCCCAACCCCAAATCTATATAGGCCTTACTGAGCTAAATTCCTTGTACCTAAACCAGAAACAGGTAGATGATACTTGAGTGATGCTCATTGGCTGAAATAAAGGAATAGTTCTTCGGGTGGGACTCCCCCATCCCCATGCACTGATTTCTCAAAGAAAATTCTCAAAATGGCGAAGAAATTATGGATGATGGACAGCATCAATAATCATTTTAAAGTTATCAATTCATTCAATGATTATTTACCAAACAAGAGGGAACAGAATTTAAATTGCGTGCCAGGGAAAGTTCTCTCAAGAAAGGAATATTTGTTTGAGCCCTCTCTGCTTCAGGACTTTTGCACTTCTGTTCCTTCTCCCTGGAACACTTTCTCCCAGATTTTCTGCCAGACTCCCTCCACATTTCCCTCAGGGCTCTCTCTGTTCAGATGGCCCCTCATGGGAGAATCCTTCTTGATTATCCTCCATCGAAGCATTCTGCTCTACTCTTTCTCATAACCCCATCAGTACCTGGAAGATGACAGATATATTTACTAATTGCCTGCTCTTAGCTCCTCACTCCTACCCCAGCTCCGAGAGAACAGGGGCTCAGTGGGCTCTGTTCACTGCTGTATCCTTAGCATCTGGACCAGTCCTCAGAGCATCCCAAGTGTGAATGGGAAGCAGCCCTGAATGGGGATATGGAGTGAGGAGGGCGGTCCAGGTAGAGAGATTGGCAGGTGTGAGACAGCATGACCACTGAGCTTTCCATTAGACGGGGGTCGGTGGGTGGGGTGTGTGTGTGGGGGTGTGGGGTGGGTGGTGAAGAAAAGCCCCGTGACCAGAGCTGTACAAAATGGCGCAGGCAACAGTGAGAATCCAACATAAATGTAACGCTTCCAGGAAGTCACCAGTATTACTATAACTTATTTGGAAAGTAGAAGGACAAATGAAATGCTGATGAATCCATATTGAAGGGAGAGATACAAGTGGCCTAACAGGTAAGTATAATAAACATTCTACCATCTCATTATCCTCCTGGCCATAAGGGAATCTGCCTTTTCATATATTTCTAGACATTTAAAACATGTATCTCATTTGAACCTTGGTGAAGTTCTGCGAAGTTTACTTTCCCAGTTTACAATGAAGGAAATGAAGCCCCTTGAGTTCTAGTGCCTTCTCTTAGATCACCTGAGCAGTAAGTCGGGGTGCC
Organism: Marmota flaviventris; assembly: GCF_047511675.1. Classification (NCBI taxonomy): domain Eukaryota; kingdom Metazoa; phylum Chordata; class Mammalia; order Rodentia; family Sciuridae; genus Marmota; species Marmota flaviventris. The sequence continues at coordinate 130,849,357 of NC_092501.1, read as the reverse complement.
AGGTGGTCCACTTAATGTGGATGGAGTCCACACCATCTATTTTAGTTTTATCACAATGATCAAAAGACCCAACAAGAACAACAGAGAGGAAAAAAGTTTATTTGGCTCACAGTTTCAGAGATTCAGTCCACAGTAGGCTGAATGGATGGCTCTGGGCAGAACATCATGGTGGAAGGGTGTGGAGGAGGAAAGTAGCTCAGGACATAGCAACCAGGGAGCAAAGAGAGCTCTGCTTACCAGGGACAAAATATAAACCCCCAAGGCACACCCCTCCAGTGACCTACTTCTAGCTATGCTCTACCTGCCTACAGTTACTGCCCAGTTAATCTGTGTCAGTGGATTAATCCACCAGTTAGGTGAAGGCTCTTATAACCTAATCATTTTACCTCTTCATTTTCTTGCATAGTTCATCATTGGCATAGCTGTTGGATGGCAAATGGGTGATGTGAGTCTTATCTGGAATTCAAGCTTGAATAGTGTCACTGTGTTCTAGTTATGCATGGCCTCCCACTTTAGTTCCTAGGTCTTGGTAGCCCCACTTTATTGTATTTTTGGAATAAGAGCTATTCATATGTAACCAGTATAAGAACCTGATATTGATTGGCACAGGGTATTTAGCCCGTAACCTTTACATGGCTTCCATGCTCTATTTTCATGCTATTTAATGCTGATCACTCTAATCATGGAGATGGAGTACCCCCTTCCCTTGCCCTGTAAGATGGGGTCAGAGGAGTGTTTCTGATCTGATTTGGGTACCCTGCCTGCTGCTCTAGAGATGTTCCATCTGAGCCTGAGGACAGTGCTGCAGGAGCACTGATGTATGGCAGGAGGTGTGACAGGCCAGCAAATGTGAAACCTGACTCCTGGACCTGAATTGTCATAGGTCACTTGTTTAAATGTCAGACATTTTTTTGTGCTATGAATTTTGCATATGTGATCTCTTTAAGGCTCATAAAAATCTTGTGAGGCTTCTATTGTCCTTAAAATGAGGTCATTAATATGAGTCTCAGGAGATTTGAAGCCCTTTTATGACTGCTTGTGAATGCAAAATGGCATTGATTTTTTAAAAATTCTTTTTTTTTTCTCAGAAAGTTCTGAGCATCACTCTGGTGTTGTATTTCACCCATACTGGCCATTTATTTCTCCACTGATATTATTGCATAAGTTTTTGTCTTAGAAAACAAGGCTATTCATCCATCTATTTCTCAAACACTCCGTGTGCCAGGCAGTGGCTGGTGTGGAGAGACACTGGGGAGCAGCCAGAGTTAGTTCCTGGCTTTCTGTGAGTTCTTGAGGTCAGAGTGGGCAGTCGATCATGTCCCATGGTCTGAGGGCATGGCTGGCTTTGTCACCAAGCCTAGCCTTTTTTAGATGGCTCCTTGAAGCATCCTGACTTTTGCATGGTACCATTAGCCGGAGTAGGGCCAGGATATCAAAGGCCTCTACTGGAGAAAGCAGCTCAAAATGGTAAAGGGCATCAACTTTGCTGATGAAAGAGAGAAATTTGTAACTAAGGAGGCATAAAGTAATTGGGAGAGAGCCAAAGTTCTAAACCACAGGAAATAAATGGCATTAAGATAAAAGCTCTAAATCAAGAGACTGAAAACAGAAATAAAAATTTCCAGGAAATGGGATTGGCCTGCATTTGAGTTTCAAGGTAGAGAGACACTTGGTCACTTCCACAGTGTGACTCAGTGCCCTTGGCTTTAAGGCCAGCTTGCCCTGACACAGTTCTTTAAAGTAACTTATCCAGCAGCAAAGAAAACATGTTGGTTTGGGAAATTTTGTTCATTCATTCATTAATTAATTTTTAAAGATTCCCCAGAAACAAAAATTTCAGGTTAGAGACATGAAAAAAAAATCACTTTCTTCCAAGTCTCTAGAAGAGTGTCAGATGTGAAAAATAAATATTATGATCATGACAAGAAAAATTATAAACTATTGACAAATCTACGTAGACAAAGAAAGCCACTAGCCCCACATGCAAGCATAAGGGGACCAGATGGCAAAAGGATAAATGAAATGAAAGATAAACTGTTGAGTTGGAAAATAATCCCATTAAAATATGACTTCACTTTGATGGAGGAGAACAGAAACTCAGCCTGCAGTTTTTTGGGTGAGATCTGAGGTTAAGCCAGATACCCACCCATCCGCTCATAGGGACTCCCAACTGGCAGCCTGGTGGGCATAAAATGAGAGGGGAATGTGAAAGACTTCTGGAAAAGTGCTGTAGAGATTTAAGAATGTGAAGGAAACTCTAGATCAAGTCACTGGCCTCTGGGCCCCTGGGGGATAGACATGCCTTCTGGGGATTGTCCTGAGTCACCTACTTAAAATGATGCTAAGGACTTAGACTAGGAAAGCTTCAGCCCCAACCCCTTCTCATGCTCACCCTTCCCTCCAGGGACCCATGGAGGTTCCAAGGCTCAGTGCCTGTGTCTTATCCTGCAAGGGCTACCACAGCAAACACCGCAGACTGAGTGGCTTCCACAACACCAATTTATTGTCCCACAGTTCTGGAGGTCAGACATCCAAAATCAAAGTTGGTGTCTTCTTAGGCCTTTCCCCTTGGCTTGTGGATGGTCATTTTCTCCCATGTCCTAGCTGGCCTTTCCTCTGCATGCATACCCCCGTGTCTCTGTGTGTTCAGATTTCCTCTTCTAGACACCATCAGATGGGATTTGGGCTATTCCAGTGCCCTCATTTTAACTCAGTCACTTCCTTAAAGATATAGTCACATTCTGGGGGTTAGGACCTCTGTATATGAATTTGGGGCAGGGGACACAATTCAGTCTACAGCACCACTTTTGTAGCTGTCTCACGTAGAAGGCAAAAGCTCATAACAGGTAGGACTGTGGGCTTTGACTACCCAGACCACCCAAGTTCAGATCTTCTCTCTGACTAGATTTGGAATCGGAGTCTCGGCTTCCTTGTTCGTATTGCAGGCATCCTAAGGTCTTTTTGAGGACTGAGCAGTTACTGCATGCAGAGAGCTGAGATTGTGCCTAACATGTGGAAAGTACTAGGTGTTGTAATTTTGCTCTGCAGTCAGTTTTCAAATCTTGGTCTTTCTCCATGACCTCTATCAGCTTCTACATCTGAGTGTCCCAGTACTCTCTAACCCTGTCCATATGAATGCCATGAACTTATAAGATCACTCCTCAACATTATACCGACCTGTGTATCCTGCTGGATCTGGTAAAGTAAGATGACCTTGAGCCCTGACTGTCATTGATGGGAGATCCAGGCAAGTTACTCCCAAACCTCAGTATGGGGTAATTAACGTTATGACAGCAGTGTTTTTGACTCAGTTCAGAAACATGTATGAGATCCTGTGAGAGCCAATGGAGGAGGAGAGCAATACCTCCTGAGGAGGGTGGGAAGAATGAAGTGATGGGAAAATATTTCCTCAAATGGATCACGTGAGTTGAGTTTTAATGCGTGAATAGAGTTACCCAAGAGACAAAGGGGTGAAGGGCCCATAGATTTCTTCTCTGAGGCTCAGCTGCCCAGCCTTCTCCAGTGTCACCCCTCAGCACTGCTGGTACAGTGATCTTGAAGATGGTTCTTCTACCTGGCCCAAGGAAGACCTTGACCTTTTCCTTAGGATCTTTCTGTCCACCTCAATTCTTGTCTTCATTTTGCACCTGTTCAGGCTATGCAGTTTGAAACTGAGATACAAACCACAACCACCAGTTCCAGTCCTTCCTACTCTCATTTCTGGCTGCTTACCTGTTCCTTGACCTCATAAAGACCTCTGTTTAAGCTTCTCAAAGTGAAGCCACACTAAAGTGTCTTTTTCCAGCACAGCTTTAAGACATTTCTGGTTCTTCTCTCAAACCTCCTTCTATTCCTGAAATGGATCCTGTCCTACTGGCCCCTCAACTAGTCTGTCCCATGCACCGGGGATACCAAAAAGGTATCTTTCACCCAAGGAATTGCTAGCTGTATTCAAGAGTTTAAAAGTAGACAGTTTGAAAATGATGTGATAATCTTTCTTAAGCCCTAAATTGAGCTGAGGGAGTCTTCATTACCCCATACCTGTGGACATTGAACTATAACATTTATCATATCACTTATTGATTTACTCACCTTGTTTGCTGGGCCCTTTGCCAGAATTGTCTGGGGATCCACAGCCCTTTTATGAGTTGTGGGTTTACAAGTCTTATGGGCCATTGAATGAAGAGGCTGCCTCCCTGGGTGGGCTGGCTGGGTACTGAGCTAAGCCTTAGGCTTATATTAAAAACAGGTTGCTGTTTTTAATATAATCTCAGAACTTGACCTTGTCAACCCCCCTAATAACTACCTTCAAAATAAAATCTGTTCACCTAAAGCTCCTGGGCCCTTTTTCGCCTTCCTCAGAAACATTACCCAACTGTGTGCCCCTCTACTCTGTGTATCGTCAACATTCCATGGCATCTCTCCCATCAGGGTTTTAAAGAACTCAATTTTTTTATGTCCAAAAGGAAAAATGAAGGTTTTTAAGATTTCATCCTCTTTCACCAGCTACTACTATGCAGCAAAATTTCTGCAAGTGTTGTCTGTATTTATAATTTCTATTTCCAAGGAAAAGTCCTGGGGAATGAGATTGATCAATTATGTGAAGTATGAATATGGCATAATGAATTCTACTATTATATATAACTATAAGGCACCAGTAAAAATATGTTAAGCTGGAAAAAATCATCTCTATTTCCTTTTCATTACAGGTGAGGTGCAGTGTTTTTTTTTTAGACATTATTGACATCTCCCTCCATCTTGGGATGGTGTCTTCCCCTGGTTCCAGGGTAAAAAGGCCCCTGGTTTTTGGTCCCATTCCTCTGGTGGCATCTGCTGTGTCTCCCATGCTGACTTCTCTGCTTCAGACCTGTGGTCTTACCATCTTACGTCTTTCCTCGCACATCTTATGGGCACTTTCAGTTTAAGCCATGGAAAACCAAACTCATGATCACCACCCGTATTCCTTCATCCCCACCCATGTCACGATTCCCTGTTCCTTATCTCAGTGAATATTGCTATCATCTGCCGCAGTCTGGCTGGGCACAAAATCACGAGCCACTCAAGCAGGAACAAACTTTATTTCTGAAACTCCCGCCAATGCCACACATGCTCCGGGAAATATGCGGAACCACACACACACACACACACACACACACACACACACACACACACACGCGCGGCGTTCTCCCGGGCCACACTACACCAACAGGAAAATCCCTCCTCCGGAAATCCCTCCTACCACATTTCCCCAATCAATGGGAACTCTCCGGGAGTCCTGCTAGAACTCCAAAGTAGCAGGCCGAGGTGGACAGCAGGGGTTTAACATCCAATTGAATGCAGATCTTAACATAATCATATCATCTCAATGGCTTGCTGGCATCACCTTTTAACCAAAAATGCCATGCGGCATTCCTACTTGGCTATGGCTCTCAGCAATCATCTGTTCTAGTATGAAGCCAGTGATATAGGTCACTTATTTTTGGAAACTCTTTCTTTTTTAGCTACTTATCCCTTCATTGCCAAGTCTAGTTTTTCTTGCTTGCTAGGTGTGCCCTGGAATTTTTCTCTTGTTTCTAATCCACTGCCATTATCTTAGCCCACTCTTCTCTGCTCTCTAGGTTAGTTTATTGCATTCATCTCTCAAATGGCTTCCCACATCCATTCCACTCTTCCCCTTTTTCTATTCATCATACCATAGCTAGAGAAAAGGCTCTTCTGGAAGACAGATCTGGCCATGTCATCCCCTCCATAGCTGAAAGGATTGCAATCCCTTTCAGAATGGAGACCAGAATATACCCAACGTCCAGCCAGGGTGTCCCACCCCTCTGGTCACACTACCTCATTCTTTCCATATTTTCTGTTCTCCAACTACAATGGCCTTCTTTAGTTTTCCAAAGGACCAAGTGTGCCTCCACTCCATGCCCAGGGCCTTTGCATTTGCCAGTTACTCTACCAGAAACACTTCCTGGCCCATCTTCACCTGGTTTGCTCCTACTTGGGTATCCGATCACCTTTCAATCATTATTTTTTTCCCTGACTAAATAAGCACCCCCTATTTTAAGCATTCTGAGGACTTCAATAAATTCATCATTTTTATATTTGTTTGTGTGATTCTTTGGTCATTTCCTCCTTCCACCTCTAAACTGTTAGCTGCACAAAGACCGCTCTGTTCTACTTTCCACTGAAACTTCTCATTATCTAACATGGTGCCTGTCAAATGTTGGATGTTATCACCACAAATGTTTCCATTCCTAGCACCCGATACCCAGCCTAGCACACAGTAGGCACTTTGCAAGTGTTGTTAAAAGATGAACTGATCACATGGGCTATAAACATTCTGATGCCTTTTCTAATTCCTTGAAGGAAAGTTGGAAAATTCCCAAAGATGTTCATTCTTTTTTTTAAAAAAGACTTAAATTTTATTGAAGTGCTCATCACAGGCAAGGCAGAGTATATGGCAGATTAGACTCCGTTCAAACCATTGCTTCTTCCCACTGGGAGATTTACTGGAAGAGACATGAAGAAAGGGTACACTGAGTAACAACAGCTAATTCCCACAATCCCTCAAGAACTGACCCAAGTGGACACTGGGTGACCTCTGGACTCTTCCAGGCATGAGTAATCTAATCTGGAAAACATTATATTGTGAACTGGCTGTATTTTGATGCTTTTACTTTTTCATAATATTTTCCAGAATTCAAAGTATTATATCTGAGTCATCTCTAGGTGAATTAGATCACTTTCTTCCCGGTCTATTTGCAATTGAAAATCTCCAAATGTGATGGTTGTTGTTGCTGGATCACCCCAGGGTACTCACAGGGTAGAGGTCACAAAGCACTAGGAATTGTTTATTGGAGGTTGTAGAATCTTCTATTCTGGAGGGGAGAAGAGTGGTCTTTAAAAAGAGGGATTCCTCAATTTCTTGGGGTTAGGGTAAATGTCCTCCTGCTAAAGGGGAACAGAGTGATTCCATGAGTTCCCCAGGTCTCCTTCTGCATTATGATTCCATGATTCTATTAATGTTTGACAGAAGGGCAAGTATAACTGTGCAATTCCGTATAACCCCTGAGTTTTCTCCTGGGGATGAAATTGAATAGAAAATGGAATATATCATAGTGATGGGAATCTGGCTGTATACTTTGGAATAGTAACTAGCTGCAGGGTTTCATCACCTTGGAAACAGGCAAAGCCCAGTGTGTGGATCTGGGAGGGCTTATGGTACTGACTCGACATTTATCTGGATTTGAATTCATGGTGGGAGGGAACACATGTGATGTTTTATCTGTGAATCTTGGAACGCTGACATCTGATGTTCTAAGTGATCTAAGATACCAACAGTGCAGAAACCAAAAAGATCAAGGTGCAGCTCCTGGCTTTAAGTTACAAAGGTGGGGATGTGTGTCCGTGAGCTATGGAAAGTTTTAGGTTGTTTTGTACATGATGCTAAATATCAGGATGATTCATAGGGGAATAAAAGCTGCTAAACATCTGCCCGTTTGGTTTACATGATGCCAAATACTGAGATATTTGAAAACATTCAAATGTCTGGCATTGGAATGACATATTTCTGGATGAACAATTATGTGCTTTTCTTCAATTCTCCATTTTGGTGCTGCATAAATTATTTTTGCAGAATTTCCTCATTAAATATTACTCAAAATTATACTGCATTTCCAGAGGATTTTTTTTTAAATAAACACATTCCCAGTCCATCATATAAGTTTTCCTAAGAGAAGGATTCTGGAAACTTCAACTTGACCTCTCAGCAGCCCAAATTGGCACCGTGCCTTCCTCCCTAGGGCACTCCCTTCCTTTGGCATTCATGACACCTGCTTCTCTGCGTACTACTTCTCAGATTCCTTTGCTAGATGTTATAGATTCATGTGACTTCTAGTCTTGGGGTCTCTCTGTTCTCGTCCCTGTCCCTTGCCCTTCTCATTCTTCACTTATTTTCTTCATAACTCTATACATTCTTGTGAATATAAGTACCATTAAAATGTTGATCACTTCTACGTTTATATCTTTGGCTATGTCTCCCAGCTGAACTTCAAGTTCAGCTTCAAGTCTAATTGCCTACACAACATTTTCCCTTGGGTGTCTCAGAGATGTACCAAATGTATCATGTTTCAGACAGTAACTATGATTTTCCTCCTCAAACCTGCTGTTTCCCCCCATTTTCTGAGTAAATGACCTCACTATCCACCAGAAGCCAGGGAGTCATCTTTGGTATCCCCATTTCTTCCACTTTCCTATCCAGCTATTGTACCTCATAAATATGACTTGAGTTTCCCCTTCTCTCCATCTCCAATGCCATCCATTCAGTCCAGGCCAATGTCACTGCTGACCTGGATAACTTGCAGGAACCTCCTAAATGGCACCCTCACATCCACTCTTGCCCTCAAATAACCTATTTCCATGAAAGGTGGAGAAATGCCAATCAGATCTTGCTGCTGCTCTACTTAGTCTTTCTATGGTCTCCCAACCCCTCCAGGGACAGCAGGAAGAATGCACATGCAAGACAATGAATTATGTCTTAGAAATGCTGAACTTGAAATACATGTAGATTATTCAAGTAGCGCTTACTTGGCAGTTGCAGATAGAATTCACAGCAGCAGATTGTCTTCGTTAGGGCTGCTATAATAAAACACCATCAATGAGATGACTTAGAAACAATAGAAATTTGTCTCTTGCAGTTTTGGAGGCTGAAACTTCTAGATCAAGGTGGCAGCATGGTTGGGTTCTGGTGAGGACCCCTTTCTAGATTGCAGTCAGCCAACTTTCTGCTGTATCTCCACGAGGCAGAAAGAAAACAATATAGTTCTCTGATCTCTCCTTATAAAGGCACTAATCCTATTCACGAGGGCTAATACTATCACCAGCTCAGATTTCAGCACGAATTTTGAAGGCACACAATCTGTAACAGAGATATAAATATGGTAGTTGCTATAGTAATTAGGAACCAAAAAGAAGATGCTACATAGAAGGTTCTGAAGTCAAAGCCTCCGATTAGCACAGCTGGGTGGGGCCATAGCATTTAAGAGGTTGTAGAGAACTGGAAATTCTAACTTGCAAAAATCCCTAGAAGTAACTAGTCTTTTAAGGGCTAATTTGTATACTTGCAAACCACAAAAGATTGATATACAATCAACGTCCTAAATCATTAATTTATAGTAAGAAATGCAGCTATAGAATTTTCCCAAAGACTCAAGTTTACCACTTAAGATGTTCTCTGCCTAAAGACAAATTATAACCAGAGGGCTTCTTGGTGAGCATAGAGTCCAAGTTAAGGAAACAAAGTGAATCATTTTTATTGAATCCTAGTTCTGGAACATTCCAGCATATGGTTCCAGATCTTGTTGTGACTGTGGTTTGGTATTCTGTGCACTTATCTGATCTTGAATTTAGTATAAAAACAGTGAAGCAGTTTTGACTACTTTATGAGGATTTTTTTTCTACAAATGATTTTTGTCTTTTATAAAAGATAACAAAACAGCAAATACATAGCAAAAGGAAAACACAAGGCTTTGGAAATGTTTAGCACTTAGACAGAAATAGTTAGCTCAAACTATATCATAATTCAAATGGTAACTTTGTACTCTAAACAGGAACCAGCTGGAAGAATGTTCTAGTTTATTAAATGTTTTGCCCTGAGGAAGAAAGAACAGTTTTAGCAAAGAGTCATCTGATTTCTCTCTTCTGCTTAGGTATTAGAAAAAAATAAAAACGAAGAGCAATAAACACCAGGCTCCTGATGCAACTCCGGCGGGGGGGGGGGGGGGGGGACTCAGTGAGAAGTCAGCTCTGCTCTGATGAGCAGAAATTGGAAGGAACACAGTGAAATTTTGAAGCTGAGAACTGTTAAGATTTGTGCTATTTCTCCTGTCCCCAACTTTTCCCGTTATGATTTTGAGAATTTAACTATGATTCAGAAGCTGTTTTGCATCTTTTAACTATATTAACTCCTTGACTCCTCAAACCCTCTGACTTAGGTGCTTTACCCATAATTCTCTGATCAGAAATTGACAAATAGCAAGGCAGGTAACTTGCAAAAGCACATAGGCAAGAACGTGGCTGAGCTGGATTTGAATTGAGGTGATCGGATCCCTTAGTTCATGGTCTCCAGGGCTGACCACTTTTTTTTTTTTTTTTTTTTTTTTTTTGCTCTTCCCAGGAGGGAATATGTCCTGAGTTCATGATCCTTGGGTCCAGGAGAAGCCAATAGCACAGTGTCTGCAGTAAACCACATCTGCTTGAGGAGATCTGGGTGGGGACTGGGAGATTGATACTTTTTAAATTTTTTATTTCTTACCCACATACCAAAAAGTGGGACTCTTGTTTTAAGTACCATAATTTTAGGCTACTCACTTCAGGCAACCTATAGACAGATGTGAGCTCTTGGATTAGTCTACATGGGCTTCCCTCTCTTCTGGCCTGTACTTTGGACATGTGGACAGGATTTCACATGGTTCTTTCTCTAGGCTACCCACTGACCACATCTTCCACTGAAGTCTTTCTCCAGGAGGAGGAAAAATATGCTCAGATTCCAGTTTTCTCAGTTAAAGATTCCACTCCAATTGTTGCTCTGTGAGATCTGGTCAGTCTAGTTTGAGCAAACACAAATTGTGTCAATTTTGTTTTTCATACACAATCTCTTCATTTCCTTCTATATATGGCTAACATTATCTACTGTGTTATTGGTTTTCTGCTTAACACTCAGCACGTGACATTATTTATAAGTTACAATGGCAGTGGCCCTGGGGTAGGGATGGAAATAGCCTTGCTTCCTATGAGTTAACCCTGGGAGAATGTTAGAAGCATCTAAGTGAGAGGCAGTGCCAGGAGGAGAGAAGAGAGTAAAAACAGACCCCGGGAACATGACCATTTAAGGGAGGAGTACAGGAAAAAGTGTACTAGAGAAGAACTCTCAAGAGTAGTGGAACCATGTCAAGACAGCTCAAACAGGCAAGAGTTGGGGAAAAGGGGATGCTCAGATGTTATGCAGAGAGGTCAAGTAGGATGAGACCTACAAAGTAGTCTCGCTGTGAAAGTGGGACAGGTGGTGTCCCAATGACTGCAGAAGCTGTCCCATGGTCAGAGATGCAGAGAATCAGGCGGTAGAGAGCCTTCTTGACTTCCATCTAGGGGGCTGCAGACTCAAATCAGACTTGAGAATTAAACAATGTGAACCTGCGTATGGGGTATAACCTGAGAGAAGACTCCATTAGGCAGGAATAGAGTGGGCATCTCAATCAAGACTTTTTGCCTGGGGTCATCAGCAAAAGCTGCCTCTGATTAAGAGGCAACTTCCATTCTCAGAGGAATCACCCTTTCATGGGCCAGTCACCCCAATTCTTTTGGGCTACTCAATGAAACCTAATCCAGTTCCCTTAGAACAGTAATCCCTATTTGCTTGAGATACTAAGATTATTTTTCTTTTTCTTTTGGTTAATGTCTTTAACCTTAGCAGTGAATGAAATGATGAAGTAGATCAATCTATTGTATTGAAGCATTGTGTCAAGTTCAGGAATGATCTGAATAATAATCCTGCATATTTGTTGGATCAAACACCCTTTTCTGCAGAGACTTTGTACTCGATACTCATGTGCCTGGAAATCTCCTCCACCTGGTAGCTTCAGGCCTTGCTTTGCTATATGCTCTTTCCTCAAATATCAGCTTATCAATAAAACTTTCCCTACTGCTTTTTAAAGTTTACACTTTGCCCTCCCTCCCCACTTTATTTATTTATTTATTTTTGCCATAGAACTACAGGGTGGCTAGACATAATTGTTCATTTGCCCCTATTTTTCTCCAGGGGGGAGCAAACTTTTGAACCATCTTGTCCTCTTTGCTAGAGGGACAGAGACAAACAAAATAGACTTAATCTTTATTTGGAAAAATGTCTCTGTGAGCTACTTAGGGTAGGGGCGAATCAGGTAGCAAGATGGGATAACCACGACTTCTCAAGGACAATAGAAGTGAAGAGGACCCAATTGTCTAAAAGCATTTCAACCTTTTAACACAAATTAAGTTCTTTTATTACACTATGTTATTATGAGTTGGTAATGTGATTTGTTCAGCTTAAAATACATGCATATGAAAGAGCATTTCAAATAGTGCAGAACCTTATATAATACAAAGTAGGGCTCTTTTCCACTCTGAACTTCTTGTTCCACTTGCCTTACTCCCTCCAGAAGTTTTTTCTGCATTATTCTAGATATTTTTCTTACATATATTCACATATATAAGTATATTATTTTTCACTTATTTGCAATATACCTGGGCTTTGCCTTGATCTTTTCACTTAATACACTTTTAGAGTTGTTCCTATATGAATACATATGATCTGCTTTGCTTCCAAATTTTATTATATATTGACAAATTATAACTGTATTCATGGAATACAAAGTAACATTACTGTACACACACATACACACATACATACAATGTGGTATGATTAAATCAAGCTAATTGACATCTCTCTCACCTCAAATACATTGTGTGTGTGTGTGTGTGTGTGTGTGTGGTGAGAACATTTAAAATGTTTTCTGCCTCTTTTCAAAAAAATCTTTCTTTTGAACATTTCATTCCATTGATTGCCACATTTTAAACCAGTAACCTGTTGATGTACTCAATCAATACTTTGATGAACATCCTTAGGATGATAAGTCTATGCTAATTTGTTCATTTGTATGATAAATTGTTGGAAGCAGCTTTGCTAATGAGTTTAAAATATTTCTTCCCCAAACTCTAGTTTAAATGAATAAAAACCCATTCCCTCTGTGTTAGACGAACACAGAGCTTGATTCTTCTTCCCTTGCCGCCCAATTTCCTGTCCTAATAACAAAGATATTTAATAGCTATGCAAATAATACACTGGAGATGTCATTTATTAAAGTGGCAGCAGAAAGTGCCACTTACGCGCTAGGAGATTGACTTAATGATTCGATTCCACAAGGCTTTATGAAAGGCTCAATTCACAGGCCTGATTCTTCCTTTTGTGCATGTCTCTCTCTCACTTGTGGCCCTCAGCCACTGCAGAGAGGAGTAGGGGGCACCTGCTGTGCCTCACCATCTGAAACCACAGCAGGGCTCAGCCTGCTGGCCACGCTTTTGGTGGCCCAGCTGTAGCCAGCAGGGGAGCTTTTTATGGACACACATTAAGTGAAGAAAGGAAAAAAAATCCCTCTTTCCTGAGGAATTATGGGGACATTGGGCCCTCCTGTAGAACATCTGGGCTTGCTCCACCTCTGCCTATAACCTTGTGTCAGGGACACTGCAGGGTTGGGACAGTCATGTGCAAGTCCCTGCCGAGAATACAAAGAGTAATCAAATAAAAGGTCTCAGGCTTGTTAGTAGTTCTTAGAACAACTAACATTTCAAATAGTGCAGAACCTTATATGATGCAACCTTGTTTCTTGTTTATTTGTTTGTTATTTGCTCAAGGCAATTTGTAAGACACAGTATCACTTCTGCTAGAGTTAAAGCCATCTGGGTGGAGCAGCTGCTGATAAGGCCAAGCTCTGAATCCCTACCTTTTTTGTAATAAGGCAAAAATATTATCAAGTGTGGAAGCCACACGTGTCGAGTGGCAAGCTGGTAAGCCAGTTCTCTGAAGAGCAGGTCAGGAAGACCATGGTTTGTCGTATTTGCCAATTTCCATCGTGCGAATGTTCCCACTGTGGTCAGATGGGAAAAGATGCCCACAAGTGAGACACGCCAGCCTGTGTGGGCTGGCCCAAGGGTACTGCGGCACAATTCCAAACATGGCTCTTGCTGGAAATTTTTAATTGTGTCAATATTGTTCCTTGTCTAGTTGCTACTGAGAGCCTAGAAATCTTTTATAAATAGCAATAAAGAGTAGTGGTGTTTTACTTACTTCCAATAAAACCCCCCCAAATAAGTCGTTGTTGTTGTTGTTTTTAATGCTTACAGATTTTCTGGGTTAAAAATTTATGACAGAAGAGATCTGTGGATAGCTTATCTCTGAGACATTTAGGACACTCAGAGGCTGGAGTCCACTTGACAACAGAAGGACTGCATTCATCTAGAAACTTCCTCATGCCTATACCTGGTGTTGGTACTGGCCTTGTCTGGAACACAACTGAGGCTCTTGGCGAGAACATCTGAATATGACCTCTGCAGTAGCTGCTCTGCAGAAATAGGCTGCCCCAGAGAATCAAGTGGAGGGGAAGTGGTGTTTCCTTTTATGATGCAACCTTGTTTCTTTGTTTGATTTTTTGCTCAAGACCATTTGTAAGACACAGTATCACTTCTGCTAGAGTTATAAGCTTGCCCAGAATCAAGAAGGATGTTGTAAAAAGAGTTATGTAGAATGGAAAATATTTTTTGTGATCATCTTTGGAATGATGCCAGAATTGATATGTAGGGAACTCTTGCAAAGTATGCTGGGAATTGACTTCCATCTAGTTCTTCCCCAAACCTCCCTTGAGGATTTCATCCTGCAGAGAAGCTTCTAGAGCTCTGTTCACTATTTTCTCAATTGTTTTGTACTTTGTGCTTAGATCACAAAGACAACAACAACAAAACAGTGCAAGAAGACTCTATTAGCTTAAGAAATAAAGAAGAACAACATCCATTCACTCATTCAACAAGTTTATCAGGCACCTGCTGTGAACCTGGCACTGTGCAGTGGATTGGAGAGCAGACAGAAGTGGTTCTGCTTGATGTTTGCAAGACAACTAACCAACAAAGTAACAAATAAATAAACAAAATACTGACAGCTTGTAACAGGTGCTTATAGGAAATCAATGCCGTATATGATTGAGAATGATTGGCAGGATGCATGTGTTACATGGGAGGATCAGGGTCGGCCTTTCTGAAGAAGTGACATTTAAGATGTCAAATAAAGCAATAAGAAAGTGGGAGGAGTGTCCTAGGAGCACGAGACAGCAAGTCTAAAACAAGTGGGAAAGCATGACATGTATTCCAGGGAATAGAGAGAAGAGGAGCAAGATATGATAAAGAGGGCAGGGCTGGAGATAAAATCATGCAGCCATCAGTACAAAGATGTCCTTTGACACTGTGTGAAAGGAAAAAAGTGGGGAAGGGGATGGAAACTAGTGCACAGAGGAAGAGTTCTGTTTAGAAGTCTAAGGGAGGTAAAAGGAGAAGAAGAGAATGCAAAGGAAGAGAGTGGTAGAAGACAGAATCTAGAACAGTGACATGAAGGCTCTGAGAAGCACTTGCTTTCAGAATGCAGGTGCAGCCCTGGCTGGATTCAGCTCATTGGCTGGGGAGGATGGGCCCAGACACGAGTCCACCGAGTCCACGGGGTGGAGACCATGAAGGGAGATGCTGATAAGCATTGTTTCACTAGAGTGGAAAAACCAAAAGTCCCTTTGGAGCAAGAGGATAAGGAGGTAGAGGCAACATTTACAGTCAAAACTCTTGCACAGAACGCTCCAAAGAGAAATGGAGCATTGGCATTTTGTAAAGTGAATTCTTCAGAACAGTAGTTATATTAGGTATGAATTGGTTTGATGCAAATGAAAAATTTTGGGAAAACCTGGGTTTAAAAAAGTCTTAGCTGGGCACAGTGGCGCACGCCTGTAATCCCAGCAGTTCAGGAGGCTGAGGCAGGAGGATCACCAGTTCAAAACCAGCCTCAGCAATGGCAAAGCACTAAGCAACTTGGTGAGATCCTGATTCTAAATAAAATATAAAATAGGCTGGGGATGTGGCTCTGTGGTCGAGGGCCCCCAAGTTCAATCCCTGGTACCAAAACCAACCAAACAAAAAGCCTTTAGCACCTATCTTTATTATGTCTTAATAAGCATTGTAAATTTTCCTCCATTTTTGATGCCATGATGCTTGCCCCTCCCTGATCTACCCCTCTAGAGTGGAGAAACCAAAAATCCCATTGGAGCAGGAGGATAGTTCTTCCCCAAACCTCCCTTGAGGATTTCATCCTTCAGAGAAGCTTCTAGAACTCTGTTCACTATTTTCTCAATTGTTTTGTACTTTGTGCTTAGATCACAAAGTACAAAAATTTTTCAAGTTGCATCTTTTAATACTACTGTCACAAACTTTGAGGAAGTACGGAGCTTACCTTAGTTTTTTGTCCTCAAGTTTTACCCAGGAAAAATACAAAGAAAGCTTTGTAATGCACATTTCTGTTTTCTTTGCAAAACTGCAGGAAGTGCATTGTCAGTTGAGTTTCTTGATGTTCTTCCTGTAAAATGGGCTGGGGCCATGGCTCAGTGGTAGAGCACTTGCCATCCTCAGCACCACATAAAAATAAATAAATGAAATAAAAGGTATTGTGTCCATCTACAACTAAAAAATATTAAAAAGAAAGAAAGAAAGAAAACTATGACAAATTCCCCCTAGGAACCAATTCTAGGAAAAACCAAATTGCTTCTCCCAAGGAACTGGGACATTTAAAAATATAGATCACAATCAAGGATGAATTGCAATAATGTAGAATAAAAATGACTTTAATGTAATCTGGTGATTCCTACCACCTTATGGAGGAAAAGGGAGGCCCAGGGATGTGAAAGAAGTTGCATCTGCCTGGGAGCCTCAGCAGCAAGCCCCCTCTGCCTGCCCTGTCCTCTGGTCACTGTCCTTTGGAGAAGCATGGGACACACGATTTTCACCACATAAGCTGCCAAGAGTCTTGGCAGTAGATAGTGTCCTCAACAACAGTAACCAATTTATTCTGATAACGTCTACCCTTCTCTCTTAAAAATATTTCCCCCCCTTTTTTTTGGTACCAAGGATTGAACTCAGGGGTATTTCACCACTGAGCCACATCCCCAGCCATCTGCCCCCCCTCCCCGCTTTTTTTGCATTTTATTTAGAGACAGGGTCTCACTGAGTTGCTGAGGGCCTTGCTAAGTTTCTGAGGCTGGCTTTGAACTTGCAGTCCTCCTGCCTCAGCCTCCAGAGCTGCTGGGAATATAGGCATGCACCACCATGCCCAGCTTCCCAGGTTATTTTTAATGAGGACATTTTACCAGGGTTTTAATTAATAGCTCCAGATAGGTTCAGAAGGCAACATGATAAATTACATCCATTTTAAGTAAATAAGTGCATAGAGGGATTCACAAGTTAGTCCTCTGTGTTGGAAAGTAGTTTCCTAATAAATCATGATCAACATACTGGTTGACTTCTACCATCGCAGTCATTTGTATGTCCTTCTTGGGTTGGCCCATTTACTCTTATTGCCCCTTGGGGGTTGCACTCTAAACCTTTATTGCTGCCCAGGGCAAGCAGGACTTCCAGTGTTTTCTTCTTATCCCGCCCCAGTGGTGTGCAGTGGATTCTACCCAGCCAGTTGCAGTAGCAGCCTTGAGGGCAATTTCTCAACGAGCTTAGCAGCATCTACAGAGGGGTTTCCCAGCAAGTCCCCGGTTCACCCTGTCCCCTGCCAGCTTCCGGGTGAGCCTTGCAGGTGGTTTTATTATTAAATCTCTCCTCTCTTTCTGTGTGTGTACACGTGCATGTGCGTATGTTTGTCTTTCCTTCGCACACACATTATACTCAGACTTTTACTAAATATTTTTCATTTGATTATTGTTATTATTTTTATCAAGGTTCATGTTGTCTTAAATTTTGGTCAGCTGCCTCCTGTGTCCCTCTGATTTATCCCACTGGTCTCTTAGTGCTTCTTTGTTTTTTTGACACAGCAAGATGAGCAAATACCATTGACTTTCCTTTAGAAGGGTTTTATTAGTACATTATAGTTGTATATAACAGTGGGGTTCTTTTTGACATAATCTTATATGCTTGGGATATTATTTGCTCCGTTTCAGTTCCTAGTACTTCCTCTTTCCTTCCTTTCCTGCCTCCTGCTTTCCCTTTCCTATACTCTACCAGTCTTCCTTCTATTTATTTATTGTTTTAATTGGTGATTTATAGATATACATAAAGGTGTGTAGTATATTCATATATGTCCATAGCACAATCCAATCAATTTCATTCTCTAGTTCCTCCCTTTTTCCATCCCCCCTCCCTCCCCCTCAATCCCCTTCCTTTCCTCCACTGATCCTCTATTATCATGAGACACCCCCCACCCCACCCCGCTTCCCTCCTTATTTTGCTCTTCTGGATACAAGAGAAAACATTTGACCCTTGGCTTTCTGAGTTTGGCTTATTAAACTTATCATGATATTCTCCAGTTCCATCCATTTACCAGCAAATTCCATAATTTCATCCCTCTTTATGTCCGAATAAAATTCAATTGTGGAAAAAAACCTCAATTGTGTGGGTATATCATGTTTTCTTTATTCATCCATCTGTTGATGGTCACCTGATATGGCTCTGTCCCTGTAGTCTGCTGTTTTTAAGTCCTTTGGATATAAACCAAGGAGTGGGATAGCTGGATCAATTTTGTTGATCGATTGTATATTATCTTCTGAGAAGTGTCTGTTCAGTTCCTTGGCCCATTTATTCATTGGGCTATTTGTTTTTTTGGTGTTAAGTTTTTTGAGTTCTTTATATATCCTGGAGATTAGTGCTCTATCTGATATGTGTGTGGTAAAAATTTGCTCCCATTCTGTAGGCTCTCTCTTCACCTCACCTTCTTTTGCTGAGAAGAAACTTTTCAGTTTGAATCCATCCCATTTATTGATTCTTGATTTTATTCCTTGTGGTTTAGGAGTCTTGTTAAGGAAATTGGGTCCTAATCCAACATGATGAAGATTTAGGCCTACTTTTTCTTCTATTAGGCACAGGGTCTCTGGTCTAATTCCTAGGTCTTTGATCTACTTTGAGTTGAGTTTTGTGCATGGTGAGAGATAGAGACTTAATTTCATTTTGCTGTATATGGATTTCCAGTTTTCCCAGCATCATTTGTTAAAAAGACTATCTTTTATCCAAAATATATTTTTGGTGCCTTTGTCTAGTATGAGATAACTGTATTTATGTGGGTTTGTCTCTGTGTCCTCTATTCTGTACCATTGGTCTACAAATCTATTTTGGTGCCAATACCATGCTGTTTTTGTTACTCTGTAGTATAGTTTAAGGACTGAGATGGTGATGCCACCAGCTTCACTCTTCTTGCCAAGGATTGCTTTGGCTATTCTGAATCTCTTATTTTTTCAGATGAATTTCATGATTATTTTTCTATATCTATGAGGAATGTCATTGGGATTTTGATTGGAATTGCATTAAATCTGTATAGTGCTTTTGGTAGTATGGTCATTTTGACAATATTAATTCTGCTTGTCCAAGAACAAGGGAGATCTTTCCATCTTCTAAGATCATCTTTAATTCCTTTCTTTAGCATTCTGTAGTTTTCATTGTAGAGATCTTTCACCTCTTTTGTTAAATTGATTCCCAAGTATTTTATTTATTTATTTTTTTGGAGGCTATTGTACACGGGGTAGTTTTCCCAGTTTCTCTTTCAGAGGGTTTGTCACTGATGTGCAGAAATACCTTTGATTTATGGATGTTGATTTTATATCCTGCTACTTTGCTGAATTCGTTTATTAGTTCTAGAAGTTTTCTTGTGGAATTTTTTGAATCTTCTAGGTATAGAATCATGTTGTTGGAAAATAGTGATAGTTTGAGTTCTTCTTTTCTTATCCGTATCCCTTTAATTTTTTTGTCTGTTTAATTACTCTGGCTAGATTTCAAGAACTATGTTAAATAGAAGGGGTGAAAGAAGGCATCCCTATCTTGTTCCAGTTTTTAGAGGGAATGCTTTCAATTTTTTCTCCATTTAGAATGACGTTGGTCTTGGCTTAGCATAGAGAGCTTTTACAATGTTGAGACATGTTTCTATTACCCCTAGTTTTTCTAGTATTTTGAACATGAAGAGGTGCTGTATTTTGTCAAATGCTTTTTCTGCATCATCTGATTCTTATCTTTTGATGTGTCTATTGATGTGATGAATTACATTTATTGATTTCCGTATGTTGAACCAAACTTGCATCCCTGGAATGAACTCCACTTGATCGTGGTGCACTATCTTTTTTAATGTTTTTTTGTTTTTGTTTTTGATTTGCCAGAATTTTATTGAGAAGTTTTGCATCCATATTCATTAGAGATATTGGTCTGAAGTTTTCTTTCTTTGATGTGTCTTTGCCTGGTTTTGAAATCAGGGTGATATTAGCCTCATAGAATGAGTTTGGAAGTGTTCCCTCTTTTTCTATTTCATGGAACAATTTGAGGAGTTGGTATTAGTTCTTCTTTGAAGGTCTTGTAGAACTCATCTGTGTATTCATCTGGTCCTGGTCTTTTCTTGGTGGGTAGGTTTCTGATGGTGTCTTCTATTTCATTGCTTGAAATTGATCTATTTAACTTGTGTATATCATCCTGATTCAGTTTGGGCAAATCATATGACTCTAGAAATTTGTTGATGTCTTCAATATTTTCTATTTTATTGGAGTACAAATTTTTAAAATAATTTCTAATTACCTTCTGTATTTCTTTGGTGTCCATCATGATATTTCATTTTTCATCACGGATGTTAGTAATTTGAGTTTTCTCCTTCTCTTCATTAGCATGGCTAAGCATTTATCAATTTTATTTATTATTTCAAAGAACCAACTTTTTGTTTTCTCAATTTTTAAAATTGTTTCTTTTGTTTCAATTTTGTTGATTTCTGGTCATTTTTGTTTATTTTTTGTATTTAACGTGACTTGGCTTTTCCTTTGATTGATTTTTCCTTTAGTGTAATACCTCCCTTTGCTAATTTTCATTTCCTCCTCATGGAATATTGTGCTGAGAATGTTCTGTAGTTCAGGCTGTAAAGTCTTTTAACTTTTGTTTATCATGGAAGGTTTTTACTCAGCTTTTTGCTGGGCATAAGATTCTTGGTTGGCATCCATTTTCTTTCAGAGGTTGGTTTATGTTGTTCTACAATCTTCTAGCTTTCAGGGTCTGGGTTGAAAAATCTACTGAGATCTGAATTGATCTCTCCCTGTATGTAATGTTATTCCTTCCTCTTGTGACTTTTAAAATTCTCTCCTTATTCTGTATGCTAGGCATTTTCATTATATTGTGACTTGGTGTGGATCTGTTGTGATTTTGTACATTTGGTGTCTTGTACGCCTCTTGTATTTGATTTTTCAATTCATTCTTTATGTTTGGAAAATTTTCTGATATTATTTCATTGAATAGATTGTTCATTTCTTTGGTTTGTAACTCTATACTTTCCTCTATCACAATAATTCTTAATTTTGATCTTTTTATGTTATCCTATAATTCTTGAATGTTCTGCTCATGATTTCTTACCATCTTCACTGTGTGGTCAACTTTATTTTCAAGGTTATGTATTTTATCCTCATTGTCTGAGGTCCTGTCTTCCAAGTGATCTAATCTATTGGTGATGCTTTCTATTGAGTTTTTAATTTGGTTTATTGTTTTCTTCATTTCAAGTATTTCTGTTTTTTTTTTTCAGAACCTCTCTCTTTAATCTTTTGCTTCCAGTATTTGTTTATGTAGCTCTTTATCAAAATGATATTTTGCTGCCTGTGTTTACTCTCTTATACCATCCTCCCTGGACCCCTGGTTCTCTTCCACAGCATTCATTACTGCAATTACCTTGGCTTTCTTCTCAGCTATATCACATTCATCTTTGAGGTTATGATCCACATGCCCATTCCTTCTCAAACCTTCTCCAGGAGCCCCATAAGAACCCCTTTGCAGTCCGTCAGGTATTGTTATTTATATTATTGATGAATGCTATTCTAAGTGGAATGAGATGAAATCTTAATGTAGTTTTTGATTTGCATTTATGTGATCACTAGAAATGTTGAATATTTTTTCATTTTATTTGTTGGTCATTGGTATTTATTTTTTTGAGAAACATCTATTTAGTTATTTTGCCCATTTGTGGACTGGGTTATTTGTTATCATGGTGTTAAGTTTTATGAGTTCTTTATTCTGGATATTAATCCTCTGTCAGAGGAGTAGCTGGTGAAGATTTTCTTGCAGTTTGTAGTCTCTCTTTACACTCTCAATTGATTATTTTTGCTGTGCAAAAGCTTCTTAATTTGATGTTGTTCTACTTATTGACTCTTGGTTGTATTTCTTGAGCTTTAGGGGTCTTGTTGAGGAACTTGGTGCCTGCACCAATATGTTGGAATGTTGGGCCTACATTTTCTTCTAGCAATTGCAAAGTTTCTGGTCTAATTCCAAGATCTTTGATCCCTTTTGAGTTGGCATTTGTACAGGGTAAAAGATAGTTTCATTTTTCTACGTTTGAATAGCCAGTTTTTCCTGTACCATTTGTTAAAAAGGGTATCTTTTCTCCAACATATATTTTTGTCATCTTTGTTGGGTATCTGATGGATTACCTATGTGCATTTGTCTCTACACCTTTCCATTTTTTCATGAATATTTCAATGCCAATACCATGCTGTTTTGTTATGATTACTATGTATATAGTTTGAGATGAGGTGTTGTGTTGCCTCCAGCCTTGCTCTTCTTGCTCAGGATTGCTTTGGTTATTCTGGGTCTTTAATTCTTCCAAATAAATTTTAGGACTGTTTTTTTTTTCTACTTTTGTGAAGTGCAATTGATTTTTGCACATAGCTTTTTTTTCATGTTAAACTTACTTATTATTAGTTCTAATAATCTGTAGATTATTTGGGACTTTCTACACACAATCATTCTACCCATTTCTACACAAATTATTCTCAAATAATGGTAGTTTAATCTTCCCCTTGAGTCCTTAATTTATAATTCTTTTCTTGTTTTGACTTCTGTACTTGCTGGAACCTCCAGTAAAATTTTTGAATCACAGTGGCACTGGGTGGTATTCTTGTTCTTTGTTTCAAAGCATGAACTTTTGGTGTCTCAGTGTTAGTTTTGATGTTCAAAGAGAATTTTTATTAAATTAGAGACATTGTCTTCAATTCCCAGTCTACTGAAAGTTTTTTAATAACATGTCAAATTTGAGCAAAACTTTCCCCCAGATGTCTTCAGATATAGTGTTTTCGTTTGTTTGCCTTTCTGCTACTTGTGTGGTGCCTAACATTCTTGCAGTAGGCCGTATTTACCTGTGATGTGTTACACTTTAGATGTATCTCTGAATTCTATTGGATAGTATTTGATTAGGATTTTTTTATCTGTGTTTATTAGAAAGATTTGCTTATGATTCTCTTTCATATACATCCCCAGAGAGCTTTGGTGTCAAGGTATACACAGTGCTTATGCACCTGGATTTCAAGTGGATTCATTCTCAAACCCTCTTCCTTTGGATCTTCCATTTCTCCATATTCTTATCTTCACTCACATGTTTTCTCGTCTTGTGTCCCTGAAATCTTCCAGCATATTAGACATTAACATCGGTTTTGATGCGAGAAGGTTTGCACAAGGGATGGGAACAGCAGGGGTGTTTTGAGCATGGAGTCTGTGGGAGAAGCTCCATGTGTGAGGACTATGGAGAGAAAACCTCTTTGGGGAGGTCTCAACTGTGGAGAGCAGTAACACTTACCAGGTATGATGTGACCTTTCTCGGTGATTCCACAAATCTTCAGTAATGACCTCAGAAATGATGGCACTCCCAGGTAATTTCATTTCCTGTGGGAATTGCTGAAAGGCTGAGTTTTGTGTTCAGGTTGGTTCAGTCTGAAGCAAGGTCAACAGGCATGAATGAGGGGATATGAGGCTGACAGGTAAAAGATTTTTGATTGGAGACTAGGAAATGGGCACTCAGGGTGTTGGAGGTGGACAGTTCCTGATGATGTCCTGGTCCAGGGGTGGATCATGGGAGAAGTGACTGAAAGGGAATGACAGTGATGTTTTTAGGAACTGAGGAAATGGAGGAACTGAAGCAAAATTCCTTCATCACAGTCCTTACTTTCTGTCATTGCATTGCTTGCTCATGACCGCTCTCATGATAACAAGCGGACCACTGCCTTTGCGTTTTCAACCTGACACATCTATGTAACTTCAAAATATGCAGATGGAAAGTGAAAAATCGAAGGTCTTTAAGAAAGTGGTGTGAGTGCCACCAGGCATCAGCAGTGGGAAGATAAAATGTGCAGATGGTGGATGAATTTCTCTTTAGTCAGACATTTTGAAGTCGGGTAGGAACAGCCAGGAAAGTGGATTCTGGCAGGTGCTTCCCATGAAAGGAAATTTCGGAGTTGGACTAGATCACTGCGGCTGGCCTGAGAGCCCACAGAGAAGGGGGCCTCCATGGAACCCAAAGTTAAAGCTGACCAGAAAAGGAGATGAAAGGCAGAAAAGAACCCAGAAAGTCTGTCAAAGGAAGGGTTTTTAAAAAGTGAGGTGGCAGGAGATGAATGACAATGTCACAGCTAAGATCAAACAGCTTTGGAAGTACAACCTGGGGAGGAGGCAAAGGGCAGGACATACAGGAGAGACAGTGCTCAGGACACTCCAGGGTGAGGCCTGGGGGGAAGGCTTTTCGGAAAATAAAGCAGATGTGACATCCAAGGGACCTTTAAAAAGTTTTGAAGCTGTGTGACTGTAGTTCACAATAGTCCATTGCATATCTCAAAATAGCTAGAAGAGAGGATTTGGAGTGTGTTCACCGCAAATAAAATGCTAAGTGTTTGATCATTGCATGTTGCCTCCTAGTACCCAAATATCACATTGTACTCCCATGAATATGTACAATAACTATGTCAATTAAACATTTTAAATATATAAAACTAAATCTAAAGAATGTTTGAAGTCTTTTTTTTTTTTTTTGCTGGAGGTCTAGGGCAGGATTTTAAATCTGATGTAAGTTACAGATGAAGAATAAATAGAATTTAAGTGGACCACGTCATGTTCTTAATTAAACAGAAGCCAGTGAATTGGTTAATAGAAATGGAGAAAAGGGAGACCAGTTCTGTTGGCCATTTCTAAAATCTCCCAGCAGATGCCACATCTGCTTGTCCTCAGGACACACTTTGAGTCACAAGGATTTCCATACCTGGACTCACAATGGAGCTCCCTGGGTGACCCTGATACTCTGCAGGATTTCAGAACCAAGATCGACTGAAAACCTTGATGTGGATTAATTAATGCAAGAACCAGAGGAATCAGGACATCACTGAAGCTTCTTCAAACGTTTTCTTCCCCACCCCCAGCAGCATGTGGTAAAAAATATTTCAGATGTTTGAATACAATATGTAAGATAGCCATCAGAAATTTAGGATAGGGGATACTATTTTGGGGGGAGGGTACCAGGAATTGAACTCAGGGGCACTCAACCGCTGAGCCACATCCCCAGCCCTATTTTGTATTTTATTTAGAGACAGGGTATCACTGAGCTGCTCAGTGCCTCACTGTTGCTGAGGCTGGCTTTGAACTCATGATCCTCCTGTCTCAGCCTCCCAAGTCCCTGGGATTACAGGTGTGTGCCACTGTGCCTGGCTTGGGGATAGTATGTTTTTAATAAAAACATGTCTGTTTGTCTGTTTTAAAAATGTTGAGGTCCTCAAGTGAGCGGAAGAGGATAGATGGATTGAGTGAATCTGGAGGCACATGTACACTTTGGTAACTTCATGAATCATAATTTTATTTATTTGGATAATAAATGTGGCCAATAACTTCCGGGTATGTAAGAAGCTATGAATTGTGTGTGTGTGTGTGTGTGTGTGTGTGTGTGTGTGTTTAGTCAGAGAAGCCTCAGCACTTTCACTAGGAAGCCAGGGCCCAGAAATGCTGACAGCCCATGTGTGCACCTTGTAATATATTTAGGAGGTGAAAATCTGGTGCTTTTCAGGCACCCACAGCCTTTTAGCCTTTTAGCTTTACCAGGCTCAACTCTCATTGTTGTAGATTCTCTGACCTCTTCAGGATTCAACAGGATTCCATCTTTGCTGCACCCAATTTTGCCCCCTTTGGTAGTGTATAATTAGATACGAATACAAATCATGGCTATTGTTAGAATTCAAATGGGTTCTAATGAGAATTAATATTTTCTATTTGTGGAAGTACTGATTTGGGTATATAATAAGGCAAAAATTCAAAATTAGGCATGAGCCACTTACTTCCCAAGCCAAAAGAGTGGTATTATATTTACTTTATAGAGATTAGAATTTTGTGATCCAGATATCAGAGCTTTCTGTTATAACTGATTTCGAATCCCCAACCAAATCTCATCCTCCATAATAACAACTGAACAAATGAATATGTGGTTGAGCTAGTCAAATGCACCTTGATGTTTTAGGTCTTCTCTCCTTAACAACTATCCAGGAAAACTTTATGTTAGGCACACACGTAACTGTGATGTACTATATATATTAATCAGAATTCTTTTGGTTGTAAGTGACAAACTCAATGTACAGTGATTTAAGCAAGAGAAAAAGGAACTTACTGATTCATGTAACCAAATTTAGGTACACTTTGGGTACTGCTGGACCTAAAGACTCAATTTTTCAATCTCTTTATCTTCTGTTTCCTTTGTTTCTTTTTCCAGAAGAAAGCTTTTTTTTTTCCCAATTAAATAAGGTATTTCAAAGCATTTGAACTTACGGACGTTAGAAGTTGAAATACTAGAAGCAGCAAAAGTACCCTTCCCCAAGGCCCTGGCAGAAAAGTCCTGGGGAAGGTTCACTGTGGCTTCCACCACCATCTCCAAGGCCACAGAGCAGGAGCCCTTTCACTGGTCTACCTTGAATCAGATGCCTACCACTGGGGCTAAAGTGTGGTCAGCATCATCCTCTCATTGACCACCCTGAATATAAAGAGGATGAGGACAGGAAGAGAAGTTTCTATAAGGGGGTCTAACAAGTTTAATGGGAAACTTACAGGAGCAATAAAGGGATCTCAAATGGACACGGTCATATGTGTAAGCACAGTAAGGTTCATATTTATGGATAGCAGACTTCAAACTAGCTCTCAAGGCTGTACTGACCTATAACAGAAAACCCAGTGAAAACATTTACTATTAGATGCAAGAAGAGTTTATGATGACATGTGATCCTTAATCTAAAATTAACCCCAATTCTCTTTAAGGAATGATTTTGAGTGTGTATTTTGTCAGGAGCTTAGCTGAACTGGAAAGAGCTGAGCCATCAGGTGTCAGAATAACCCATTGGAGCAAAAAAATCAAAACTAAAATAACAGGGATATTTTTAATCACTTGCTGTGATAGTGAATGCAAGAGGCTTAAACTGGAAAAAGTATTGACTCTCCCCTATTCCATTTTTTTCCCATGGAATAGCATGCTATCAAGTAGATCAGTCCAGACGTAGGGTCATCTCACTGTCGAGTGAGTCTTGAACCAAATGCTCTGCCATTTAATAAAGCATCTATAAAAATGATCAGACTCATATTTAATCTGGGGACTGGAAGGAGGGAGAGGAAGGAAAAGGCTCGAAGTAGAAAAAGCCTGGGTACTGAGTAGCGCAGGGAAAATCTCTTTAAGTTTTCCTGATGAGTTAACCTCCCACAGGAGATGCCGGTGCTACAGATGCACCTCAGTGTGACACCTCTGGCAGAGGGGCCTGAGGACTTGAGGGCAGCTTCCTTCAGAGACTGCAATACAGACGTGCCCCTGTACACCTATCCTCTCTCTCCACATGACCAGCAGGGCAGCCTTTGCAATCACCCCTGTTGGGCCTGAGAAATTACACAGAAGTTTTTAGCCAGGACCTGAAGTCCTCATGTGTAATTTTTTTTTCTATCAAATAGTACAAAGGTAGAGTTTTGGTAGCATTAGAAACACACACACACACACACACAGATAAATATTTTTTTCTCTTGGGTCACTATTTTCAGAGTGAGGAACTTAAGTATGAATCAACAATGAATGGCATTATTTCTAAACTCTGGGTCCCAGAGGATCCTTATATTATGCAGAAAAATAAGAATTCAAAGACCCTCAGATTCAAAGCACCTAATGATTTTATTTTACCAAGCTTTCCTACTTGTATTTCATCATCCCCTAGTGTCCATCCCACATATGACTGAACTTCAGTGACAAGAACCTGATAATTTCCATGATGACGCAATTTTCCACATTTTCTCAGACTTTGATGGACAGAAAATTCTGTTTTTTCTTGTTTATGTTTTTGTTTTTGTGGTACTGGATCCAGGGCCTCATGTATGCTAGGCAAATGTGTGCTCTACTAATGAGTTATGGTCCTGGCCCAGAAATTTCTTTTTGAAACAATTTTTTTCCCTCCCTGTCTCTTCTGTTCATAAGCTGTAGGACCATTTTAGATCAATGATATTCCATCCTTCACTGGGGAGGTCTTCAAACATTTGAACTATAAAGATCTTCCCCCAAACTACCTTGAACACATAATTACTCCTGTTGTAGAACATACATTTTACACATAACCAGGGGAGGTAGAATTCTAAAGCAACAGATTAAGATGATATTATTTCTAGGTCAGCATCCCAAGATCCTTCATGTCAGGGAATGGGAACTAAATACAGGAAGACATTAAAGATAGGTCTGAGTTGTTGGTGATGCCATTAACTACACTTTGAAAATAGATTTAAATACAGAAGGGTGAACTAATAAGAGCCAAGAGAAGGGTAGTAGTTTCCAAAGAGTTTAGAAAAAGGTGAATTGGAAAATAAATATTTTCCAGTAGGTTCCCAGGGTGGAGGATGCCAGAATGAGTAGATAAATCTTTTCCGTGGAGCTGGTTCATCCCTGGAAAGAAGAATGCTGCATTGAAATTACCAACAATTTGCAAATATGAAGTAGCTTCATGTATTACCTACTTTTGCTCTGATGATACATTTTTGCTAAGCAATGTTATGATTATTTAATTTACATTTTTATGATTAAAGTAGCCTTTGCTCCTATTAGGGAATTTTAAAAATAGAAAAAAGGTGTAAGGAAGAAATCAAAACCATACAACCCTAATATATTTTGAGTATTTTAATGATGTAAGTATATTTGCTATATATATATATATATATATATATATATATATATATATATATATATATATAATTATTCTTCAAATAACACATCTTAATGACTGCAAATATTCCTTTTGGATATTTAGATCATTCTAATTTGTTGATAGTATAAATGACATTCCATGGACATTCATGTTACAGATATTGTCTTCTTTTTCTTTAGATTCTTCAAAGTGGAATTATTTGCTCAAAGGACATTAACATTTTTTAACCCTGTGTTACATATTGTAAAATTGCTCTTTAGAAAAGTTGTACCAATTTAATTCTCAATAGAAGCCCTTAAAAATGCCAGTTCTTGAGGATGTGGCTCAGTGGTATGGTGCTTGCCTAGCATGCATGAGGCCCTGGGTTTGATCCTCGGCACCCACAAAATTAAACACAAAAGTTTAAAAATGCCAGTTCTGCAGGATACTTGCTAGAAAAATCCAATTTCTGAGTTTTAAACTTAGCAATTCAGAGAAAAAGATTGTGTAGTGTTGTTTTAATTTGCACTTTCTTGCTTGCTAGAAAGCTTGAAAATTGCTCATGTGTGTTTTAGTCATTTTTATTTCTTTTACTTCAAATTATGTTCATGCCTTATGCTCATTTTTCTATCTAGCCCTTGGTATCATACATGACACTTTTTTCTTAGCATTTATATATTAAAAATATTAATCCTTTGCCTACCATATTAACTGCCAGTATGCTTCTTTCTTGCTGTTCATCATTAACTTGATTTTCATTTTTTATACCAAGTTTTTGAAATTTTATATAGATATGTCCATCATTTTTTTCTTTGTACTTTATGGTTTTAAGCTTAGAAAAGAACAATTTTTTTTTTTAAATTTTCAAGGCACATGTTTACTACTTTATGTTCACATTTTAACACTTATCTCAAATTGTCTACAACTTCTTTTAGAATGTGTCGTGAGAAGATGACCACCATTTTTCTCTAGCACTCATTTTGTAGATCATTTACTAAAAACATCCTTTTCCACACTGTGTGGCTATGGAATGGAATGGAACAGACCGGAATGGAGTGGAGTGCAAAGGGATGTCACTAGGAGAACAAAACCAAATAAACAGGAAAATCTACAAAAAAAAAGTCAAGGGAGGAGGTATTCACATGAACCCTTGTATATAAGTGGGTTGGTATGAATTATGTACAGTAAACAAATTTGCTTGATAGCAGCAACTAAATAGGTGAAAATGTTGGGACACTGCAGGGGTCTTTGATAGTATTAGGTTGGCAGGCTTCCCTTCCCCCTCCCCTTTCATGGTGGCTGTGGGTGAGGACTTTCCACCTGGCTAAGGAGACCCGAAATGGCCAATCAGAAGCTGACATGGCAACGAGATTCCAACCACCACAGGTTCCCACTGGTTGAAGCAATCGCCCTGTCAACTCACATCAGCTCTGACCTACCCGACAGAGAGCTCAGCCAACCTGATGTTGGTAGCTGCAATTTAGATGGCCTAGGCCCTCCTACCTCCAACTTCCCTTATGAGCACTGTTCTTGCCTCTCACCCACGACTTCCCCAGTCCTCACCCTTTCATGGACTGGTAAACCTGGCCCTGGATCGCCCCCCAATAAACCTTCTTTTGGTGCCTCATTCTTGTAAAGTGGTTCCTGATCTCGCGTGGTGTTCTTTCTGCTTTACAGATAGATCAAGAGCTAAAACCCTCAAAGTGGTTAACAGTTCTTATAGCAAAGTGCAGCTGGCAGATCTGAGACCAGAAAAACTTGTGTATCCCTTTGCAACCTCCAATTTGCCCTGGCCTCCTTATTGCATATGGCAATATATGTGCATATATAAAATATAATTATTATTCTGCTGGTTGAGTGAATTGTACCTCCATAAACTGTTACAACTAACAACTTACAGCTCCCCCTGTAAAGAAGATAAACTGCTGGGTATAAAATTCAAATTGGGAAAGATGGAGACAATAAGGGCAAAAGAAAGAGCAGAGCCTAAGTTTGGTTTCCCAGGAAAACAAAGCCTGAAACAAGGACTCGTGACAGATGGTTATTTGGCATGGGATCCAGGGAGTGGGAGAGAGGCCTTGGTGAAAAAAACAGGAAGAATTCAACGAAGAGAACTTACCTATTTGGCCAACCTCATGGGAAGCTTGGTTCCACTACCACCAGAACTTACCACGGAATTTGTTGTGATTTTCTTTGTGGCCTATGATATGATTAATTCTCAGGCATGTTTTGTGTGCACTCTTTAGAGATATTTGGAGCGGTAATTTGTTTCTCAAAAATCTCCTGTTAATTTGTTGCTGTAAGCATCTTTAGCAACTGCCATCACAGGATTATTTGATCAGATTTATTTATTTTTTTTGCCATGCAGCTTAGTTGAGAATACCGGAAACTGGTGCCAGAGTAGATTTGTTTGGGTTGTTGGGAGTGGGAAGGGAATGGGTGAGAATGGGATGTTGAAGGAGCAGTTGCTAGATAACAATCTCAGTCTCTGACTGTTAAATCAAGTAGAGGATAACAATCACCCAACCAAAATAATTTGAAAGATTTACATGTATATACATCTGTATGTGTGTGTGTGTGTGTGTGTGTGTGTGTGTGTGTATATATATATATATATATATATATATATATATATATTCAATTATGTATCAATTTCAAAATCAATAGCAAATGCTCCCACTATTGACCTTCCAAATATATATTTTTTTGGTTATTTTACTTGAATTTTTAGAGAGTGAAACAGAGACATCCGTCACTGAATAATAATAATACCCTGAAAAACACTGATTATTAATTAGTTTTCCAGCAATGTCAGTGCTAAGGAGAATTTGCCCTGGCCTCGTTCTTGCATATGACAATATATGTGCATGTGTAAAATGTAATTATTATTCTGGCTTACAAAATCTCCATGCTTGAGTGTAGATATTGTGAACCAGTTTTCACACTCGTGATCACCCCTGGGCCATGAATCCTTGGGCTCTGCATACCCGTTAGCAACGTTCCCACCCTTATTACTGTGGAGAAAGTCAAGCCCGGGGAGCCACCTGCTTAGCTGCTTTTACCTTTGTCTCTTTCTTGTGTTGTTCCCTGTTGTGGAAACATTTAAGGTGATTCTGAGACATGATCACAAATATCATGTAAAATTTTAGTGACTCATGAGCAAATATGGCAGTCATAAAATTCCATTTCAATAGGAGGTGAAAGCTTTCCGCAAAGTAATTTAATTTTCACCACTTTCAGGACAGTCTCCTTATTTATCCCCAGTTCAGCTGGACATAGGGATGGCTTTTGTTATGAGAGTTCAAGGAGTTGCACTGAGAGTAGCACTTTCCCAAACTTGTTCATGAAAGGCCCCTTTCAGAATCTCCCGTGTTTCAAGTGAGTCAGGGTCAGTTGGTGGGATGCATTTTCACAGGTAACTCTCACTTCTCTGTCCTGCTTAGATCTTGAACATCAAAGTCAAGCACCTCTTCTTTCCTGGAGCAGGTCCGAGGAGGTGATGGAGCACTACCTTTGAGTAAGAAGGTGAGTGACTTGGGAGCAAAGACTTGGGTAGATGGTTCAGCTCAATCTTTTTTCTAGAGGAGAATTTATAGTTTTGCATAACAATCTGAATATTATTTGGGCCTTAAAAATGAAGATTATAAAGAGAAATTTTGAGAGGCAGTAAGGAAGCAGCACTGTGTGGCAGAGCTCACTGCCTATGCAACAATAACAGCCATTATTGGTTCCCTTTAAAACATATGGCATTGAAATATTCTGGCTTACAGTCCCTTTGTGTCTCCATAAATGTGGCCTCATAGTTCCTCAAGCCTCTCTCCCACTTATGAAGAGGAAATCTTCCCCATGTATTGGATTTATGGTCTGCATACTGCTTAATCAGGTATGGACACTAGGTCAATCGACTGCTGGAAGCCTGATTTCTCCTTCAAAGGTACCCAATTCTACCTAGGATTATATAATGGAAAAGTAATTAAAAGTGATACCTTTCCTAACTACTCTGAAGATTGGATGTGGTAAGAGAAACATTTCTTAGGGAGGCCACCAGGATTTTTTTTTTTTTTTGGTTCTGGGGATTGAACTCGGGGACAGTCGATCACTGAGCCACATCCCCAGCCCTATTTTGTATTTTATTTAGAGACAGGGTCTCATTGGGTTACTTAGTGCCTTGCTTTTGCTGAGGCTGGCTTTGAACCATGATTCTTCTGCTTCAGCCTCCAGAGCTGCTGGGATTACAGGCGTGCACCACCAAGCCCAGCTACCACCAAGATTCTTGATGAATTAAAAAATCAAGGAGTAAAAACCCTCTCTCAACCCTGTACCCAAGATTCAGCTGCAAGGTGGAGAAAATGAAAAAATTGGGCTCCAAGGCATGAGTTGCCTCTTAAACAGATGTAGTAGGTGATTTTGCCAAAACAGAAAACATTGAGCTAGCATTTGGGAAGATGGCCAATAATAATAATAGCAACACCAAGGATGATAATAACAGCTACCATTTATTACATGCCACATGCTGACAGCTTCAAAATATCGCTTCCAATCTTTTCAACACAAAGCACTTCAATTGTCACTAATACTTCACAGCGATAGAAACAAAATCAAGAGGTTAAACAAAAATTCCAAAATCATATGACTGATGTGGATGATAAACCAGGTCTGTCTGGAAAAAAAACTAAAATTTTAACCACTTCTGTATTCTGACTAAACACTAAATACTAGCCTCCATCAACTGAATTAATATCAGGTACCAGGTATTATACATGGACTGTCACTAATTTCGCAAAGCAAGTGTACCATCATCATCCCATTTTGCAGATGGTGAGACAAAGGCTCACAAAAGATTAATAATTTGCCCAGGGTCACATAGTTACTAATCTGGAAAACTGGATTCAATTCCAGGACTACATTCTCCAAGTCCTTTCCTTTTCTCATCAAGCAACAGTGACTTCTGGAGCAAGGGCAGACTTGCGAGTGAAGAAATATGTTTGGTAAGGACAGAGTTTTTCTGCTTTACTGGATAGATCTAGGACTTAAGCTCAACTTTATTGAGGAAGAAAAAAGAATGCAGCATATGTCCTTGGAAATGGAATGCTTTTGAGCTTAATGTATCTCTTGCTAATGCAGAATTCATCAGCCAAGACAGATGGCTGGCCTGGTGGAGGCAGAGGAGTGCAAGGAATTTTGAAAGCCAGCATCATTCAAGACCTGGGAAGTCAATTTTAGGAGTTGAATTTCACAGCGTGTGAAAGGAGCATTTGGAGGAGTCACAGAGAAGGCAGCTCACCTTAAGAACAGCATGGAGCTGTGTGGTTTCAGGATGTCGGTGCACATTTTGTATTCCTGACATGGGTCTATTGCATTTTAATGAAACTTTGGGGCAGAACCTGTATTGGATTTATGGTCTGCAAACTGCTTAATCAGATATGGACACTAGGTCAATCGACTGCTGGAAGCCTGATTTCTCCTTCAAAGGTACCCAATTCTACCTAGGATTATATAATGGAAAAGTGATTAAAAGTAGAAGTATAGATCTACCACACACAGCTATCCCACTTCTAGGTATTTATCCAAAGCACATGAAGTCATCCTATCAAAGAGACACCTGCATTCCATGGTTGTATTGCAGCATAATAGCCAAGATGTGGAATCCACCTAGGTGCCCATTGACAGATGAATGGATGAAGAAAATGTGACATATTATTCAGCAATAAGAAAGAGTGAAATCCTGTTATTTGTGACAAAATGGAACTGGAGGACATTATGTTAAATGAAATAAGCTAGACACAGAAAAAAAAATACTGCACATTCTCTTTCATATGTGGAAGCTAAAAAAACTGATCTCAAAGTAGAAGAGAGTAAAATAGCAATTACAAGAATCTAGGAAGGATGGGGTAAGAGGAGCTGAAGGTTGGATAACAGGAACCAAGGAGGAATTATCTCCAGTGTTCTACAGCACAGGGGGGTGTCTGTAGTTCACAATAGCCTATTATATAGTTTAGGAAGAATTATATGAAGGCTTCAAATATAAATACATGATAATTACCCTGACTTGATCATAGCACACTGTGTACAATATTGAAATATCACTTTATATCCCCTAAATATACACAATCATTATGTGTTAAAAAGAAAAAAAAAACCCAAATTTTCATAAAAAGGAAGTAGAAGTAGTCTCAGTACAAAGAGAGGGTAAGATAGACCTCTGTGAGCAGAGGGGACTCTGTGAGAGGAAGACATTTCATGCCTCTTTTTCAGTAAGCACCCGCAGAGCTCATACCCTGTGGCTGCTGGGATGCCCCTTTCACTACTTACTGTTCAGCAGGGGACAAGCAGTGGACCAGAGATCACTGTTCCTCAGCTTGTCACTTGGAAGTCAATTAAGGAGTCAAGTGAGTGTGATTTTGTGGCGGTTCTAGAATTTCGCGGGTGTAAGGGACAAACTGTGGTCAATGTTCAAGATAGGAGCATCTGAGAGGTGGGGGCCAGTGAAGGTGTCATGGAGAGGTTTGGAGTGTTTGACCTGATGTGCTCTTTGGATGCTATTTGTGATAGGAACATCTGAGTAGGGAAAGAGACTCCCAGACATCTTGGTCAAGTAGGATAAACAACGAAGATTACAGACCCATGTGGGGAGATTTGAGACACCCAGTCTAGCCTCTGGTTTGGAGCAAGCAGCTGTCCTGTGAACAAAATGTGTGTGTAAGATAGACACTGGAATGAAGCCACTTTTGAAATCTTGTGCAGGTGACAATGATGGTTAAAGATTTGTAGAAAAAGAGAGAGAGAGAGAGAGAAAGAGAGAGAGAGAGTGTGTGTGTGTGTGTGGTGGTGGTGGTGTGTGGGGAGCTGTAGCCTGGAATAATGACACATAGATTTGGTCTAATCAAGAGAGTTGGGAAGGTGGAAAGTGTCTTGGTTTTGTAACATCACAAGTCAGTTTTTCTCGTGACCTCCCTTCCACTCTTACTGCCCCAATCATTGAGTCACAGTTGACTATTGGCTACACATCCTCCCTTCATTTTTTCCAGGTTTGACTCATTGCTTGCTATCTATGTTGTACTAATTGGATTATTTGGCCATTAATTTAAAATACACAAATGCATAGTGCTATTGTCTAAGTATATTATCTGTTGCTCTAACAAAATACCTGAGACCTGATAATGTATTAAGAATATAAAGTTTGTTTATCTCACAGTTCTGGAGGCTGGGAAATCCAAGAGTCAGGTGCCAGCATCTGTCAGCATCTGGTGAGGGCCTCCTTGCTGTGTC
Source organism: Marmota flaviventris (assembly GCF_047511675.1). NCBI lineage: Eukaryota > Metazoa > Chordata > Mammalia > Rodentia > Sciuridae > Marmota > Marmota flaviventris. Next base: position 130,813,307 of record NC_092501.1, on the reverse strand, counting down.
ACAGCATGGGGGAGGGCATCACATGCTGTGATAGAACAAATGTGTTAGCTCAGGTCTCTCCTCCTTTACTTATTAAGCCACTCATGCTATATGACCTGACTAGTCCTAATTACTTCCTAAAAGCCCCACCTCCAAATATGATGGACATGAATTTAAGGATGGAGTTTCTAACACTTGAATTTTCTGGAACACATTCAAACTGTAGCAGTCATAAACACTAAGAGTCATCTCTTGGAGTCCTCTTATTTGGGGAAACTGAGGCTGGCCAAAATTTGATGAAGCCAGTAGAGACTGGAATAGAACTTGTGGCTTCTGACTCCTGTCTTGTGCCCCCCTCAGTGTCCATGTTTCTACTGTTGAGAAACTACTGTTGTCAACTATTGAGTTGACTTGTTTCCACATGTTTATTGATCATTTATATTTACTTGTTTGTGACTTTGCTGCATTGCTTTTACCCCGTTTCCTGTTAAGCATGGTCTTAGTTACTAACAGCAGAAGGGTTGTCAAAGTTTAGAAAAGCGAAGGACTTCACCGGGGCTATTGAGTGGCTAAGTTGGCACCCAGCCTTTATTTTCACATCTCTAGTCTCAGGATATTCCCATAAAAAGGAATATTCACTCAAAAGCTAAAAAATAAAAAAATAAAAAAAGGAATGCAGCACCTGTTTTACTAATCACCTCTCCATTGCATCTTACGTATAATAGCATCTGCCCCCACGGGTCCTTGGATGTTGCCAAGGCTTCTCATTTTGCAAAATCATCTTACTTCATATGTTTCTCTGTATGCTAAATCATTTGCTTTTTGAAGGTGTTCTGTGATCAACAAAGGATTCCCACCAGAACTTCTATTCTTGTATTTACCTAAATTCCTTTAGAGGAAAACACCTTGCTCTCAGAAGAGAGATGAGAAGAAAAATGTAACCTTCTAAAAAATGGTATTTTGGTCAGGTTCTAGGTTTGGTCACGGTGGAAGAGATCCAAAATACCTGCAGACTAAACCAATAGAATTTTTTTTTCCTTTTCATGTCATAAGATGGGTAGGGTGGCTTCATGACATTGGTGACAGTGACCAATTCTGTGTTTCCTTACTCTTGGGGCTGACTTCATCCAGAGTCCAAAATAATTTGCCACCATTTTTACCTTCCCTGAAAGTGGTCAGGAGGAGAAAGTGTGTGTGTGTGTTTGTGTGTGTGTGTGTGTGTATATATATATATATATACACACACACACACACACAAATAATTTAGCATATATATATGGAACAAACTGAAAGAAGCTCATTCTACCTCTGCCTACTTTCCATTGGCAGTACTTTGTTATTTGGGGAACCATGCCATAAGGAAGACTGGGAAATGTTGCCCTTATTTGGGGGAACTATCCATTCATTTAAAATTGAGAGAGAAGAGAGGACGGTTGCTGGGGAAGCTGGCAATCTCTGGCACAGAAGACTTCACCAGACAATGGTAAACTGTTTATTCAATGTGAACAACCGACTGTCTAAACTAGGCTCCAACTTTGGCTCTGCCTTTTGCAAACTGGGCCTCTCTCAGGCATGTTTTCTAGCCTGTGAATGGGAACCAATGTTTATAAAGTGTCCATCAGAGCATCTGGTACGTGATCCACAAGGAAGTTTCCCTTTCTTTTCCCGCTTCTAGAAAGTATGAAACTGGAAATTCTGTTGGAAAGCTGTGTGCGTAGCTAGCAGAGAGCTTGGAGCCCAGACTGACTGGTGGGAATTTCATCTTCTATATGGACACACACCCTGGCAGGCAGCCTCTGGAGAGCTTAAGATAAATGATCCTGAAGGCTTCTTTCCTCTGAGAATACAGAGCTCACAGAGATTAAAAATAAAAGCCATAAGGCAGCAGGATGGGCAGCTCAGCCACAGCCTGGTAATCGAGTGAGAAACGTGTGTTATCTTCGAACATACTTGGGTAGAATCAGAAAAACCCATTAGCTGGGATCCAATCAGCAATCTGCCCATATAAAAGACATCCACCCAGAAGATTAAAAATAAAAAATGAAGCACCGAGGCTTTTCTAACCATGAAAATAGATTTAAAGGCCATTTGTCACGTCCCATGTGCTTCATGAAGACACTCCCAGTCCTCATGGGTAAGCCTAGTCTCCCTCCTGGGCACATGGCAGGCCCCCTGCCGCTGCTGGGAAAGGAGGTCTGGGTCTCCAGAGGCTAGCTCCTTCTGTTCTCACTCAGGAAGGGATTGGGGGATGCCTAGAGTCATGGGGTTTGTAAGCATTGCCCTTGGACAAAATCTAAACAGGGCTTTTCCACTTCCGAAGGTTCTGTTGTGTACTTTCTTCTAGAAATCCCTCATCCTTTGGACTTGCCTAAAGACACACAAAGCCAAAGTCACCAGAAAGCTGTATTTGAAAGCATGCATGTGCATGTAAGAGAGAGCACCTGTATTTGAGTGGGTTGTATGTGTGTCTGTGCTTCCTTTGAAGTCCAAATGCAGCAAACTGCTGGTGGGTTTCTGGGGCAGAAAGCTTTGGGCTTTTTATCTTAGTCCTTGACAAATACGGGGCAATCCTATGTTTCATATTCGAATCTGAAATTGAGACTGGCTGAGGCTATCATATTTAGCCTATAGAAATGTTAAAGTCATGCTGGATTTTTTTAATACCAGCTTTTAAACTGTAAAAATGTTTGCACATGATTTCAAAGCCAAAAAACTATGTTGGATAGAGCAGCATCTTATTCAAATTCCAGCTTCTCTGCTTTCTAGTTTTCTGAATTTGGAAAAATAATGTAACTTCTGTGTGTCATAGTCTCTCATTTGAGCCCTACTCCCAGAACATAAGTTCTGTGAACAGGCATGATTTCCTCTTTTGATTACTGATATAGTTCCTGAAATCAGAATGATATTTAGCCCCATAGAAGGTATTCAGTAATCAATGGGAACAGTTATTCTGTCTCATGGAATTGTTATGAAGATTAAATAAGATAATATTTGCAAAGCACTTGGCTCTGACCCTGAATCTTGGTGCTTGTTTAATATTGGCCATCATTATAGTGCTGTGCTGATTTAAAATATGGCATGAATATAGTTTTATATCTATTTTCCCAGGAATTATGAGTATTTATTGCCATTGGGAAGAGATCATCAGATCTCTTCTCACTTCCTGTCTGTGACATCCGCACAGGAAAGCATTCCATCAGCATTTCACCAAAATCACTCTTGTCAAGGTGATCAATGACCACCATGTTGTTAATCCAATGGCACATTCTCAGTTGGTCTTTGTCTCACATGTTCTTCACCTAGATAATTTCAGCAGAGTTTAATGCAGTTGGTCATCTCTTCTAAAATTCTTTCCTCACTTAGTATCTAGGTTGCCCACACTATCTTGAATTTTCTCTTACCTCACTGGTTATTTTAGTTTCCTTCATTTATTCCTGTTCTTTTCAACTTCTTCTCCTCCTTTCTCCTCTGCTGCTGCTGCTCCTCCTCCTCCTCCTCCTCCTCCTCCTCCTCCTTCTTCTCTTTTGATTCTACAAATTGAACCCAGGGTCACATTACCTATGATCTACATTCCCAATCCTTTTTACTTCTTATTTTGAGACAGGATCTCATTAGATTGCTGAAGGTTTCACAAAGTAGCTGAGGTTGTGATGAACCCATCCTAATTCCATCTTAAGATTGGGAGCCATCTCGTCACAAAGTCATGAAAAGTTAATTTCTGTTTTACTATAAATTACTGCAGTTTCTAAACTTGTTTGGAATTCCTGCCCGTGCCTTGAACTCACCCATGCCTGGCTCCCCCTGACCAGATAACAATCCTTTCTGAAGCCTCAGCGGCACTTCATAAATCATGATGTTGGGATGTGAATTTAGTCCCTACCTTGAAATATCATGCCATGTAAATCATTAATCTACTACCTGCTTTTATATTATGCTTGTCAAAATCCTGTTAGCTGTAAGTTCTCAAGACACACCCCTTTGCAACTTTTTGTACTATAAAACCTTGTTCCTAGAAAGCTGGGGTGCTGGTCTCTAGCCTACGTTAGGAGAGACAGCTGCTGATCAGCTCTCTTTGTGTACACAAATACAAGCTTGCTTTAATTTGATTTAAAATTGGAGCCAGTCATCTTTTGTTTGCATCAGGGTTCAACAATTGACCTTGAACTTGCTATCTTCCTGCCTCAGCCTCCTGAGTTGCTGGGATTACAGGCATGAGCCACCACGCCTTGCTTCTTCCCAACTTCTTAAGTTGACTGTCCCAGGTCCCAGTCCTTGGAGCTGTATCTTTATTTTCTCCCTGTGTTGGTTCAGGCCCTATTAGGAAAATCTAGATATTTTGAACAGAGTTTAATAATGGGACTTTTTATAAAATGTAAGAAAAATCTAGGAACATTAATAACAGAAACTCAGTACAGATAGTGCATCACAGTGAACCCATCACTAGTTGAAAATACCTTTAATCCACCTAATCTATAGAACATCCTAGCTTATCAGCACAGCACACTGTAGAGTGTTGATGTTTCCCTAGTGCTCACCTGACTGACTGGGAGCTGTGGCTTGCTGCTGTTCTCTCTCCAGTATAAGAAAGGACTATCTTATGTATAGCCAGGCCAGCAGAATATCAAAAACTCAAAATTGGAATTATGGTTTCTACTAATGTGTTGCTTTTGCATCATTGTAAAGCTAAAAAAAAAATACATAAACCATCCTACAACAAGGCCACCTGTATTCTGGAATTAGAAACAGTGAAACCTGTTAGAAAACAGTTAGAAACCTGAAGTAGCTTGAGGCAGGAATGGTTAATGAAATACAGAAAGGGTAATGGGATGAGTGGGCTGATTGGTGGGAGCTGCAGCCTTTGATACAGGACAGAATGAGCACATGGCTCAGCAAGGAGGGACCTGGGGAGATCAACAGCCCCACATTCTCTCTTTGCACTTGTTGACCTCTTGTTTAACCCACTGGTTGAGCCCCAAAGGAAGTTAGAAATATCATCCATAAAGTCCAAATGAGCCAGTCTCCTGGAGGGAGAATGGAGAAGGATGGGAAGTGGAAATAGAGGGGCACAGGGAAGATAGCAAGGGTACCATGTAGGTGAACGCCAGTTCCAAGACTTTAAATACCATCTATGTGCTAAAGACTATAGATCCTTCTAAAAAACAACTTGACAGCTCAGCTTGGATGTCTAATGGATGTTTCCAAGCAAGCATGTATAAAACAAAATTCAGCTGGTCCTTCTTCACACCTGCACCACCCACATCTTTCTTCACCTCAGTTGATGTCAAATCCATCCTTTCAATTGCTCAGGCTAATGTCATCCTTGATCTATCTCTTTCTTTCACATTCCACAGCATGAAATTTTACTGGCTCTACTTTCAGTGTATATTTAGAATCTATATAGTTTCATGATTTTCACAATTTTACTTCTAATGAAGCATTCATCTAGTAATTTTCAGTAGATTTTTAAATATTCTGGTTTTTCTTAGATCATAGAAACCTTTCACCTTTTATTGATGATGTCTATATGAAGGGGAACAGTAGAGTTTTCACATGGCTCCTGGTGGCAAGCACTGAGCCAGGTGCTGATGACACATGATGAGCGAGAATACAAAGTCTGCCCCTTAGTGGAGCTTACAGTTGAGTGGGGGGAGCATGTCATGGTCACATTTCCAAGATACTTTCTAGCCACACTTCATATTAATAGACATTACCTGAATTTTGAAGTTTTGGAACACTCCACTGAATTGAGTGCTAGTCATATGCTGCCCATGGAGATTTGGTAGATGAACAACTGGACACAGGGAAAGTTAGAGAAAAGGTCATGATCATTGGCTCCTGACTTTTTAGCCTCTGTTTTCCTTTAAGTCCTCACCTGCCTTCATCCCTTTCCTAGACAACCTATGATTTATATCTCCTATAATTTTTTTGGTTGCTTTCTCATTCTCTAATCCTTATCACTCTGTTTCTCTAAGAAGTGTGGTATTGCCTCTTAGTCTTACCTTCAATACTTAAGAGCTAGCCTTCTGTTTTTCCCTAGTGGAACCTTATCTTCCGGTTATGATAGAATATTTTGTGGTGGACCAATGCCTCTGCTGAGAAAAACTAGTAAAGCAGGATAAAATAAAAGAAAATGTTTGAAGGTGTACATGGACAACGGAGGCTGCCTTTGTGTGAGGGGCAAGATGCTAAACAGCAGAGAAGTTCATTGAAGTCTTCATGCTGCTGAACTCAGGGTGCAACTGCTGATTCCTAGCAGGGTGGGAGAGGGACAGTGAAGCCAACAGCGTTCATCAATCTCATGGAACATGGGAGTCATAAATTGGAGTTTGGGGCTGATAAGGCAGCCAGGACTTGGAGGTCAAGATTTCAGAGATCGAAGAAGTGTATAGAGTAACCCTGACATGGTTTGTTTTCCCCTGAATATATTAGTTAATCAAGCTGTTCAGGGGCAAGGACTAAGAAACTGGGCATAGTTTGAAACAAAATATTGGAGTTTGAGACCTGCCAGAGGAGGAACTGTGGGAAACACTTCAAGCTTTAAAGTTGGAACTTTAAAGTTCCAAGTACCACATTTCAAGAACAGATGCAAACTAGTAATAGATTAAGATATTCAAAGAATGTATCCAGCCTGAGATTGCTCACAGCCTGATTAGATATAGATGAGCTCTCTTTCTGTCACTTTATAAAGGAGAAGGTAAATTCTCTCACCTAGTCTCTGTAATTTTTCCAAAGACAATGTGCAGCATTTGACAAGAATGACTAAACATACTAACAAACAGAACCAAGGGAAAAAAAAAAGATAACCTAGTTTTCTGACACTGAAACTCTCAGGCACACATTTCAAATTAAATAGGTTGGTAAATTCAAGAAAGCTTATGATGAGATGGAGAAATTCATCAGAGAACTGGAATTTAATCAAATGGAAAATTTTAGAAGTAGAAAGCAATTGATATTAAGGACTCAAAAGATGAAGGTGAAACAACTTTGGACAAGCTAAAGAGAGGATTAGTAGTTAAAACTACTAAAATTAGTTGTTTAAAGTATGATGCATGCACTGGCAGCATCAGCAACATTTTAAATAGAGGTTTTGTTTTCTATCAGTCAGGTATGATGAGGCCAATAGATTAGGCAATGACTGCCACTAAAAAAGATGGCTTGTCACCCATAGTTCCCAGAAGGAGGCGGTACTCCATACCCCCCTATAGCAGGGCTATCAGGGAAGGAGGTGAAAGGAGCAGGAGGAAACATAACAAGAGGCTTTATTTTAATCTCCAGGGGAAGAAATGGGTGAGGCAGTATCAGCTGGCCTAGGATTGACTGGTTTGAGTTTCAGCAGGCTCTGGGGTACAGGGACTGTCTTGAGTGTCTATTACCTCGTCTTAGGTCATTAGGCCTGGAGTGTAAGAGTCTATTAGAAGAGATAGGAGGAGAATGCTCTAGGTTTGTTAGTTAAGGAGTTGACAGTGCTACCTCTAGGAATTGACCAGCTCCTGGAGGAGCAGTTTCCCCAGGATTGGTAAGTTCCCATATGTCAAAACATCCAATCAAGAAGATGTGTTTGATATAAGTAATAAATGAGATTTGGACATCCATGAATTTCTTCTTCTATCACTTGAATGGTACGCTTAGTAGAATTTACATTTAATAATAAAATCATGATTCAGTGAAATGTTAAATAAACCAGCAACCTATGGGTATGAAAAGAAAGCTAATTCTTTGAAAACTAAGTGGGAAAGACTTGATGAGAAAAAAAAAATGTTTTAAATACATGTGGGTTAAGTAATTAAAAAAGAAAAAAAAAGCCTGAAGATTTAGAAGGATATTGTTTCACACTGTTTCACAATCATTTTTAAAATTATGGATCCATTGCAAATAAACTAGAAATTATAAATGATATGCATGGGTCTCATCTGTGCAAAAATGATGTCAAAAAAGTTCTTGGCCTTAAATAAAAAAAAAATCTGGCAAACACTTTTTTTAGTTAAAATATTATATATATAAAAACATATATATTAAATATATATCTTGCTCGTGTCCTGTGTGGTGTGGGGGTGGGTAACTGTCAGAGGTGTGGGCTGTTTGTGAAATAAAAGCTATGAAAGTAGTATATTAAGAAATAAAGACAAAAAGGCAAGAATTCAAAAGTGAGGGCAATGATGGGTGAGCAGACTGATGGGTCTGGCCCTAACAAAGAGAAAAACCCACACTTGCTTTATTATAGCGGTACAGACCAAAAGGAATTGGTAGGATGCTTCTTCAGAAAAAAACAAGATATTTGGTGCTTGACAGGTTACCCATCTCTGGGCAGCTGTATTTGATCCTAAGGCTGTGAGCTAAGGCGGGGCACCAGCTTGATTTGGGCTTTCTCAAACAGGGAAATTTCACCCAGGATTTCCCAGAAAAGCAGCTTCCCTGCTTTATTTTGGCTCAAACAAACCCATAATTTATACATGGCTTCCAACATATGTATATACATATATGTTTACATATATATATATATGTATATATGTATATATATATGTGTGTGTGTGTGTGTGTATATATATATATATATATATATATATATATAGAGAGAGAGAGAGAGAGAGAGAGAGAGAGAAAATTCCTTTGTATTTGCATTAACAAATCTCTAACTGGTTCTGAATGCATAGGATAAGACAGCTTCTGTTCTAACATCACTGTGAATATGGGGCCATGAGTAAAGCAACAGGGAGTGAAAGACCTCTGTCCAAGCAGAGAGATAATTTTTTTAAAAATATAGCACTATGTAAACTTAAAAAAAAAAAAAAACAAACACCCACCATGTTCTAGGTTAAAGGGGACCTAAGGCAATCTGACGAATATATGTGTGAGCATTCTTTAGATCCTAGGTTTTTAAGTCAGTTATAAAGATCTTTTATTAAGACAATAAGGGATATTTGAACATGGATTGCTTAATAGTTATTATTGTTCAATCAATATGAAATTTGGGAGGTGTGATTAAAAAACAAAAAGGCAACATTGTGTCAACAGCCCACAAAACAAAGCTCAAAGGTGGCTCTTCAGTATGGAGAATCCTTGAAAAACTGGGAATGGAACCACCATTTGACCCAGCTATCTCACTCCTCCGTCTATACCCAAAGGTCTTAAAAACAGCATCCTGCAGGGACACAGGCACATCAATGTTTATTGCAGCACAATTGACAATAGCTAAACTGTGGAGCCAACCTAGATGCCCTTCAGTAGATGAATGGATCAAGAAAATGTGATATATATACATAATGGAATGTTATTCAGCATTAAAAAAGAATAAAGTCATGGCTTTTGCAGGTAAATGGATGAAGCTGGAGAATATAATGCTAAGTGAAATTAGCCAATCCCAAAAAACCAAATGCCAAATGACTTCTCTGATTTAAGGATGCTGATCCATAATATCCTGTGGGGGGCAGGGATGGGAGGATTATATGACCTCTAGACAGGGCAAAGGGGAAAAGGGAAGGGAGAGGGCATAGGGTAGGAAAGATGGAGGAATGGGATGGTCATGGTTACCCTAAATACATGTAAGAACACAAAAGGATGTGACTCTATTTTGTGTACAACCAAAGTTATGAAAAATTGTGCTCTACATGTGTAATATGAATTGTAATGCATTCTGTTGTCATATATACCAAATCAGAATTTTAAAAAATTTGGCTCTTAGTGCTGGTCTTATTTCTTTCTACCCTACTTAGATTTTGACGGTTCAAGAGCAGGTATACATGTTGATAAGCAATAGCAAACAGCAAGCCAGCTAGAATCCAAACCCTAACATTCACGAGCCTTCTCACCTCCATTGATCATCTGGTCTTCTGATTCCACTCATTTCATGACATTCTAAAAGTGATTCTGGCTGGCAAGACCAACAGGGGCACATTCTTTGCCTACTTTGTTCATCAATGTTCCCCAAGTACCTGGAACAGTGGCACGCAGTAAGTGCTACATAAACATCTGCTGGTTCAAGGAATTGGCTACAGGAAGACAATTGATCTTGGATGACTGATTTTTCTATTGAACAACAGTGTGGAACTCTGTGGTCAATCCTGCTTATTTTTAGATACCTCTAGTTTTCTTTGTGGACAGTCCTTATCAACTGTGAAAAACAACAGTTTATTTTCCCCCATTTCTAATCCTTGTAGGTTTCGTTTCTTTTTCTTACTATGCTGGCAGCATCTCCCATACTGTGTGCTGGTTGCAGGCTTTCTTGTCCTCTTCCTTATTTCAGAGAGAATATTTTCACTCATTGCCATTAGGAATAACGCTTGCCGTGGGATCTTAACAGATACTTAAAAAAAAATTAGGTTAAAGAATTTCCTTTCTATTTCTGGTTTGCTGAGAGATTTTAATAATTTATGGGTGTTCCCAACTCATTTTATACCTGCCACTTGGAGGAGTGTTTTTCTGACACCATTGAGAAATGATCCACTTTCTAGTACCTCTTGGTCAAATTTGCAATTCCTCATCAGTTTTCAATGAAGGAGGCTTGTGTCCTCACTTATCTTTTAGGCACCATAAAGTATGTCAATATGGAGAAGCAAATAAAAGTTTTAAAAATTGGCATTATGTCAACCCAGCCTTAATGTCATACTGCATTACATGAGTTGGCAGGAATTTGACATTTCATGCTGTATAAAGTACATAAAAATATGAAAGCTACATGGTATATTCCAAGTCAACTGACTTACGGAGCTTGATGGTGAGTGAATCTCCCTGTCCTTAAGATCATTCCCTCCTTTATTGTATGTGAGAATCTCCGTGGCAAGCTAATTTCCATAACCCTGAAATCTCAGCACAACGGTGGAATCACAAAGACTCAGAGATAGAGTGCTTTTATTGAAAGTTAATAAAAATATTCAACTAGAATTCAATTCCTAAAAAGGGGGTCAGTAAGTCTGTCTCTCCCTGTGGCTGAGGAAAGTATAAGGGCTCAAAGAGGGATTTCAGAATCCACTCAAGTCAGATCTTCTCTTCTTGCCGTTCTCTCTCCCCAGCCCCAGCCTTATCCCGACATCTGGTTTTTAAATCACTGTCGGTGAAAACAAGTGTGATACTGTCTGAAACCCATGAAAAGCCACCTCTGGGGAAGAAAATATCAATCATAGGTGTGTAAATCATCACCCCCAAGAGCTGGCACATGGTTGGCTTGCCTGAGCGTCTGCATTTTCCTTTAATGTTGAAAATCGGCTTTGATGCATGTGATTGGTGGTGGCGGCAGGGACCCTACAGAACCCGATGGTTTCAATGACTCCTAACTGGCAAGAGTCTAGGAGTGGAGGGGAGAGAGATTGGTGGGTTCATTTTGGCATTGAATCCGTCCCTGAGAACTATGAGAAAATGGAAAGGGAGCCAGTTTATCAGCATATTGACAAGCAATGAAAGCCCCCTTAAATGCTTTCCAATTCCCTAGGCTGACGAAGTGAAGAAGGAAAACTACTGTCATAGGGAAAAAAAATGGTTTGCCGGAATGTTCTCTGTAACGAGCAGATTCATTCGTTTTTTTTTTTTTTTTTCTGGGGCACACACTATCATTTTGTCTTTATCACACTAAAAGAACTGGCTGGTGTAATCAATTCCACAGAGCACCCATCAATTCTGTTAAACAACCAGTGGGGAGGGGAAAAAAAAACCCAGAAATCAATAACAGTTGTTTCCCTGAATTGATGGGTTACTGCAAGTCGTTCAGATCTATTGGTTGACTTGTGTGTTCAGTTGCTGCCACGTCCGTGAAGTGTCATGTGGGACCTTCAGGCCAAAGAAGGCCCCAGCTGTGAGGTCCACACCATACGAGGTGACAGAAAAATGCAGGCTCACGCTTGACAGCCCTGCTGCTCCTGCTGCTCCTGCTGGGGAAGGCTGGGGCCAGGCTCCGGCCTCCAGGGGGCACTGGGCAACTAGTCCTGAGAGCCACCCTTGCCTGAGGGCCTTCAGGAGAGAAGCTCTTCACATAATTTAGTACTGACCTTTTAATAACCAGCAAGATAAGAACTATCATCCCTCCCTGCTCGGGTCTTGCTTGAGGATTGAAGGGAAGCCATTCACTCTGTGAGCCATGGGAGAGGCAGAACTTCTGTTCATGACCAAAGCCAAAGTCCTCCTTGGGATACCCTCTCACCTTACCTGTGCACAGTGGAGTGGCTGAGGAGACAGGTTCCAGAATCCCTCAGACGGGATCCGAATCCTGGTACCTTCACTTATTCTGGTACCTTCAGAAAATTAACTACTATATGAGTTTCAGTTTTCCCATCTGCAGAATGAGCCTAACACCTACTCATTGAAACAAGGTGTATAAAGTTCACCGTCCAAGGCCTGGGACATTGTAAATGTGGAAAAGCCTGATTTTTTAAGGCCATTATTCTTAGTAATATCACAAAGCTTAGTGATTTGAGGTTGCCTTAAATTCAAATGATGGCTACACGGCTTTCTCTCTTCTCACACTCACATCTTATAAATCCTCTGTGGGGGTCTTTGGGAGAACCATAACATGGGGGTCGATATTTCATTGCCAAGATCTGAATTTTGGTAAACATTTTTTAATTCATGACACACTGAGGCTGCTACTGACCTTTTTATTTCGACATTTTAAAAATGCCAGTTGGTTGCCTCTTGATGTTGGCATGTGTTTTCCTGCACAGAGGTGTGTGTGTGTGTGGAGGGGGGTAGTGAGGAAGGAGGGGTTTTCTTTTTTTAATAATTTTTTTATTTGTTCTTTTTAGTTGCATACACAACAGTAGAATGCATTTTGAGATATCATACATACATGGAGTCTAACTTCCCATTCTGTGGTTGTGCATGATGTGGAGTTTCACGGGTCGTGTATTCATATATGAACATGGGAAAGTTTATGTCCGATTCATTCTCCTGCCTTTCCTATTCCCCTACCCCCTCCCTTCTCTTCATTCCCTTTGTCCAGTCCAATGAATGTCTACCCCTCCTCTTTATTTTGTGTTAGCATCCTCATATCAGAGAGAACACTCAGCCTTTGGTTGGGGGGATTGGCTTATTTCATTCAGCATGATAGTCTCCAGTAGGAGAGAGGGGTTCTCAGCAAAGTCTCCCTGGCCACACACAGCTTGCTTGCTCTCCTTCCTGGGTGGAAGGCAAGGGGTACCCACTAAAATGCCAAGATCTCATTCTGTGAAGATTAAGAACAGGCAAAACTAATCCAAGGCAGTAGGAGTCAGCTCAGTGGCTACCTCTGAGGGTGGGAATCAATGGGGAAGGGGCAAAGGGAGCCTTTGGGCACTGGGCACTGGGCATGGGAAGGGTTCTAGACCCTGACCTGAAAATATGTGCATATGTGACCTAGACATAGAACACCCTCACTGTGTATGTCTCCCTCCATGAAGGAGAACTGCAAACTGAGATAACCATATGAAAAGCACTCTCAGCGCGACTTGTACGTACGTAACACAGTTGATTGTAATGCACTCACCCACGCTGGCACTGGGTAACAATTACATCGATCATTCCCTTGCAGAGAAGTGGACCAGCCTAAATGAGAGTTGGCCTAGGCAGGCAATTCCATTGTGGAAATTGGGGACACACCAGATGTACATGGGAGCTGAATGTCATTCCGATTCATTAGCACTTCCTGAACACTAATAGCTACGTTCCGTCAAGTGCCCATTTGTCCTAAGTGTTTCATAGGTAGAGACTTTTCCCCTTTAGTCTTCACAATGATCTTATAAACGAGGTGTCTTTTTGTTTCATTTTATCACTAGATAAATAGATCCAAGAGACTTTATAATAAGTGAATGGACAGCAAGATTTTTAACCCTGGTCAATTAGCCGGGTCAGGGACACAGGCTCAGGATAGAGATTGCCTGGGTTTGAGTCCCAGCTCCTCATTTCCCTGCTAGTCAGCTTTTTATCACTGTGACGAAAATGCCTGTCAAGAACAATTTAGAGGAAGAAAAGTTTATTTGGGGCTCACATTTTCAGAGGTTCAGTCCATAATCGGCCAACTCCATCGCTTTGGGTCCAAGGGGAGGCGACCATCCTGCAGGAAGGGTGAGGTGGGGCAGCACTCCTCAGCTCACAGCAGCCAGGAAGCAGAGAGAGCAAGCGAGGCACCCTGTAAACCCCAAAGGCGTGCCCTCTGTGACCCATCTTCTCTAGCCATGCCCCACCTACCTATAGTTGCCACAAGTTGGTCCTTTCAAATTATTAATTCATTAACTATATTAATCTACCAATTAGGCAACAGCTCTCATAATCTAAACATCACACCTCCTGTACTAACACAGGAACTTTTGGGGGACATCTCATATCCGAACCATAACACTGTGCAACCTTGGGTGGGTTTCTTGACCTTTCTGTGCCTTCATTTTCTCATCTTCAGAAATGGGGATAATGGTAACTATACATCATAGAGGCATTGTGAATTAAATATTAGCACAAAGTGTGTACTTGGTTGGGGAGATTGATAAGAACTATAAATACAGGAGCAAGTACTCTGATGAATGACAAAAGCTCTCAAAAGTGGATGGGCTGAATTCTGTGATTTTTCTGAGATAACTTTATATTTTTTATAATTTACTTTAAAAAAATTACCTGGATAACATCAATGTTTATAGCAGCACAATTCACAATAGCTAAACTGTGGAACCAACCTAGATGCCCTTCAGTAGATGAATGGATAAAAAAAAATGTGGCATATATACACAGTGGAATATTACTAAGCAATAAAAGAGAATAAAATCATGGCATTTGCAGGCAAATGGATGGAGTTGGAAAAGATAATGCTAAGTGAAGTTAGCCAATTCCACAAAACCAAATGCCGAATGTTTTCTCTGATATAAGGAGGCTGATTCATAGTGGGATAGGGAGAGGGAGCATGGGAGGAATAGACAAACTGTAGATAGGGTAGAGGGGTGGGAGGGAAAAGGAGGGGGCAGGGGGTTAGAAATGATGTTGGAATGCGATGGACATCATTATCCAAAGTACATGTATGAAGACAGGAATTGGTGTGAATATACTTTATACACAACCAGAGATATGAAAAAATCTGCCCCATGTGTGTAATATGAATTATAATGCATTCTGCTGTCATATATTTTTTAAAAATCAATGAAAAAAGATTACCTGGCTAAACTGCATTTGCTCTCCATCTCCTTCCCACAAGTGAAAACATCCCAAAGTCCTTAGATCTGGCAAGCTCACGGTCCTGCTTCTCCTGGGGGATTCTTGGGTCTCAGTCCAGGTGGTGGTCCCAGTCCAGTGGAGGTCCCTTGTCACCTCCTCTCTCTGAGCACACCACTCTTCTCCTCAGAGTGACCTACAAGGAATAGTTCTCATTTTTCGGTTCCTACATTATGCTGGACACAAAGGAGTCATCTGGAAGCTGCTGGAATGAGGGTTTTCCCAGGTTCCCACCCCGATTCTGGGAGTTGCTTCTTCCCTGTTCCACACAGTGAGGACAGTCCTTGTGTAAACGGGAATCCCCTTCTGTGCTCATCTGTGCTGACCAAGCTGAATTTTTTCGGCAGAAATCAGGACTTTGGAAGTGAGACATGTCAACCTCGGTCTAGCTCACTGGTCCTTAGAACGCCAGAGACCCCAGATGTGGGCAGACTTCCCCACTGTCTACTCGGAAAGACACCCAGAAGGGAAGTGTGCAGAGAGGGAGGTGGGAAAGCAGATGCTCAGATCCGAGCAGGGACAAGGGGCACAGACAGCCAGAGCCCGTCACCCGGTGTCCAGGACCATCATGAGAAGGACTCTGCACATCCGTGTCTGGAAATTACTCTACTTGCTTCAGCTGGTTCCCGTGGGTCTGCACTGCTAGGATTTGAAGAGTCGAAACAAATGCATCTGGACAGAGTCATGGAAAGAATAAAATTCACTCCAGGTACGCAGGACTCAGGGAAGCCCTTCCTGAATCCTAAAGTGAGTTGGGAGCCCCTCTTGTACACCAGTGCTGTCCTTAGCTGTGTCTTAGCTCTTGTCCTTCTGAATTTTAAGTTGCTCATATTTAAAAACATATTTGCCTGTAAAATCTACAAGTAGTTTCTAAAATGCAGTCGGTTGATTCGCAAACTCTATATTGTTTTTGTCTTACTGTGCAGTTTCTGATTGATTTATTTTTATTTTTTAATTCTTTCTTTCTTTATTTTTGCAGTACATCGTGATTGAACCGGAGGCCTTGCACATGCTAGGCAAACACTCTACCACAGAGCTACGTCCCCAGCCTCTAATCATTTTTATTTTTAATATTTTCTATACATTTAGCTTATTTATGTTGAAGTGTCTTTTTATTTTAACTGAGCCCCATTATTATTCTCAATAATTAAGAATTGAGGGTTAAATGTGTGTGTCTGTGTGTGTGTCTGTGTGTATTAAAGTGAATATGCACTTATTAAAAATCAAAGCTATCATCTCACATACCACTTTGGAACTTCTGCCCCAGCTTGACAACCTCCTGCAGATGGGTACAGTGACCCATGCCCAGCCAAGCTCCAACATTTATTTCTCCTTTATAGGATCTGTCATGACAAACCATCAAATGTGCCATTAGTTGCTGTAAGATCCTGTCTGCCTTGCTCTCTGCTGTACCCTCAGTGCCCTCAAAGGCTCATGTCTGGTTGGTGTTCAAGACATATGTATTGGGCTAGGGCTGTGGCTCAGTGGTAGAGCACTTGCCTAGCATGGGTGAGGCCCTGGGTTCGATCCCCAGCATCACACAAAAAACTAAACAAACAAAATAAAGGTATTATGTCCATGTACAACTAAAAATATATTTTTTTTTAAAAAAGACATATGTATTGAATGAGTACTTGCACACATGGATAAACCAGTTCCAGAATGTTCTATAACCATAGGTGCTCCTGATGGGTGTTGACACTCTTACTCAGTGCCTCACTTTTCTCATTTGTTCCACAGTGGTGGTGACACTTGCAAGTCATGCATTTTTTCTTTTCCCAGTCTGCAGTTTCACCAGCTGACCCAGAGCAGTTCTCTGATGCTGATGATTCCGACCCCCCCCCTCGCTGGGAGTGGCAGAGCTGCCAACTGCGTAATTCACACTTGCCCAGTTCAAAATGAAAATGTTTGTTCAAAAAGCAGAAGTTCATTTGATCCAGCAATTCCACTTCTGGGTGCGGACCCAAAAGAATTGAAAGCAGACGGGTCTCAAAGAGATCTCCGCACACCCATGCTGGTTAGCCAAGTGTCCCTCAGTGGACGAATGGGCACACAAAATGTGATTTGTACATTTGCACATATTATTCAGGCTCAAAGAGGTAGGAGCTGGGACCCTGCTGCATTGTGAATGGATGTCCAGGACACTGTGCTAAGTGAAATCAACCAGTCACAGAAAGACCAAAACCTGTTTGACTGCACTTATGTGAGGTACCCAGAGTGCTCAGATTCATAGAACAGAAAGCAGAATCCTGGTTACCAGGGGAAGAGGGGAGGGGAGGGAAACGGGGATTTCATATTCAACTGGCACAGAGTTTTCCTTTCCTAAGATGAAACCTTGTTTTCACAGCAAAATGAAATTTCTGCACACCACTGAACTGAGCAATTTAAAATGGCTAAGAGGGTAATTTTATGTTGTGCAAATTTTGCTACAATTAAAAAAAGAAAAGCAAGAGAAATCCTTCCTCTACTTCTTTTTTCCTTCTTCTTTTCTTTCTTTCAACGCTTGTCATGTTCTCTTACTTGTTATTTCATATCCGGTTCCCTTGGGCACAAAGGTCCTCAGTGGCCTGAGCGCAGACACTCACAAATGCAGGTGGCGAGTGAGACATCCTCGTAGGGGTTTGGTGCTTGACCCTGATCCTTAACAGATCACAGCCCAGACCCCGTGGGGATGTGACTCGGAGAAGGGCGGAGATGGATACAGTGACCATAGACCAGAGAGGAGAGAGGAGTGGTAGACAGTCTCTGTGGGGAAAAGATGGGAGGTAGTTCAGTGGGAACGGAGCCTCCCAGTCCCCAGCACATGTTCCATTGTACCATAGAACTGCATGGAGAAAACGCCAAGTCAAAGATAAAATCATCAAGAGTTTTAAGATTGAAACTGCAGAGCATTATACCTCCACTGCTTCTGAGTGTGGGACTCCAGTCTGTGCACTGCGTAAACACCCTGGAAGCCAGTCCTTGGACTGAACGTCAACCCCTGGGGCGACAGTGTCTCAGGTTTTCCAGCAATGTGTGAGGCAGCTCTGAGTGTGTGTAGCCTAAGAGCCAACCAGAGGTAGAGCTCCAGCCCAGCAAAAAGGCTGCAGGGATCAGGGAGGCAGTCGCCTTTGCCAGAGCCCCCTGACTGGTTATACTGACAGCAGGAGAATAAATTGAAACTTAGTGACTTAAAGATCGAGCTGTTAGGATAAATGATTATGGGATTGAGGTCATCAGACTAGAAAAAAATTTCTCCGTTAGAATTGCTAGAGGCGAAGTCATATTTTCTAAGAAAGAAAGAAATGGATGATGTTTGTGACCACGTTTTTATGAAATAAAGCCTCCCTGATGTTCCCGTAGTAGGACGTGTATAACTGGATCGTGTGTGATTCTTTGCAAACGCTGAGAAGCTCATGGAGGGGGAGCACCCTCCTGGGCATGGCTCCCCAGCAATGGGTGGCGGGTGGTCCGAGAAACTCTGCTCCATCCGGTTTATATTAGTGAGCATCTTCTGGAACCCCAGCTCTGTTCTCTCCACACTGAGGGTAAGGGCAGAAATTCGCATATTGGAATGCAGGCACAAACCCATGGAAACCTTAGAATGCAGATGCTGACTTTGCAGGGCTGGGCTGGGGGGCTGGGATTTTGCATTCTCTGGGATGCCCACGCCCCTGGTCTCTGGACCACCCTTGGAGAATCAAGGTCTAGACCAGCCTGGACAATAAAGAAATGCTTTCCATTTCGACACATATGACCCCCAACCAAAAAAAAAAAAAAAAAAAAAAAAGCTAAATGAAAGGTTCTGGGAACACATGAACCCATGGCTGTTCTGAACAACCCTCCTATGGGCCTCCCAGGTTCAGCAGAAATGTCTTCCCTCCTCCAGGAAGACTTGAGTCCTCGGGGCAGAGGACAGCACCTCTACTGTAGGCATGGTGCAGGACTTCCCCGTAGAACCTTCTGCGTTAACCACACATGCGCACTTCTCCCTCCCGGTGGGTGGACTGCTCTGTGTGTACCTTCCTGGAATCCTGGGCACTACTGAGTACCCCACCGGCTGGCTCAGTGCCCGGTCACAGAGGGGGTTTGTGTTACCTGGAACAAAGGACCACAACCTCAGTGGCTTAAACTGTAATGCCGGATTCGTGGGACCCCAATAGATCTCCAGGAGCTGAATCCGATGCAATCACACAAGAGTCTTTATTGCAAGCTTCAGCCTGGACTCACAACCGTTCCTGACACAGCGGTGCTGAGGAGTGAATCCCGGTCCTTTGTTCAGTGAGATTTTATAGGTTTTGGGGGACACTCTAGGTGTCACAACATCACAGAGCAAATCATTTCACACTGCGGGAAAATCAAACAACAACTCTTAACATTGATTAGCACATTCACTGGCCGGTACAAGTTGGGTAGGGGTGATTGGTTAGTACAAGAGGGGAATTCCTTTGAACTGATTGGTTTAAGCCACGGGGGTGTTCATGCTAAACTACATGGTTTCCCAACGTGTTATCAACCACCATAAACTACTGGGGGTCATCTGGCATCCCAGATATTTTCCCCATCTCATGCTGATTGTGGTTGCTAGGGTGTTGCTATGGGTCTCATCTAGCCTAACTGAATCAGGGACACCTGGCGCTGCAGATCTCTCCTCTTATTTGCAGACAAACAACTCAGCAGGGTGGGTATGTGCCTAGGAGTGCTCTGTGGGGTTTTCCAAGGACAAGGGCCCCCCTTCCTTAGACAGGCTTTGCTCTGAGGTAGAGGCTGGTTTCTCAAAAATGGAGTCACATCAGTTTCTCAAACAAACACAGATTTATTATCTTACCTTTCTGTAGGTTGGACTGTCCAGTTTGGGTCTCACTGGGCTAAAACCAAGAACTCAACAGGGCTACATTTCATCTGAGAGCTCTAGGGGAGAAGGTTGGTCTTGTTTTCCTTTACCAGCTGCTAGGCTGCCTGCATTTGTTGGTAAGTGGCCTCTTCCTCTATCCTCCAAGCCAGCAGTGGTGTGTTGAGTTCTTACACCACATCCTTCCGCGTCCTTCTGACGTCCTCCCCTGTTGCCCTCTTCCATTTTAAAGTAGACAACACAGTAAACTGTCCCTATCTAATTGCTTAGGAACGTTAATTCCCTTTTGTGATTCACGTTAATTCACAGATTGTGAAGATTAGCATGTGGTCATTTTTAGGGGGTGTGTGTCACTATTCTATGACAATGTTTGAGTAGTATCTAGAGTGAATTTATGCCTCTGCTCAGGGCAGAAGAACTCCAAGAGTTAAGGGTTTTTGTGCTCTGGAGTTCCTGGTCAATTGTAGTATTTCTGGCATTCCTCATTCAGACCAGATCCTGTTTGGCTCCTGATATCTCAGAAGACCTGGGCAGCCCCATGATTCTAGGAATACACTCCTCGGCTGGTCTATGTAAAACCAAAGGATTTGGTTCACCCCAGCAAGCATTAGCTGAGCTCTGGTTTTGGTTTCTATTCTGAGCCAAGAACCTGTGAAGGAAACACTGTTCTCAACTGTTGGGCTTACTAGATGTGTCTTTCTGGTGACATAGGAGTCATCTTTGGGCAATTGATAGGCTCATCTGGGTTGGACTCAAGTATTGTAGGATGGCCAAAGCAGTCTAAGAAGATGTCCCTAACTCTGCTGGAAGTGCATATAATTTTTAGGTTGCATCAGTGACCAGGACAGAGAAGTGTGTTAAGGGAAGCAGATTTCTGCAAGGCCACCTTCCCAAATGACTGAAGATCTAATTTTGCTTTCCCCTAGAGGATTGTCTTGTACCTGTTCCCAGCATATGATGGAAACAAAACCCAGAATCTCCTCCCCACCCACCCCAACTTTTCCAGGGGGAGATGCTCTGTGGCCGAAAATTTAAGTTAAAATTGTCAAATCAGATTACCAAGGGCCTAAAGGTGTTTGTTTGCTTGATGACCGAATGCCCAAGAATGTCAAAATATCTCCAATCCTAGGGAAAAGGAGGAGGGGGACCCTGCCAACAAGTTTCCACATTAAAGGAAATGTGAACAATAAAAGTTTATCAAGGGGTCTTGCTTCAAAATCATCCTCAAAATATGCTCATGCCCCCTTCTTGTGGAATTCTGTTATGGCATTCAAAATTCAGTGATGAGTTTGCTCATCAAGGATTCCATCCATACCTGCAAAGTTCTAAAGTGATGTCACAAATGTTTTTGTGGGCTGGGGCTGTAGCTCAGTGGTACAGTGCCTGCCTTACACGTGTGAGGCATTGGGTTCAATCCTCAGCACCACATAAAAATAAATATATTGTGTCCATCTACAACTAAAAAATATTTTAAAAATATGTCTTTGCACTGTTTTCTGGAAGGAGTTGTGTTTCTTGGGCTAAAATGCAGCCTCACAAGACAGAGTTAGTGTCTTTGTTCTTGCTATGCCTAAAAATGTCAAGAGAGGTTTCCATACTGATATAGGAATAAGAGAGGTGTACAATTGATAATGCAGATAAATATCCATGGTGCATTACTTCAAAGGATATAATTATTTACAGTAACTCAGCCAAATAAATTTGCATCTGAAAAACTGTCTTACCTTGTTCTGGTGGCTTAACTTCGCCAGTCCCATCTTCCCTGTCTGCTTGATTTGTATATCTGGGGACTGAGATGAATCAATGAGAAACAGGTCCCCGTTGATCAGGCAAAATAGTGACCATGACCAGGGCCAAAGGATTTTTTTTAAGCCTGATTGTCCAGGGTTAATGTCTCTGGTCTGCCTCAAAAAGGAGAAACAATTACAGCGTTTTTCAAAATGGCTCTTCACAGCCATCACTTTCTAGCTGACCCCATTTGTATCCGTGTTTCAGACTCACTAGGTTTCCTGGGCAAACATCTTCCCTCACCCTTTATCACATTTGCTAATTAAGGAGGATATAAAAAAAAACAGATTTCCAAGGGGTTTTCTGATTGCAGCCCATGGCCACTTCCTGTAAAAGATTTCCCTCTGCTTTGAATACAATTTCTGAGCAGCCTTCCAAGCCAAATTAAATGATTTGGAGCGATGAGCTGTAGCAACCAAGGACCCCATCTAGTGGGGAAATTTGAAGCTGCCACTGCAGTTATGGTTCTGAAATTAGTAGGTTGGTTGGAATTCCTGCCCAGCCCCTCCTGTGAGCACCAGGGCTCTGCAGCAGCTTCACGCGGCCAAGATCCTGGACTCTCTATGTGACTGCATGCAGCAGGAGGTGAGCAATCAGAGGATCTTTTGAGGGAAGGAAAAGGCTCTCCTTGGTGCATCAGGGAGGGTCTCCATGTGGTTGTCTCCAGAGAAATGAACACCCAGCCCTGTGAAGAGCAGTCAGCCTGCAGAGGGAGCCTGGCAGCTTCTGCACTGTTGTGACAGCCGGCTACAGTAGGGTCTGGCTGGAGCCTCAGGATGGAGCAGGGTGTTCATAGAGCCCGGGTTTCTGAGACCCTGGGGTATGTGTGCCCTCAACTGGCTAGGGGGGTTTGCTCTTCCATTTCCTAAGGCAAGTCCCTGCCCACTGGGAAGGGCTTCCTATCCTAAGCCAGATGTCCTGCCCTGTGGTGGAGGGAAAGCCTTTCTTCTCTCACTCCCACACATGTCATCTGACCCTCTAGATGGCCTCAGGGGAATGCACATGCCCTGTTGTCCATTTGAGAGCCTCTAGGCTCTGTAGGGTGCTTTCTTTTTTGCATATGGCTCTCCACTGAAGTGTCACCTCCCTGGGGACTTCCTGCCATTGTTCTCAGCAAGGCCCCCTGGGGACTTCCATCTGGGTGCCCATCACAATTTGCTACCATTTCCCATGTTTTTATTGTCATCTCCCCCAGCAAAGCCAGTGAGTCCCTGGCATCTGTCATGGTGCCTGGCACGGGGCAGGTGCTGCCCTGGTTGGTGGGTGTGAAGAAGGAAGAGGTTGAGCCCAACGACTGGGAGATGGCATGGTGATAAAAGCCTGGGAGGGCCCCTCTGCTGGCCCTTGCTGGTCTCCTTCCTTTCCCTGGAAGTGGTTGTAGGGGTGCAGTTGACCACCCTGGTGGTTAAGGAATCACATGGGCAAAGTGCTGTGCAGGTGCAGAGCGTTCTCAAGGGCTGCAGCATTTCCACATGTTTGGTTCCATTTACTGCATCTGCGTTCCTGGGTCCTTTTATTAGAGAGAAGAGGCATGAGGTGAAGGAGGGCCCACCTCACCCTCACCGTCACCCAGAGGCCTGGAATAGAATGGCAATCAGAGATGGGTGGCCTTGGAGATGCCCCAATCCAGGCACCCCAAGTCTGTCTGCATGTTAGAACCGATGGAGCTGTGTTTAGCTGCAGGCCCAGGCCTCACCCCCAGGTTCTGATTCAACTGGTCTTTGGGGCTGGGGGAGAGCTAGGCATAGGGGCTTTAACGTCCTCTTCAGGTGACTCCGTTTTGTACCTAAACTGAGGATCAGGATCAAATCCACCCCTTCTGCTTCTGAGTCAAAAGCAATGGGTTGGACCCACAGTCATAATTTTCCATGTCAGCAGTTTCCAGCCCCTGTGTTGAGGGGAGGGAGCCAGACCCCAGACACTGCAGTGGGATTTGTTCCCCAGCAGGACAGACTCTGATGGGACTTGTTTTCTTGAATTTAAGAAAAGAAAGGATGTCCATACCACATGCAGTCCAGGGTGTGACAGCACTTTGGATTCGTGTGGAGTGGGGACCTCTGCAGCCACACCTAGAATGAGGAGGTCAGGGATCAGTGTCTGGAATTTCCTGGGGTTGCAATCCCTTCCAGGCTCCTCGCTCTTCCTTTGGCAGAGGCAGCTGACTCACTGCTTTTGGCAAGGACTGACAGTGCAAAGACTGAAACATGGGGAGGCGCTGCAAGCTTTGCCGCAGGCCAGAGTGTCAAAATGGCAGCTGCAGGTGGAGAATCCTGGTCAGGGGATGAATGCAAGCCCAACAGACACTGAGATGAGGGAGAAATCCAGTGCCTAGCAAGGGGTAATTTTATTTGCATTTCAGAGGATGGGGAGGGCGGTAATTTTATTCCAGATGGAATATTGGGCCCAGATGTAGAAAGAGGTAAGACATCCTTTCAGGCACCTGTCATTTCCTGTGGGAGCAGGACCCTGCGGCACACAGGATGCACACAGTGGCTTGAGAGTGACTGCTGAGTTTCTGGGGGTCGTGTAGTCCTCCCAGCCCAGGGGCTGCAGGGTTTGGCTCCATGGCTGAGTATCTGACACTTCAGTTATTAGTTATGGAGCATTGTCTAAAAGTCTATCACAGTGAGTCATTTTGGTTAATTAACCAGTATAAGCAACACACAGGTATCATCTTAAACAATTTGCATAATGGTTTTGCTTGATTTCCACACGCACTCTCTTTAGGATAACAAAGAGCCACACACGTGTAGAGCTGTTCTGCACGCGCACATGCGCACACACATGCAGGTCTCTTCTCTTGTGGGGCCAGGCAGCTGACTTGCAGGTCACATCCCACCCCACCTCCCCGCCTTTTCCTCCAGCTATCCCACATAGCCCCAAAAGTTACTTTGCACTCCAAGCAGCTCTCAGGAGAAGGAACAGCAGTGAGGATGAGACAGCAAATGTCACAAGGGACGGCCGCGCTGTCTTGCTGGCTGCCATGTTCCCAGGACCTGGTGGATTTGGTGCTTGTTGGGTATTTGCATTCCAACACTTTTGGCTCC
The DNA here is from genome assembly GCF_047511675.1 of Marmota flaviventris. Taxonomy (NCBI): domain Eukaryota; kingdom Metazoa; phylum Chordata; class Mammalia; order Rodentia; family Sciuridae; genus Marmota; species Marmota flaviventris. The sequence continues at coordinate 130,788,506 of NC_092501.1, read as the reverse complement.
TCAGAGTCTTGCTCTTGGTCCCTGGATGAGTCACCACTCCTGCTGTCACCTTTCCTCCCCAGAGCGAGGCAAGAAGTTTGTCTTTAAGTATTCTTTTCCATAAGAAGTGTTTTTCTTCCTTAGTGATATCAAACTCCAGGAGTCCTAAGCATTATTTGGGGGAACTTGTCACACATACCTGGAGTGAGCCCTGCAAGCTGCTTTGTAATTAGATGGTTCCCTACCATGGGGAACAGCGTCTCAGTGTGTCCCTCCAAATTCATGGTGAAACCTCGTCCCATTGTGAGTTATTAAGACAGTGTTAAGTAGCAGAAATGAATGAGCAGTGGAATGTGAACCAATCACATAGCAGGGTTGTGGGGTTTCTTTGAATGGCCTTTAATGGACAATCAAGTAACTTGCAGAAAAACAAGTGTACTAATCCTGAGAACAAACAATGTTAACAAAGGGAACCAATTAAGAAAGGAGTCAAGAAGGAAAGATCAATGGGGATAACTCCTGACAGGGTCTACTGGGCCATTGTAAAGCTAGGACATACAGCCATACGTTTCTCGATGTATTTCAGAAGGGAAAATTTCATGAATAGTGCAAGTGCACTAAGATGAAGTCTGCCCAGTCATTGACTCCAACACCTGCATGAACACAGGACTGACTTGTAGATGAAGACCCCTGAATGGGATGGTCGCCATGATAGTTCTGGAGAGGATCCACTAGGGTCAAAAGCTTTCCTGCCCAATGTGGAGAAGGAGTTAAATATTGGATCCCAGAAGGTGCCCCAGTTCTCAGGGCAAACATAGAACAGTAATAAATTTGGAAGTAACATTACATTTCCTTTGTCATTCTCTCCTCTCTCTTCTTTCTCTCTCTCTCTCTTTGCCTGAACCTTACTTTCAGTTACAAAACAATCCTTTTGCTTGGCTTTTTGTATTTGACTTTAAATTTTCTTTCACTGGAACACAAGAACCGAGGTTTGGAGCTTTGGCCCTCCATTTACCTGTGACATGAGGACCTTGTGGGAAGGGCTCAGGATTAGTACCCTTATAGGAGAGGCTACCCTGGCCCCATCTGCCATGTGGGGACACAGAAACAACACCATCTATGGAGCAGAGAACAGCCCTCACCAGACCCTGAATCTACTGGCATCTTGAGCCTGGACTTCCAGAACAGTGACTGATAACTTTTTGTTGTTTATAAATTGATCAAAGGCATTTTGTGATAGCAGCATTGCCGCAGTCTGGCTGGGCACAAATCACGAGCCACTGAAGCAGGAACAAACTTTATTTCTGAACTCCACCAGCACACTCCACACACGCTCCCCGGGAATTCTCCCGAACGCCACGCGGCTCCTCCCGGAACCACCAACGGGAAAATCCCTCCTCCGGAAATCCCTACTCTCGCACTTCTCCAACCAATGGGAACTCTCCGGGAATCCCCGCGAGAACTCCAAAGTAGCGGGCTGAGGCAGACAGTAAAAGTCTAATATACAATTGAATCAATCCAGCATCATCTTAATGGGTCGCCTCTCAACCAATACTATTGGCAAAATGCCAGGGGTCATTCCGACTCAGCTGTGGCTCCCAGCACAGCATCTTAGTGTTTGACTTCTTGGATGATGTCTAAATGGGAATAGACCAAATCTTTCACTCCCAATACTAAATGATTCAGAATTTGATTTGTTCAATTTTTTTCCCCCTTGTGGTTCTGGGTTTGGGAATAGAATAAGAATCCTTTGGGTTCTCCAGGGAACACGGCCAACTTGGGTTTTGATCTGAATTTTTCTGGGTTTACCTCATCTTTTCTTTGGGAGATGGGGTAAAGTGTATCTCTGTCTCCCATCAGGACAATGAGAACAAGGCACCCTGGGTGATTGCGAGGATTTAGTGAGATGTCGTGAATGCGTGAGTGAGTGTCCAGCACACACCAGAAGCTCAGCACTGGGAGCCTGGCGTGGTAGAACAAGGGACTGACTCAGACTGAAGTCACCTGGGGGAGGCTGGAGGGCAGGACAAGGAAAAGGGACATTTGCTAGTGGTGCCTCTCCTCTGGAACTCTGGTCCCATTTGGTGACCTTGGACCCAGGCTGTCTGTCCCTCCACTCTAGGGGTAGAGATAGTTCTCTGAAAGGCTAACCTCTGATTTATCCCAGTTACCTGCTTGCCTTCTGGACTCTTCCATCGCCTGTACGATCAATTTCCCATATTAAAGTCCCCTGATTTCAATACCCAGTTTCTGTTTTGTGGTCAGATCCTGCTGATTCAGAGAGGGAAATGCCACAGGATGGAAGAAGTGGGAGGGATTCCTCCTGACCAGGTCTAGGGAGAGAATGAAGACGGATGCCACTGGGATCCCTGAGGCGCTGAGCTCATTCTAGAAGCTGCCAGGCCCAGCAGCTGGGGACTTCCTGGCTCCTCCTGCCTCTGCCCAGGCACCGTCCTAGTGCTGGTCCTGAGAGTGGCTCCCCAGGGAATGCCAACAGGCTGGGAGGCAAGAGGTGGGAAAGGTGAGTCGTGTGTCCAGTGACTGCTGGGAGCCCCTGCTTTCATCCTTGGCCTGCAGGACTTCCCAGAACCCCTGAGGTCATCCCACTGGACGGTGGCTATAATAGCTATCCAGTGCCATGTAAGGAGACTCCCGTTGTCACCTTCCTGAACACTCTTTCAGCCCTGGCAGGTCTGCGATAATGATGATAATATATTAAAAACAATGGCATCACAGGTCACTAAATCCAATGATTCAAACAAAGTAGGGGTTTGGGGCCTCATTGATGAAGAAATTGAGGCACTGGGAGGTTTTGTCATTTGCTCAAGGTCACATTGCTACCGAGGAGTAGAGCTAGGAGAGTGGAAAGAGCAAAGATTTCCAAATCCAAGAGAACTCTGTCAGCACACCACCCCAGCCCAGAGTAACTCTGAGATCTGGACAACTTTCATGAATTTCTGTGTCTCTATGTTCTTATGAGTAAAATGCTGAGGATAAATAAGATGGGTATAAAACAGTGCAGTTCCTGGGAAGTATCAATGTGCATACAGACTATCCAATAATAATTAACAATGTCTTCCTATCATTATTACTTTACCATGTAGAAACCCCTGCCTGATACCAGAGCTCTGAACTTCTAGTTGTTCCAGGTATTCTACTTGTTCCTTTCCCACAGTCTCACAGCCAGTCATCCCTTAGGGAAGGAGACTGTGAGGTTATGAAAGACCCATATGCTGAAGGCTTGGTCAGGATCCTGAGGCAGTTCTAGGAGGTGGTGGGACCTTTAGGAGGTGGGGCCTAGTGGGAGGAAGTTAGGTCATTAGGGGGCGTGTCCACGAAGAGGCTATTGGGACTCCGCCCCTTCCTCTTTTCCTTTGTTTCCCAACTGCCATGAGGTGAACAACCTCCTCTGCCATACACTCCTGCTATGAAGTTCTGTGCTACCCCAGGCCCAAAGCAATAGGGCCAAGCAAACAAGCAACCCAAAACCTCTGAAACCAGGAAGCAAAACAAACTTTTCCTCCTTTTGAGGTGACTTGTCTCAGGTATTAATCACAGCACGGAAAGCTGACTTAAATAAAGGCTATGTCAATTCTTTGTATCCAAGTGTGGAGTGTGGATATCCCTTTTATGTTTTTTCCCCCTCAGAGGTGAAATTGGTGCCTGGAGATACATCAACTGGTTAGAATTTTACAGTGGGAAAAAGTCTTAGAAATCAATTCCTCCCGTCTTAGGAATGAGGAAAATGAAACAGGATGGGTGATATTTTTGCAGGTTGTGCTGGGCCCTTTTCTCTTCTGTGATGGTCTTTCCAACATGTCTTCATTTTATCTATTATGTGTTATGTAGACCAGTCCCTCAACTTGCCTTACCTCTGGCTTACAAGTCCATCTCACAAACTATATGTGAGTGTGATGCTTCCAGCCTGTGTTGAAAATCAGATGAGCTGAGTGCCTGGAGTGAGGGTGACAGTGTCCCTCGAGGAGTTAATTCAGTCACCCACCACGCCCGTTGGTGTCTCCCTCCAGGTCTGGGAGAAGCTGTCTTCCTGAGGCAAATCAGACTTTGAGACTGTTGGACCTGTGGCCTATGGAGAGGGACCATTTCCTAGCACAGGGCCTGGGCTTTGCTGCACTGAAAGTTTCTTGTCCCCTGGGGGTTGTTCTAAATGAAAGTCCCCTTTGCTCTTCCTAGGTAGATTTGGGCCATTGCAAGAAAGGGGAGGGGAAATCACAGCCACAGAAACACCTTTCTTTTTTGGGGGGGGGGGAGGGGGAGGGCTACCAGGAATTGAACTCAGGGCATATCTCCAGCCCTATTTTGTATTTTATTTCGAGACAGGGTCTCACTGAGTTGCTTAGTGCCTTGCTTTTGCTGAGGATGGCTTTGAACTTGTGATCCTCCTGCCTCAGCCTTCTGAGCCCCTGGGATTATAGGCATATGCCACCATGCCCAGCTCAGAAACTTCTTTCAAACAGAAAATGCTATCACACCTCTCTGATCTGGGACTAGGCCCAACAGTTTTTGATATCTGATCAGATTGACTTCAGACAATAGAAATTTCCTGGCTTGTTTGTTTGTTTCATAAAGGAACAGGAATTGTAATAAAATTTGGTTGGAGAAATGATTATATTTCACTTTCACATTAATCATGACTGGGTCTCAGAACATGATACCCCAAAACATGGCACTGTAGAAGTTGAGAAAACTGCGGAAACAGAGCAGCCTGACCTTCCACCTTTCTGTGTGAGAGCTAATTATAAAGAAATTCCCTGACCTACCATCCCTAAGTCCTCATGTGGTGGGTCTCCTGCCCCATGACTGGATGCCAAGGAGGTTTTGAACAGACAGGCCTTGTCGAGGCCCCCTGGCCCAGTTTATCACCCTCAGATCCCCTCTTGTAGATGTCCAATTGTACTTCTACACAACTGTCCATTCTTCATGGAGCCTAGGCAAAAAATGCACAGTTGTCCCTGAAACTTTGGGGCTTATTTCCCTGTGTCACTGAAAACTTTGGTTAAATACATTTGTGATTCTTTTCTCTTATGAATTGGTCTTTTGTCATAGGGGTGTCAGCCATGATCCTTGTGATGGGTGAGGAAATGGAATTACTTTTCCTCCCCTATACATACCATCATACATTCCAAGAGTTAGGAGTTTGGGGATTATTCTCCCCAACCCTGGAGTGGCCCTTTTGCTGAGAGTCTGTCTGTGCACAGCAATCCAGTATCTCTGGGGTTCCCCCAAACACCACCCAAACAGACTGGTGTTGAGGCAAAGCCAAATGTGTTATAGACCTAGTGACAGATTCTGAGATTGAGGATCTTGGGAAGGAGATAACAAAGTGGTGGGTTAGTGAATGTCCTGATTCAAGTGAGCTTTGGCTGAGCTGGATCAGAACTGGAAATTTGGCACATAATAGTTTAGGACCAGGGGACACAGAGAGGTGAGGATTTGGACTAGTTTGCTGTTATCTACAGTCCCAAGAAGGGGTGTACATTGACTAGATGGTCAGGAAGTTCTGCCAATGAATAATAAAGTGACCTGCCCTCTCTTCTTCCTGGGCAAGCTTCCTGTGGCAATGCAGTTGGTTGATGCAGACCTAGAAGGACAGTCATGTGATCATGGGTAAGGTGCTGCAGGTGTGTGGATGGATGGTCCCCCCTTTTCCCTGGTAATGCCTGGCTGGCTTGTTGTCCCCTGTCCTCATGACTAGCTTCTCCCTCTTAAAAGTCTCTGTGTCATGGGGACTGATTCCTATGGAGCCAGAGTTTTCAGATGTCTTGTATTATAAAGCTTCCTTTCCTTTGTGTTTCTGTCTTGGGCACAAAATGGCAGAGTCTGAGATGCAGAATGTAAAAGGAGGCGCTAGCAATTCAGGCCTTTAGTGCCCATGGAGGAGCCTCCTGATCAGGTTGGCAGACACCTGGGTACCTGCTCCTTCCCTAGGGCCCCAGGCTCCCTGAGTCTCCTAAGCTCTGCTGCTGGGGAAACCCAACCAGTCCCAAGGCATCCCTGGATACTTCAGAAATTGCCAAATTTAGTTCGATAAAATGAAAATATATTTAAAATAGCAAATAATTACTAAGAAAAATTTCTGTGTACTTTAAAAAATATGCTAAAATATGTATAACATGCAATTACTATTTCCATCACCCCAAACTCTGTACTCATTAAACAGCGTGTTAGTCAACTTGCTGTCACTATAGCAAATGCCTGAAATTATCAGGAGGAAAGGTTTATTTTGGATCACAGTTTTCAGGGTTTTAGTCCATGATTGGTTGACTTTGGGGCTGTAGTGGCACAGCATGGTGGGAGCGTGTGTCAAAGCAAAACTGTTCATATCATGGCCAGGGAATCAGAAAGAAAAAGAGACTGGGGTCCCCTAATCCCCTTCAAGGGCACACCCCCAATCACCTGGAGACCGCCTAGTGGGCCCCGCCCCTTAAAGTTTCTGCCTCCTCCCATGATAGCAAGCTGGATCAAGCCTTCAGCACATGGGCCTTTGAGGGACATTCCTTACCCAAATTGTAGCAAATGGTAATTCTCTTTCCCCTTCCTCCAGCCCCCCCCCCATCAATGATTCTACTTTTTAGCTCTATGAATTTGACTACCCTAGATCCCTCAGAAATATAGTATCTGTATAAAAGTGGTATCATACAATATATGTCTGCTTATTTCACTTAGTACAATATTTTCAATATGTATGGTTTTTAAAAATTTAAATGTAAGCTTTATTCAGCTCTCATAAGCAGTTAAAATTTTGATCTTTAAAGCATTTCAAAAAATTCATATCCTATACCTGTGACTTTCACCACCTAGAATTAACAGAAGGGAACATTTTGAAGTATTTGTCTCATGATTGTCTTCATAAATTTGCAACTGACTCATGATCCACTGACTAGTAGGCCAGTTTTACTTATGGTTCTCATGCCTAGAGAAGCGGTGTAATATAAATGTTAATAAGCAGAGAGATGCCGAAGCTGTCTGCCTGGATTCAAATCAGGCTCTACCTCTAATTGTATGACTGTGGTCAAGTCACACAACCTTTCTGTGAATTAGCTTCCTTCCCCCCAGATGGGGAAAATCACCATGGTATCAGCTTCATTGCTGCTGCCGGGAGAGAAGGAGTCCATTAATCACCTACACTGAAGCTACTCTTGCAAGATGTGGCTACAACTTTCCATTTCCTTTTTCTCTCCTTAGCTTTTAAAATTTATCAGACCTCTGGTTGACCTCTACTAATTTCCTCATTTGTCAAAACAATCAGATCTGGCATTGGTCTTTGTCCATCAAAAAGAGCTAGTGACTGCCCCCTGCAGTCCTCCCCTGGGCAATCCATTCCCATCCCGGGCCTTGCATGACCACTTCTCAGCCCAGAACAATGTAGCCTGCATTCTCGCAAGTGCCTGTTTGTGTCCTGGGAATGGGGGGCAGAGGTACCTCTGGACATAATACCTTCTATTTGCAAATACTGTCTTCCTGTTTGCAAGAGGAATCTGCACAGAACTCTGGGTGGATGTGGACAATTTAACAGGTGGATGAGAAGGTAATGCTTTTTAAATTTGTAGGTAGATTCTGGAATGCTTTAACTTCAAGGAAATAATTCTAATATTCTCCCTTATATTCCTCTCTGATTTCCAGCTCATTAAAATAGAGTTTTGTCTAAATGTACTTAACTTTTAAATGTTATTATTAACAGGAAAGAGGTTTTGTAAGTCAATTAGATGGTGGTCAACAGGATCAGAGCAAAATGCTTATTTTAAAGTGTTAAGACATATGCATCTTAATGCCTTTCATTGGTGCTTCTTCCCATAAAGTGCTCATTATGAATAATTCCTTATTAAGAGAAAAAAAAAAAACTAAGGCAAGTAGCACAATTTCTGTTATATGGTATGTGTTCAGTAAACATTGCAATAGTGACAATAATTTGCAACGACTTTAAGATGTGAGCTCCACCTGTCTGCATACATAGATAGGCTCATAGGCACAGGCATGAAATTAAGACACGCTAATTCGCACAGACTTACAATGGTGCGGATTTGCTTTGCTGTCCACCCAGACCAGAGCTGTGACCCGTCAGTGTGAACAGTAAATTGCATTGTAAGCATGTTGTTGTGTAGAGGTACTGCCCTCTGGCGGAAGTTAGGAAACTTGCATGGTGGGCCAAATGAAAGAAATCAGCCACATGGCAGAGCTCAGCATTGGCTGATCATGTTGAGGCTCTATTTATTTAGCGGGGAACAGATGAAGAGGAAACCGTGAAGAAGAAGGAGGAGGAACATCGACAATGAAACATCCATAGGACCCAGGAGAGTGATGAGCAGAAGTGGCCTCCAGTAAATATCTGCTGATTAAGAAGATAAGCCCAGAGGCTGTAATGATGTTGACTCAGAGATGCTGGGGGTGGGGTTTCATTCGGGCAAATGAATCGACCTGAGCAATTCTGCATAAGCACTGGAAATCCTGCTGAGTCTTGATATTTTTTTTAATATTCACTTCCAGTACTCACTTAATCTACTGGCAATGTTAAAGAAGTAGGAGGATTTTCTCCATCAGCTTTTTGAGTTATAGCGTTGAAATGGCCAGCCATTTTCCATTCAAAGGGAGTAAAAGGGTTTATGCATTCCTGACAAGTGCAATCCATGCCCCAGAAACCTGGCTTCAACCAGGCATCAATATTCGATGTGCAGTAGCAGTTTCACTAAGATTCCTTTCAAAAAGAAGAAAATACCAAGCGTTGCTTGGAGGGGCAAGCTGGGGGCTGAGAATTCAGCAGGAAGATGTTGCAATTACAGGTCAGAATCCAGAGGTCACTGGCTTGTTTGCCAGTCTTCTTGCAAATCCTGAAAGATTGACTGCCTCTGGCTACACCTGTTCCTAATTTACTTGTCGAAACTAAGACTGGCACCTTTGCCCAGGAGACAGACTGTGGCTAACTGGAGAGATGAGGTGAGATGCTAGCAGGTGCCCTCAGAGCTCTGAGATGATCTTTGGGCCTCTGATCCAGTCAAAACTTGAGAAAAAAATAATAAATCTCATGTAGATGGATTTCTACAGATTCAGTATAGTGAGATTTTTTGGAGGATGATCAAAAGGAAAAATCCCATTTAACCCCTGGGGGAAAAAAAAGTAAAGGAAGGCCCTAAATTTAAACCACTCTTTCTATTAGGAGACAAAGAAGTTTGTTATAGGTATTAGGGCTCACCTGGATGGACAAGATCTAGAGGAGTGAAAAATAGCTGAAAGGATATGGAAATAGCTAGAAGGTCAGATGGGACATCTGGGTGGTTCTCTAATGTTTAGCAGCAACTATTGCAATTCTTTGGAAACTCTGAAAAATCTCCACCAATCCTGGTGTTTGCCAAGAGCCCCGGAATCCACTGGGAATGGGTGTCTATTGTGACTTCTGGAAGAAAATTGCTTCTCCTCACTTTCTCTTTCAAAGCTCAGGCAAGTTCCTCTTTTTGGGAAACTAACTGAACTGGAGCCAAACCAGGTGGGGAGGAGAGTCTAGTCAAGGGAGATCTAGAAGTGGGCGGTGGTGCCAGCCAACAGTAGACAACACCACACAACCCCAAACCTCTGAAACTCCTGGGGTTACCACCTCATTATGTGAGACAAATTGTTTATTCATTCAATAAATATCAAGTACTTGTTATGTACCAGGTATGGGGTTAGGTGATGGAAAAAGATTTAATTATGTAGAAGGAGTTTATTCCTGTTTTGTATGAGCTCACAATGAACTAAAAAGGACAATGAACCTATAAACCAAGGCAATGCATAGAATGGATTAGGGCCGTTCATGGACATTTCACATCTCCTGCAGGCACGAGCGTGGGGTGTACTTCTCCCCCTGAAGTCAGAAGAGGTTGTGTGACTTGCTTTGGTCAATGAAGTATGAGCAGAAGGGAAGCCTGAAACTTGCATCAGGAATGATGAAGGATCCATCACGTCTCTTTCCCCGACCTGGGTGTCTTTGTCAAGATTAAGCTTGGAACAGTCTGAGTCCTGAGACATGATGAACAGCCAGGCTGCTCTTTGGAGAATATCAAAGAAAACTGATTAACCAAGGAGATTCAGCAGTGAGCTAAACAGATCAAGATCAAGACCCAAACCTTCTTCCTATTGCTACATCTCTTTTCTTCCCTGTGTGTTTGATATAAATGCCCCCTTCTTTTGGTTGACTGCAGTTGATGATGGTGAACTACAGGATTGGTGAGGAGAGACTAACAGTTTTTTTTTTTTTGTAAATTGTTTTGAGATTATAATTAGACAGAAAAACACGATCAAAATAAAGATCCACAAGATCTTGAGGATTTATATACAATTTTAAGAGTGGTCAGGAAGCAAGATGGTTCACAGATTATTTGGGAGGAATTGATGAGCCTCCATTTGCTGTGTATCAGTCAAACCTATTTGTAGTGGGCAGGAATAAAAATGCAAATAGCCAAGATAGCACTTTATAATAAGATGAGGACAATCAATTTTTTTTCTTAGCTTAAATGCCTTCTTTTTTGGTCATGTACATATTTCTGATATATATTCTTCATATAAGTAAATACATATTTTCAACATTTGTACTATATTGTATGTACCATTTCATATATTTTCTTTCTCTTTTCTCTTAATAGACTATAAATATTTCTTATAGTATTTAAATATTCTTTTTCTGACCTAAAAATAGCACATTTGCATGTACAACCAAAACAGTTCATGAAATATTTATTATACACCCACAAACGGGAATACATCCTCTACACTGTTTTATGTTGGACATTTTTTGCTTGTTACAATGTGAACATCTTTTTGTATTATTATCTGCTATTCTAGGGCATCCCTTTTCATAACTGTGCTGTGTTCCATCATACGAGCATTATTTCTTTGGCTCATTCTCTGTAGGAAATTTATGAGCAAATATTTGTGCATATCCATAATTATTTTTTTTAGACTAGGTAACTAGAAGTAAAATAGCTGGATCAAAGCAAGAGCACAGTTTTAAGGATTTGATATGTATTTCCTGTCTACCCCACAAAAGTTATTCCAGTATACACTGTCACTCACAATGTGACTTTTTTTCTCTCAACTTTTCTCACCCTTGCATTATATGGTCTTATTTTTTTTCTCAACGTCTTGTCCAACAAATATTAAATGTTACCTTGATTTAAACGTTTTCCATCACCAGCAATGGATGCAATTTGGAATCATGCTGCACTTCGCATTGCAAGTTCTGGGTCCAGGGGCTCCGGTCCTCCTGGCTGAATCCCATACTGTGCTCCTGAGCACAGCTCCGGGGTCTCTAAGTGCAGGCAGGCAGCTCCTTATCCAGCCCTCAACCCTGAGCTCAGCTGCTGACCACCAAGCCTGCAAGGCACGAGAATCCTTAAAAGTCTTTGGAAAAGAGGCCGGATGGGGCAGGGGGTGTTATGAGGAAGGGTTTTATTGAAGAAGAAATCAAGGGCTTTCTCAAGTTCACACACTAGTAATGGACAAATCTGAGCCCAGGACTTTGAACTCCATCCAATCCAGTAACTTTTCAGGACCTCAGAAGTCAAAGACAAATGTAAAGGGCTTGGGTTTGGTAGAAACAGCCTTGGGGCAATTCTCCCTTGACAAATATTCAGATAACCATTTTTGATGAAGATGAAATATTCATTCAACACATTGATTAAGCACCTACTACTGTACATAGGAAGGCAGTGTGGATACAGTAGTGACCAAGGGATCAAAACTCCTGTCAGGGGGATCTAATGACAATTTATTGAGCATACTGGTTTCCTGTAGTGTGGCTTCTGGGTTCAAATCTCAGCTCTATCACACAATAGATGGGCACACTACTTAAACTCTCTGTTCCTAGGTGATCCCATATCTACAGTAGGGATAATGATCATACCTAATAGATAAAGTTGCAGATTAAATGAGTTGACACACACACAAGCTCAGCATGCAGTCAGTGCTTGCAAACGCTAACCATGATCATTATCGTAATTCTCACATGGAAGTTGTACAGACAAAACCATTTACATTATTAATAATAATAGCTACTATTATTGAGCAACCAATGATTGCATGCCTGTAAATCAGCATGGACTTCAATGCCTTACATCTGTTGGCTCATTATGAAGCATTAGTGTTTCCTAAGCTTCCTTGATGGTGATAATCCTCTGGGAAGCTTCTTAGAAAAATATTCCCAGATTCTTCAAACTCCCTGAGTCAGAATTTCCTCTTAGAGAGTCTTGGGAATCTATGTTGTTTTTACTGTGGTAAAGTATACAAACATAACATTTACCACTTGAATCATTTTAAAGTGGATAATTCAGTGACATTATGTATATTCACGTGGTTGTGTGACCATCACCACGGTCCATCTCCAGAACTTTTCATTTTCCCAAACTGAAATTCTATATCCAATAGACACTAATTCCCCATTCTCCTTCCCCCCAGCTCCTGGCAACCACCATTCCACTTTCTGTCTCTAAGAATTTGATTTCTCTAGGTACTTCATACAAGTAGAATTATGAATAGCAATCCAAAGAGTGGGTCCTTTAGCTACACAAAATCACAGCAGAGCCCAGGGGGCCAGGATTTGCCATTTTGCATCTGGCTTATTTCACTTAGCATAATATCTTCAAGGTTCATAGCTGTTAGGGTGGGTATCAGCATGAGTTTTGAGGCCAAATACTATTTCATTGCATGTAAATACCACATTTTGTCTATTGATCCATTAATGGACATTTGGGTTGCTTTCACCTCTCAGAAGTTTCCCCTCTGACGACACCCCACGGCAGCAGGAAACCATTCATTGCTTTTCTGGCTTTGCCGTGGGTAAGCCATCAGACAAATTTCGACTAGACAATGAATCTTGATACCTGTTGTCTTCACCTATAAAGGGGGTCATTCATCAGGCTGAGTGAAGATTACTTCATTCCTATCAAGCAGTGCTTTCCCAGGGTCCCCACGTGCTGTTGACCGAAACAGTTGTAGGCCTGCTCTACTCTTCCCCTCCAAGACTCTGTGCCTTGCTCCGTGCTGGGAGTCATGGGGCTGGCCATACTCTTGGGCGTGTGTCCAAAGGCCATGCTGGCTGTGGCTGTGGCACCCTGGGCTCTGCTGTGGTTTTGTGTAGCTAAAGGACCCACTCTTGGATTGCTATTCATAATTAAGACACAGACAAATAACAGCCAAGTTGAATGCATGATCACCTGGTGCCAAATTGAATGCATGATCACCTGGTGCACAGGATACTTTCACCTAAAAGCTGCTGCCTGAAGAAGAGCCACTACTTCCAATCCATGCCCACACATAGCTGCCGCCACCTTGAATGGCTAGTCAGTGTGGCTCTAGTTCCTTCTTCATTGTGGCTCACTCCTGCTGCTTTAGGAGATGTGCTGGGGCTCCTCCACTAGAAAATGTCTTGCCTGGGGAACAAAAGTCAGAAATTTAGTGAAAACCTGGAATGTAGTTTTTCCTGTAGCATCTCTACTCTAGGTTTAGGAGAAGGAAATCTCTTCATCGGTTTTATCTTTCTCCTTTCCTAACACCACAAAGGAAACCAAGTCATTTGCCAGAGATTGCTGGTTGTCCCTGCCCACCTCACCCCCACCCCCAAGAACTGCTATAGCCATAGAAATTGGAGATGGACATGTCTAATGCATGAAAGACGACATTTCTCAGCTTCTCCTGCAGTTCTGGGTCAGCATGTGAATAGATTCTGGCTGATGGGAGGTGAGTAACATTGAAGGAGTGTGCAAACCCATTTCTTTTCTGTTTTCCTATCAATTAAAACAAGGATAGTTTATTTTGAACCAATAAGCCCAGAGGACGAAGGAACAATGAGATGGAAGGAGCCTGGACCCCTGGATGTCCCCGGTAGAGCATAGACATCTGTCCTCCACAGTGTTACACAAGAAATACGTGTGTATATTCTTATCTCTGTTATGGAAACCAAACTGATATTCTAATATAATACCCTTCAGTTGGAGAGAAAAGGGAAAGGGAAAAACTGGGAGGAGAGAGGAGAGAGGTAGGCAGGAGGAGATGGGATGTGTGTATCGATGAAATAACTGGCCAAGTAGATATTTTATATTATTCCATTCCTAAAGCACCATGAGGCTCAGTCTCCTACCTGGAGATTAGAAAACCACAATCAATCTTTCTGTTGATTATTAAGTGAATGTTTGATAGAGGCATAAGCATTCATGAAACTGGGGTTATGTACTTGTGTTAGTAAGATTCTCAGTGTGATTGATCAAAATACCTGTCAAGAACAACTTAGAGGAGGAAACGTTTATTTTGGGCTCACAGTTTCAGAGGTTTGGTCCATGGTTGGCTGACTGCTGCTGTGGGCCTGAGGCAGATCAGGGCAGAGGAAAGCTTCTCACCTCGTGGTGGTCAGGATGCAGAGAGAGGGTGAGAGATGCCAGGGATATGCCCTTAGTCACCCACCCTCTCTAGCCACATCCCACCTGCCTGCAGTCACTACCCAGTTAGACCTTTCAGATTACCAATCCATCAAATGGATCAATCCACTGATTAGGTCACAGTTCTCATAATCTAATCATTTTACCTCCGGCATTAATATAAGAGCTTTTGGTGGGGACGGGGATACCTCATATCCAAAGCATAACAAGACTATACCCCAAATCAAATATAAATTATTTTGAGATTATTCCTAAAAGAAAAATGTATTCACTGACTACCTCCCAGTGAGGCCTGAATTCCTCATCCTACTTGGATGGTCATCTTAGCTCTTAGTAGATTGGCAGTTAATTAATGCTGATGGCTGCCAGGGGCCATGCCTTCTAATACTCACATCCTGGTGTAGTCCCTTCCCCTTAATCTGAGCTGGTCATGTGACTTGACCAAATCAACAGAATGTGGCAGAAGGGAACCGATGCTGGTTCCCAGTTTTCGCCTGAAGTCTTGGCACTTTCTGACTTTGCCCTGTTGGAAGTCCTGAGCAAACTGTGTAAAAATGCCAGCCATGGTGCTGGAGATAGCATGTGGAGAGGGAGAGGCCAGTGTCCCAATGGAGCCCAACCCCAGCCAATCCACTACTGAATGCAGTTACAGGAGTGCCACTGGCATGCCCAGCAGAAATACAAATACGATTGCTGTCTTAAGCCAGCAGGTGTTCTGATGGTTTGCACAATAGATAAATGAAGCACTGAGCTTTCTTGAGTCTTATGGAGCTCCTCTTTCTGATCTCTAAGTGGAATTTTCTCAAATTCCATTGGCACATTATCTTCTGTTTTGAACCAATCAGGGCTGCCAGATTGTGTGGGTTGGGTCCTGAGATGGAGAACCCTGCCTAGGGGGCCAGTAGGGACTACTTGCCTGGCCTCCACCTCTAGGGGGCACTTTTTCTAAAATTAAATGAAGATAGTTTATGGGCTCTGATAAAGGGTACCCTGTGGACTCAAATCCAGAGTTATAGCCAGGGACATAACTCAGATAGAGCACTTGCCTCATATGTACACAGCCCTGGGTTTGATCCCCAGTACTGCAAAATTAAATAAATAAATAAATAAATAAATAAAACATTGTAGACCTGGCCTTCAAAGGCCCCCCTTTTACTATCCTTTAACTGCCTAATGACCCCTCTTCATCACTCCTGGCTAATCCTGGCTTTGCTGAGTTACCCTGCCCCCCACTGTCAGATGTGCCCATCCTGCCTCCAGTCCATCAGCACCGATGCATACAATGTTCCCGAATTGGGGCTGTGCTTCTGAGGGGGACATGAGTCCTGCCATCTGCCCTCCATGTCCTCAGGCACCAGGACCTTGGGTCTTGTAAACTTCAGAGGAGCTGATGTTGGCTCAGAGGCTCATGTTTTGGGGATCTCCAAGCCAGTTAGAGTCTGCAGGCTGGCAAAGCCACCTCACGTTCTGCTTTGTGTGTGGAGGGTCCAGCCCAGGGAGCCCTGGAGCTGCTCTGCCCCCGGGCGGGGGAGGGGACAGGGCTTCATCAGACAGAGGTCCATTTTCACTTGTTGGTCAAAGATCCAAAGTACAGGGCATTGTCGCCTGAGCCAGGGAAGCAGGTCTCCAGTAAAAATTCTTCTCCTCACCCTTCGTAGCACAAACAGAAAGTGAAATGTTCTAATACGCTGTTCAGATGGACGACAGGGACATGGGATACACGTTGTCGAACTTTGTAATCTTACCCTTTATTAAATATTCAACACAGATATTTGATCTCTTCCTTTTCTCAGCTCCACCCCCCCACCCCTCTTCCTCTGTCTCTTCCTTTGTTCCTCTCGCCCACCTGCCCCCACCCCTGACATTTCACCAGCCTTCTGGGAAATGCTGAGCTGACTGAAAGTCACTTTCCTGTCAGGGACAAAGCCAGGGGAATTCCTAGATGTGCCATTAGGGGACAAAGGTATCAATTGACTTCTGTGAGCCAGGACTCTTTATGGGAAGGGCAGTTGCAGGTGGGTGGGATTGAAGGAGGCATGACCTTGACCTGGCCTTTACTGTCATGCACCAAGCTATGGGGAAAAATGATGAGGTGCTCACCTGAATGCATGCTGGGTAGGGATGGGATATCCAGACAGATGTCCTATGAGCAGGTGGGCTGTCCCAACAGAGTAACCAACCAGCATCTCAGGGGACCACCTTATTCAGAGCAGCAGGTAATCCAGTAGTATCCAAATCAACTGTTACTAAAGTGGATCCATTTGACTTAGTGGATCTCTTCAAATATTGAAGTACAAGAGGCCTCTTGAATTAGGACTGAATCAAAAATGTTTGGCTGGGATAATAGTTTGTCAACTATATGGTGGGACCTGCAAAATAGAAGTAGCAGTAATGATATTTCATATTGTTAGAAAGTAATAATTGCTACTTTTAAGCAAATAAGATGGTTAAGCACTATTATCTCATTTTAAATTATTTATTTATTTTATTGTATCTATTTAAGGCATACAACATAATGTCTTGATATACATTCCAAACATATTCATTATCTCATACAGTTACCTCCATTTTGGGGCAAGAACACCTAAAACTTATTCTTTGGGCAAACCCCAAATACAGCCCTATAGTTCTCATGGTGTGCATTAGATCTCTAGATTTATTTACCCTACATATCTGCATACTACAGCATTATTTACAATAACTAAGATACAGAAACACTGAAAGTTTCTATTGATCAATCCATGAATTAAAAAACCTATATTCAGTGGAACATGATTTAACCTTAAAAAGGAGATCCTGCCTGCCACTTTCCACAACATGGATGGGCCCAGAGGACATCATGTTAATATAGAAAGAAAAACTCTGCATAAAAAAAAAAACAATACTGAATACACAGAGATAGAGAATAACACTGTGATTACCAGAGGAGACAGGATGAGAGAGAAAATTTGGAGGCCAAAGGATATATTGTCTCATTTAATCATAAGAACCCTATGAAATAGGTAGTCTGTGGTTTTGGTTGAACACTCATTCAATGCAATCTCATTTCATCATTGCAACAGTTCTATGAAATAGGTGGTGTGAACTTTTGCAGATAGAAGATCCAGAGCTCAGAGGGTTTAAATAACTTTTGTAAGGTGATAGGTCATCAAGCTGAGATTCAAACTGGATCCATGAGGCTCATACTTGCCTTCTTTCCCACCACTCCACCCTCCTCCCTAAGCCATGAGCATTGCCAGAAGACAAGGCTTCCTCAGAACAGGCAGGTGTTTAATCACTCTCTTCTCCACCTGGTGTCCAGGGCTGACCCTGCCGGCATTACTACAGACCAAATTCTCCCAACTTCTGCTGCTGTCCTGGAATTCTGATCTTTAAAGTTTTGAGAAATTCTAGAATAAAGTGAGGTTTGTTAGATCAAGTCACTTTAGGCAGATTCTTTTGTTGAACTCTGTGTCCAGCGGGGAGCATCGTGGGGCTGGTGTGCAGGGCTGGGCTGGGCGATGGGAAGAGGCCTCTTTGCTCTTCCTGCCCAGGTGATTCTCTATAGTTCTCCAGGATGCAAGGAAAGAGGGATGCCTGATTTGGGGTTTGGAGGGTATTTGGGGTGTCCTCAAAATGTACTTTTTAAAACTCAAGCATGATTTCACCCCCAGGTCTCATTAAGGCCATGAGCACAATCTAAATAAGGCACAATAGAGGCAGTTGCCATTCCAGATGCATTTCCTTCATCCTGCAGAGATGATGGGTATTTTGTAGGCAGGCAGTATTCTCTTCCCTGAA
The DNA here is from genome assembly GCF_047511675.1 of Marmota flaviventris. Taxonomy (NCBI): domain Eukaryota; kingdom Metazoa; phylum Chordata; class Mammalia; order Rodentia; family Sciuridae; genus Marmota; species Marmota flaviventris. Next base: position 130,770,327 of record NC_092501.1, on the reverse strand, counting down.
TCACCTTAGTAGGAGCTCTAGAGGGGTGGCTTCAGGGGCAGGGTTGACACAACAGGTGATGAGAGTCAGCCAGTTGGGTTGTACCTGCTGCAGAATGTCCTGTCCATTAGCATGCATGCAATGCTCTGCAAGTTGACATCAGAATAGTTTTCTCTTGATGTTCTTCATCTTGGAAACAATTCAAAAAGGATGTAGGGGGAGAGAGGGGGGGAGGGAGGGAGGGAGAGAGGGAGAGACAGGGGAAGAAGAAGAAGGAGGAGGAGGAAAATGTATAGGAAGTTAGTTTTATTTCCTTTGTGATCAAGAGGTTAGTCACACATGACAATCTGGAATAGGAAAGTAGATAGAATTTTTATCTATTTATACCTTTTTCTCAATCCGTGTAGAATAAGCATAATCATAAGCACACTGGCATGAACCACTTAGAAACGCTGTGTGTCACAGTCCTTGGTTACCTCTGAAGAAATGACACCAGCCCCTGTCTACCCTGGGTACTTTGATATTGTGCCCGAGTGAAGCCAGAGAAATGGGCCAGAAGAGACCTCCCAGGAGACCTAGGATCCTGGTGACTTAATGTGTCCCCAGAAGGGAGGGGACATATCAGGTTGAAGCTGGAACATTTAGACCTTAAACAAGGCTCCTAACCCCTCAGGGTGCCCTTTGTCATCTGTGAACTGATGACCATTAAAGATAATAATGGAAATGACACTTCTCTCCAAGGAAGCTACAAGTAATAAATAATATGTGTGGCAATGTTCCATCAGCCCTAAAGTCCTTAGGTGCTTTTACATATGAGGAGCTATATCCCCATAGCATCAAGGAGAGTGCCACCCGCAGAGGATGCCCTGGGTCCCAATACATTTATAATGTTACTTTATAGCTACATAAAAGGCATAGTTATTGTTTTAGAGCAGCTTATAAACATTTAAAATGTCTTTCTTTGTGTCTGATAAAATTGTGAACCCTTTCTCTTTCAAAAACCAATAAAGTATAACAAATCCAGCAATTAGCAAAAATAAAGTGTGTTAATGCATACATCCAATAACACTTTACATGCGATTTCTGGGGCTTGTCATCTGCGCTAACACCTATCCCGGCTTAAGAAAATGGTCCTAGAGCTCTCCAATTGAATTCTAGGAGAGAAATAGACTGTGTAGAGAAATGAGTGCAATAACGATGTTTAGCACCAGCCTGAGAAAACCCCTAAAGGGAATATCTCTGGGATAGTGATGTACTCATATAGTGCTCTTGAAAAGAAAAAAAAAAAAAAATAGTGGATGTCTGATTTTAAAGGGTCTAAATTAAAATGTGCTCAGCTGAAAGAACAAGTCTTCCCCATATAAGCAGCCACTCTTCAGCTCAATGAACTTTTATGCAAAAAGTCGCAGTGCCGATGGACACCTGAATCCTCTCCCCTCCACAAAAGGGCTGCTATCCGGTGACGGCTGCGAGGTCCCCTTACCACAGGGCGAGGCTCCTCCAGGTCGCTCGGATGCCTGCTCAGAGCCCAGCTTATCGGGGCATCTTGGAGCTCTTGCCAAGGGCCCTGGTCACATCTCGCTGTTCTGGATTTTATCTTGAGAAGCACACACGTTTTGGTTGAGGGGTGTCTCTGTTAAGTAGGATTTCATTTTGGAACCAGAGAATTCAGCACCAGGGCCAGCTCAGGCAAGGTGGAAATGTAAACATCCAGTCATAGAGCAAGTCCAACTGATCGAGACCACGTCCAGAGAAGGAAAATGAAAAGGAAAGAAAATAACTGAGCAGGTAAAGCATCGTCACACTGTCCCCATCCAATCAGGGTCTCCCATCGCAGAACACCCAAGGCACTTGGACGAATGATTCCTAAGGCCAGCCAGGGCGCTTGCCTTTGAGCTCACAGCGCACGACCTTCTGTCTTCAGATTGTCTATGGCACCTCAATTATTGGAGGTAAGTATCCCCCCCAGGAGAGATGCGCACGTCGCCAGTCTGACCCAGGCGCACTCGCTGGGATTCCAGAGATCCGAGCCTCCTGGAAGGCAGATGGCGCGGGGCCTGGATGTCGACTCCTCTACCTCCAGCTAGATCAAGTGGCGGCAGTGCAGGCAGCTGGAAGCTACCCACAGAGAGAAATCGAGCACCATGTTCAGAAAGATCCACTCCATCTTTAGCTCCAGCCGGCAGAGGAAGGCTGCTGCGGAGAGCCCCTACTGCAACGGAGCCGGTCCCACCGTGAGGCTCATTCGCAGCAGCTCCATGTACGTGGTCGGGGACCACGGTGAGAAATTCAGTGAGTCCTTGAAGAAGTACAGAAGCACGAGCAGCATGGACAGCAGCCTGTACTACCCTCCCCAGGAGGAGGACCGGGCCTGGATGTATTCGCGCACCCAGGACTGTCTGCAGTACCTGCAGGAGCTGCTGGCCCTGCGCAAGAAGTACCTCAACAGCTTCAGCGACCTCAAGGCCCACCGCACGCAGGGCGTTTCCTCCACCTCCTCCAAATCCTCCAAGGGAGGCAAAAAGGCCTCTGGCCAATCCTCCTCCAAAGAAATAAAGGTAAGTGCTGCGCGGTGCGGTGGTGCTCCTCTATAATCCCAGAGGCTCTGGAGGCTGAGGCAGGAGGATCGCAAGTTCAAAGCCAGCATCGGCAATTTAGCGAGGCCCTGAGCAGCTCAGCAAGACTCTGTCTCTAAATAAAATATAAAAAAGGGGCGGGGGAATGTGCTCAGTGGTTAAGTGCCCCTGGGTTCAAATCCTGGTTAAAAAAAAAAAAAAAGTACGGCTGAGCTGCACGGTTTAGATGGGAGCTCTTTCAGGAGCTGTGAATACCTGTTGCAACTGTCTGTCTAATCTATGGACTTGCTTAATAAGTCAGACCCACCCCAAGCAATGGGTCAGTAGTCCTTAAAGACTCCCTATGGCCAACTTCCCAGTCTGGGATTGGTGGCTAATCCCTTGCTTATTTTAAAAGCTAAGGACACAGGAAGAGCAATTTAATGGCATCAATAGCGCACCCAGGTGGGAAGGGCAGGGACTGGGTGCCAGGTGGTTCTGAATTTGCATCCTCCATCTGTCACTTACAGCCCAATTAACGGAAGAGATAATGCTTCATGGCATTTGGATGATGGCCAATGATTTCTCAGCATTTTATTGCGATTTCTTCAAATGCTATTATGATCACATTTTAAAATCCCAGGGAAAAGTGATTTTTTTTTTTGCATGAACTAGATGATTTCAAATATCTAGGTGCTTAGTCCCAGGCCAGTCAAACTACCAGGGGATTAGTCCAGCAGTACCTTGGGCTCAGGTGTTCCAGTGGCTCAAGTAAGGCACAGAGAGAGTCTCTGGCTTGCAGGAAGTTGCCAGATGAGTTTGCTGGACACTGGAGGCCACAAACATGAAATTAATGAAAGAAAACATGCATGTATTTTGTCACTTATACTTATCACAGAGTTTTGTAAATGCTCTTTTATTTAAATAATGCCAGTGTGAAAGGTAGAGAGGAAGTCCTGTATCATGGAAGGTAAACTAAGGCTCAAGGACCCTATCTTGTCCTACATCTTGCATGTGACTCACTAGGTCATCTGATTCCAGGTATGACCCCTCCATCCACTTACTTACTCTGTTCTTTATTTCTTCCAGTTTATTTAGTTTATTTTTAATGCCTATAATTTGAGGGTCTTTGGCTGAATATTTCCATTTTTTGCAATGGCTGGACTAGAGGGTCTCCAGAGCCGGCCTGCTTCCCACTCCCTCGCTGTCTTGCCAGAGTGTCCTGCAGCATCCAAGGTGCATTAATGTTGAATGACCGATTGGACTGCTATCAAATCTCTAGGGCTTGGCCCAACCCAACAGGTTTCAGCTATCTGCATTTAATACCAAGTGGGAGCCATTTAAATAATTGTTTAACTGCAAAAGTATGTCAGTGTTGGGATTTCTACAAAAGCCTCCTAGATCTGGATCCCCTGCTGATCCTGTGGTCAGCCAGCTATAGATTTGTGGGACAGATGTCTCCTACTTTGGGGCCAGCTTTGATGACAGAGAGGGTGGCAGGGCCTTTGGACTTCTTTCCAGATTGAGTATTTTTCGGTTCTAAGCTATGGTTAGATTCCTTCTGGGCACTGTGCCCTGCAAAGGGAATCAACCCTTGTGGGACCTAGCGTCCTTCCTGCTGAGCTATCTGCGAATGGAGGAAAGGGAGAGAAGTAGAACAGCCATCTCTAGCTTTATGAAGTGGCTGTGAAGAGGGGCACAGACATGTACCATGCGTGGATCTTCTGAGAAGATGCCTCTTACCATGGTGTCAACAGGGGAAAGTCTTAAAAGGATATTGAAGTCAATCAGACCAAGGTATTTACAAGCTGTGGGCCTTTGCCAAACGAGGTTTACCTTTCTGGGCCTCTATTTCAGTAGCACAGACTTGGAAATGATAATATCCCTTGTGAGGAGTCAGTAACATCTTGCATGTGACTCTAGCTGGTACTTCTGGATACTCTAGTGTTGACTGACTCAGAATGTTAGGTGCAGAAGGCTGGTAGCCTTCGGATGAGCTGCTTTCCTCCCCGTGGCTCCTCCAGAAAGAGCCGCCTACTGAGCTTACTGTGCAAGAATGTGTGTGGTCGCTGCAGAATAGGTCTCTGTGCACTTCAGAGGCAGCCGCCAGGAGGCTCCTCCCCTCTGGAATGCCATAGCCTTCCTCTTTGGTAGAAAACCCTGCTGGTGCTCAAGGGTTAAAGCAAGCCCTGTTCTTTTCCCTGTCTCCTTATTATGGAGACACAGAAGGTGGTTTTATTTAGAACTAGAGTCATTGCAGATGGTATTAGTTAAGATGAGGTCATGCCAGAGAAAGGGGACACTAATCCAATACAACTGCTGTTCCTAATAAGAAGATGGCTTTGTGAAGATGCAGAGACCCAGGGAGAGGGCCATGTGGAGGCTGGAGTGATTCAGCCACAAGCCAAGGAGCTACTGGAAGTTGGGAGAGGGGCCTGGGACACAGCCTTCCCTGGCACCGTCACTTGGAAACACATGTGTTTGGAAATACATGGACTCATCTATAGAACTAGCCCTTTTCTCTTCTCCAGACTTAGAAGTTCTCTCTGACCCAGCGCTCACCACATCCTACTGTGGTTTGTTGAAATGCGTGTCTCCCAGGGTGGACTGCACTGAGCCTGGGGCACTTGAACTAGAAACGGTAACTTTTTCATTTTTCTCTCCCTGGAGCAGTGGACGCCACTCAGCACTCATAGATGCTTTGTGAACTTCAAGTCTGCTGTCTTTTGTGCCATAGGTAGCAGGGAGCTGGCCTTTATGTAGGGAGTGAGCCGTGTTCTAAGTGACCCAAGACACATGGCAGCTCCTCCTTCCTTCTCTCCAAATATCAGCCCCTTGCCTGGCCGCACGCAGAGCCCAAGTCTCCTTGCCTGTTCCTCTCTTGCAAGTAAGATGGCTTTTAAATTATTTTGATTAAGAGCCACAGAACTCCTACATATATTTTAGATATTGACTTAGTTTACCTAAACATACAATGAAAATAAAATTGTCATGAAATGGACTTAACTCCTTTTCTTGCTTAGCACTCTGATGTTTTTCAAAGTATTCTATTTCAAAATTTGGTCATGGCATGCTAACTTGATTTCACAAGGTACTACTGGGTCAAGATCTATACTTTTTTAATGCTCTGAAGTAAGGCATTTTAATTGAAAGGCTACTGGTGTCTCAGGCATGAAGCACCAGGGTGCCCGATGGTCTGCCATCCCAGCTCCCTGGAGATACCTTGAGCCTAGAAGGGCACCCATGTGGGTCAAGGGAAGGAAAAAATGTGGGTAAACCAAAGGGAAGGTGAGCCCGGGAAGTGCCCCTGGAGTCACATATGGTGGGGGTCCCAGCCAGGCCCTGTGGGATCTGTTTCTCCCTCAGAATAAGAAGTTGTCACAAAAAATGAAAGAAACATACTTTCTCCAAGATTTTAAAGTCAGAACAACAAAAATCCATATGTGATCATTTTTATGATTCTATGTTGGGCATGAGCTACAGTTTGGGATTCATTATTTGGGTGCTCAAAGGTTCGAATTTCTAATACAGGGCACAATGTGCAGGGCAGTGGGACAGCATATTTGAAACAGGTCTTGTCCTGTAGAGTCTCTGAACCAACAGGGCAAGATCCTCCTCTGGGCACCTTGGGTGTTTCCGACAGTGAAGAGAAACAGTGACAGTGTCCTCCACACCTGCTTCCACTGCTTCTGTGCCACAGCCCAGGCACCATCAGGAACAACCCACAGCTAATCATCCTCCAAATCCCACATGCTAGGTATCAGCCCATCCTACAGATGGGAGAACTGGGGCTCAGAGACGTGGTGGAGCAGTTGTGTGAGGCCAAGTTCCCAATGAACAAAGAGCCACGATGTAAAGTCAGTCTGTGTCGTGCCAGAATTCACCCTCTAGTAGATGTCCCGTAGCACCTTTCAACTGGGGAACATTTTTTTTTTCCAGTGCTAGGAATTGAACCCAGTGCATGGGAGGCAAGCACTCTTCCAGCTGAGCTATATCCCCAGCCCAGGGAACATTTTTTGAGCCTGTATAACATACAAGATGTCAGAGTGTGCACCTCAGGACCCACTGAGGACACTGCTCTCTATCCTGCCCACTTGGGCATACCTGAGTCAGGGAGAGGGGTCAGGGAGGTACCCACCTGCTATACTCATGGTGCTAGGAAGGTGTTTTAGTCAGCTTTTTCATTGCTGTGACTTAAAAGACCTGACCAGGGCCATTATAGAGGAGGAAAAGTTTATTTGGGGGCTCATAGTTTCAGAGGTCTCAGTTCAGAGACAGCAGGCTCCATTCTTTGGGGCTCGTGGGAGAAGAATGTGGTGGAGGGAAGCCGAGACCTCACTCACCAGTTCCAAACTATATATCCCAAGACCACACCCCCAATGACCCACTTCCTCCAGCCACATCCTACCTGTCTTCAGTTACCACTCAGTTAATCCCCATCAGGGGATTGATTCAATGTTGGATTAAGACTCTTATAATCCAATCATTTCTCCTCTAAACCTTCTTGCATTGTCTCACACCTGAGCTTTTGGGGGACACTTCACAACAGAAGGAGTCTCCCAAAGGAGGCTGCCTGACCTAGGCTCCCTTCACCCAGAGAAACCTGGCTGGAAAGAAGTGACCGAAAGGCCTGGCTTAAGTTGTCTCTTCTCCATGGGTCTTTAAAATTTCCCTCACATAGCTACCCCTGATTTCATTTCACCCCAGGTCTTCACAGCATGGGAATATTGAGTTTGTTCTCTTCTCTTGGAAGAGAGCTGGGGAAGTAGTGCAGGCCCAGTCACCATGGGTAGGTACTGTGTCCTCAAATCATTTCCACAAAAGTATGTTCAAACCTCCAGCTCATTTCACAAACATCTGAGATGAGCCACACACCAGAATAATGAAGTAGCAGTAGAAACTGGAAAATCAGGAGAGGAAAAAAAAATCCACAGAAAATCAAGACCACTCAAAAAAATTTGCAGAGCAAATTTGCAGGGAAATGGCTGGATTCACTTCAAAATTCTGATGATCTAAAAAAGGACCATATCTATTGCTTAGGGGAAGGGAGATTTTTTTTTCCCCCTAACTTTGAATTCTAATGCTTCTCATATGGTACTTGATACAGGGAATTTTGTGTGATGGGATTGGTAATGAACTCAATAATATTTTAGTAGTCATTCATTAATAAATCATTTCTTCATTCATTCATTCATTCATTCATCAACTCACACTTATCATCCCTGTCTGCAAGGGGGGCTCATGGTTGAGAGACAGCAAGGCATAAAACCAGCACAGAGCTCCCTCTGCAGTTTCTCAGAGCCCCTGCGGTGACAACTGCCCCAGCCTTGAACCCAGTCTTAGCAAAGGCTTCAGGATTATCCTTGAGTCTGAGGCTTCTGCCACTCCCTCTGAGCCCAGGGCTAGACTTGGAGGCCTGAGATATGCATGGAGCACAGGTTCTTCCAACAGTCTGTCAAAATCCCCTAAAGATGTGGTTCTCCCAGAGAAAACTATACCAAGTTGTCCCCTAGTGTTTCTTGCAAACACGCCCCACCATGTCCTGCATGTTAGAAAGCCAAGTGCTCTGTCTGTGATTTGTTCTGGGGTCACCCAAATAGTCTACCTCTGGGACAGGCCTGTTTGCCTCTCCTGCCTTACTGTTTCTTTTCATTTCTTTGAGCTCCAGCCCAGCCACCCACATCGTGAGGGGCTTGGAGCATTTGACTTCTCTCTCTACTCTCCTTCTCATAAACATCACTTCTCTCAGAGTCCTTTGTAAAAACAAACAGCAACAACAACAAACCCCCTTTAATTTATATACATAAAACTCACCCTTCTAAAGCATACAAGGCAATGGTTTTGAGTCTATTCATGGTGGTGTCGCTTTCACCACTGTCTAACTGTAGAACATTCTCATCACCCATTCCAACTTTTGGGGGGCATGTGTCAAATAAACATAACATTAACCGTTTTCAACATAGCACCTTGTCATTCCTTAAGTGGATGCTTTCTAGTGTTCTCAAATTATAGGTAATAACATGTGTTTACTGTTAATAATTAGGCACTTTTCTTTAAACAATTTTGCATCATTTAAAAAATTTTTTTGTAGTTGTAGATGGACAGAATGCCTTTATTTTATTGGTTTATTTTTATGTGGTTCTAAGGATCAAACCCAGTGACTCACGCATGCTAGGCAAGCACTCTGCCTCTGAGCTACAGCCCCAGGCCTGCATCAATTTTTTAAGAAAGTAAAAGTATATAATACTAAGTAGCTTTCAAATTGTTAATTGCCAGCCACTAGATTCCATGAACTTTTCCAGTTTACAATTTATACAAACCCATGACGACTCATTCAAAAGGCAATTAAACCTTAACATATTTTAAAACACTTTATAAAAGTATTACTCATAGAGCTGGGTAGGTGGCCCATGCCTGTAATCTCAGTGGCTCGGGAGGCTGAGGCAGGAAGATCCCAAATTTGAGGTCAGCTTAGCGAGGACCTAAGCAATTTAGGAAGTAAAAATAAAAAATAAAATGGGCTGAGGAAGTAGCTCACTGGTACAGTGCCTCTGGATTCTGTTCCTATTACCAAATAAAACAAGTATTGCTAGTAGTGTACTGGAAAATGAATTCCTTAAGAGATCATAGAAGTTTTATAAATACTCTATTTAGGAATCAGGAAAATTTTTTTAAATAAAAGGTCTGACAATTATTTCTTTAAAATAATCTTTTTAAGTGAGATACTTTAAAAAATATTTTTAAAATATGTTTTAATTAGTTATACATGACAGCAGAATGCATTTTGATACATTATACAAAATGGAGCACAACTTCTCATTCCTCTGGCTGTACATGGTGCAGACTCACATTAGTAGTGTAATCATACATGTACATAGGGTAATAGTGTCTGTCTCATTCTACTATCTTAAGTGAGATACTTTGAAATTTAAAAATGATGGCTGGGGTGTAGCTCAGAGATAGAGCACATACTTAGTATGTGCAAGGCCCTGCGTTAGATCCCCAGAACTGCCACCCACCCACTGTTAAAAATTACCAAACTATTTTTTAGTATATGATTCAGTGTCATTCAGTACACTCACCATGTTAAGTAGCCATCACCACCACCCATTCTAGAACTTTGCCACCATCCCAGTCAGAAACTCTGTGCCCACTCATTCCTTATCTACTACCCTGGTCTCTATTCCACTTTCTATCTTCATGAATTTGCCCATACCAGGTACCTCCTATGTGGTCACATGCCACTTAATGACAGGGCCACATTCTGAGAAATGTGACGCTAGGCCACTGTGTCATTGTGCAAATACCATAAAGCATCCTTACACCAATGAAGATAGCTCAGACGTCACTAGGTGATACAACCACATGGGACCACCGTCATCCATGTATGTGGTCTGTTGCTAGCTGACATGTATCTGTGCTTCTGTGTCTGATTCATTCTATTGACCACAACATTTTCAAGGCTCATCCATGTTGTAACAGGTGTCAGAATGTGGGACTACCCTGTCTCCGACAAGATTGCTTACTGGCATTTGGGGTCCTCACTGAGGACTACCCTCTATACTTTAGAGCTAGATGATCAGGTACACTGCCAACATTCCACTACAAGGACAGGGACATATAAGTGGACTGTGGATTGGGTGGACCACAGAGAAGAGCCTCAGGAATGTTGGTTGTGGAGCCAGGCCAGGATTGGGGAGGGCTTTTGGGGCAGGCTACAGCATCCTGTGAAATCCCATGGTCCTCCCAACCCCACCCATAGACCCCCATGCAGCCCAGATGATTTAGGCTAGAGATTTTCCAAGGCCAGGATTACTGGTCACCCACCAGTCAGAAGAAACCTCATTAATTCTTCCCTGGATCATGAAACTCTGAGCAGCTGGGATTCTTGGTATGTCTGCCTGGATGAACTAGTTGCAAAATGTACTCGACTAAAGAAATTCACCTTCTATAAGAATGACTTCAAAAGAACTAGTTGCATTCTGGCAAAAGCCTCCCCAAAGTGATGGGTTTTTATTTAAAATAGTTTCATTCTGACAACAGTTAGTTTGCAGAATCAATTTTCACTTGAGTTCCCTCAGTCTTGATTTACAAAATAGGATCACGTCAATAACAGGTAGAAGGCTCTTTCTCTTCAATGGCAGTAGGTTCTGAATCCAATTAATCTACAAACAGATTAAATCATCCATAGATAAATTAAATATAGCATGAGAAGCAGATTCTGAATCTGTTTTGCACTGCCGGGAATTATTCTTTGGATCTGTTGGGGACACTTCTGCAAATACAGTGATATTAGAGGCAGATTTTCCGTGAGCATGGGTTAACTAGGGGATGGGGGGAGTCTCTCTCACTTGGCTCATCTCTAGTTTGCAGAGTTGAAAGGCAGTAAAAATTCAATATGAGCTGCAAAGAATATTCCATTATGCTTGGCAGAGCTCTCTGCTAGATGGCAGACAGTGTAATAATGATTGATAACGCAGCGTGTGATTACTACAAGCCCTCAGTCAAGCCGCAGGATGTGTAATTATATTTCCTAATCTACCCTAAAGCACAAGCTGTTTGTTCTGCTTAGAAACAACACTTCTTCCACTCCCCTTCCTCTCCACCTGGCTAACTCCTTGCCCTGTGAGCACCTCCCAGGAGACTTTTCTCATAGCCACACTCCATCTCAGTGGGTTTTCCTCCTCCCTGTGTCTGAGTCCTTCCCCACACTCACACAGCCACTATAACAGCTCATTTGCTTCTCTTTGCCACTGACTGTGAGCTCATTGAGTCCAGACTCTGCATCTTATTGATCTTTTTATCTTGAATCTCTAGCACAGTTCCAGATACACGGTAGATGCTCAATAAACCAAAAGCCTGAGAATCTCCGTTTTCAAAGAAAGAAACTGTTATGAAGTTTGATGGAAAATCCAGAAAAGCCCTAGTTTTGTATTTTCTTCTTTTCATTTAATGTTATATATTGTAGGCTTTTGACCATCTTTACTTTTTGTAAACAAAAGTTGTGAAGACAAAAAATTTTTAATAACTATTTTAGACAATTATCAAACATTATAAATAAATACTTCTTACTCTATGATCCATAAGACATTTTTTTATCAATCCCTCGAAGTGTGATTAATGGGTTGAGGATTAAAAGGTCATTAATTTTCTGAAGATTCTTCTACATATATGTGATATTGTGAAACATATATTTTGTCTTGCTCTGTTTCCTGAAATTCATCTTCTAAACTCCTTGGAGTCTACAAAGCAGTGTCTCTGTGTGCTAATGAGTGGACTGATGGCTGGAGGTCCCTAGGAAGCTTCAGGATTGGGCTGGTCACAAGGCAGGAGGAGAGAGCTGGGACTTTCGGCTCAAGCTCTGAGGAGTAGAGAGGGGCTGAAGGGTGAATTGATCATGAAGGTCCAATGAGTTAATCAACTGTGCCTATATAATAAAGCTTTCATAAAAACACTAAGTCTGGGTTCAGAAAGCTTCAGGATAGCAGAACACATGCAAGTTTCTGGATTCTGGTGCTTTCTAGAAGACATGGAAGCTACTTGTCCTCTCCTGTATACCTTGTCCCAGCTGTCTCTATCTGGTGTCTATCTCTGTTGTAATGTCCTTTCTAATAAACAGCAAACACATTTCCCTGAGTTCTGTGAGCCTCTCTAACTTAATCGAACCTCAGTAGGGGTTGTGGGAACCCCCATTTATAACCTGTAGGTCAGAAGCACAGGTAGAACAATCTGGGGCATCTGAAGCATGTATGTCTGGGTGCAGTCTTGGGGGACTGAGCTCAACCTGTAAGATCTGACCTATCTCCAGGCAGATAGAGTCAGAAGTGAATGGAATCAGAGGACACTCCGCAGTCACAGAATTGCTTGCTTTCTTACGCATGGGGACACCTCCGCGTGTTTGGTCATAGAAGCCTTCTGCATTGATTGCTGAGTGAGAGGAGAGTGAGGAAAAACAGTTATTTCTTTTTCCCCTCTCATAATACTCCTTTCCAGATGCATTTTGCATTTTCATCAACAGTGGATTAGAAAACGCTTCTTACTGTATTTTATCAGACCAAGTATTATCATTAATTTTAAAAGTCAGACAATTTGATGGATAAATGGCATTATTTTAAGAGGCTTTGATTATTGAGTGAAAAGTGGCCCATTTTCTTTTGGCATCCTTCTTGTTTAGTGAATTGTCCATTCATATCTTTATACGTTTTTCTTTTGGTTGTGTTATCTTTTTGTTATTTATTTATAAAGATTCTTTTTATTTAAGGATATCAGCCCATTATCTGCCATATGTGTTAAAAATATTTTCTCCAAGTTGTTTTCTTTTTAAAGTATTTTTTTTAGTTGTTGATGGACCTTTATTTTGTTTATTTGTATGCTGTGCTGATAATTGAGCCCAGTGCCAATGCCTTACACATGCTAGCCATGTGCTCTACCACTGAGCCATAACCCAGCCCTTATCTGACATTTTCTGATGGACAGTAGCTATTGAGTTTTATTTAGTCAAATATGCCAATTTTGTCTTTGTTATTTCTTCCATTATTTTCACTTTAGAAATTCCTTCCAAACCTCAAGGTAAATTGCATACTTAACTCACCTCCTTCCCTGACTTTAAATGCTTTTATTGTTAAAAACTTATTTTTAAAATCTACTAGCAATTAATTTTGATAACAGTAGGAACTGAAAACCAACTTGAACTTTTCCCAAATGTGAAGTTTTCCATCACCACTTATTGACCACTCCTTCCCTTCTGTCTTTGGGTTCAAACGTTTCACTTATTGTATGAAAAGATATTGTACTCTGTTTAAAGGTACTAATTCAACTCTATTACTTATGCTTTTAAAATTTGATAAATGTGAGCAACTTTTTCCACAGTGTTTTGTTATAGTCAAAGGATCATTTCGATGACATTTAAGAAAAGGAGTTACCATGTAACTGCAAAAGAAGTAATGGATGGATTATAAAGCTGGGAGAAAAATTGTCTAACAACTATCAGGTAGCACCTGTGAGCCTGTATCTCTGTTACTAAAGATGGGCAGCTGTACTCCCCAAACTATTTTAAGGTTTAATTATAATAGAAATGTTTAATTATTTTACAGTTTTTTAAAACTTTTTTTCCTTTTAGTGTTGATTTTCTCAGCTCTGTTGTCTACATCACTGATTTTTTCTTTAGCCCTGTCAAGTTGAACATTTTGCTAATCAAAACAAAAATTTGTAGATGGGTATTTGTGCATATGCATTTAAATTTCAGTGACTATGCTTTCATTCTACAGTTTGTTACCATATATACCATAGATTGTTATTCATATCTATCCCCTTATTTTTTCATAAACCCTCATTCAACTATTCTCTTAAGTGCAATTATGTCAAAGAGATAAGGTAAATATTACTTTTTAAAAATTTATATATGACATCAGAATACATTGCATTTATTATTACACATATAGAGCACAATTTTTCATATCTCTGGTTGTACACAAAGTATAAGATATATATTACTTTTGACTTGGTCCTCAATATCCATCTCAAGAGTGGCAGAAGGCAAGGAGGATGCAGGAGTTGGGCCTCTTATGGTTTATCCTAAAAGCTTATTTTGATTATATTATATTCCTTGGGGATAAATTTGAATTGTTATGCATTTAATTTCACCCAGATTGAATGATTCAATGGAAAAAAAAACATCTTCCCAATCAAGATCCATTTCACATTTGATCCTGGAAATTATATAACCAACATCAACGTTCAGATTTATAGGTATAATTGACCCAGAAGAGTATTATCAGTACTCCATAGCATAAACCTCAGAATTTGTGATTCAATTTATGACTTTTTTTACTTTATGTTGGTGTAAAAATGAGCAATTTGTTTCTCATTTTCAGTACAGTATTTAATAAATTACATTAGATGTTCAACACTTTATTATAAACTAGGTTTTGTGTTAGATGAAGTGGTCCAATCATAGGCTAATGCAAATGTTCTGAACATATTTAAGTTAGGCTAGGTGAAGTTATGATGTTCAGTAGTCTGAACTCATATTTTCAACTTAAAGTGGACTTATCAGGATGTAACTCATTGTAAACTGAGTAGCATCTGTATAGAGTTCTTAAAATGTTCAAGTTAAATCCAAAAGTGTAAATTAGAAGCACCCTGATTGATGGTAAAATATAAATATTAGGTGTTTTAGTCATCTTTTGCATTGCTGTGACCAAAATACCCAACAAGAACAACTTAGAGGGGCTGGGGATGTGGATCAAGTGGTAGCGCGCTCGCCTGGCATGCGTACGGCCCAGGTTCGATCCTCAGCACCACATACAAAGATGTTGTGCCCGCTGATAACTAAAAAATAAATATTAAAATTCTCTCTCTCTCTCTACCTATCTCTCTTTAAAAAAAAAAAGAACAACTTAGAGGAGGGAAAGTTTATTTGGGGCTGATGGTTTCAGAGATCTCAGTCCACAGATAGTGAACCCTAACCCTATGGCCCCAAGGTGAGGCAGCGCATCATGGTGGAAGGGCCCAGTGGAGGAGAGTGCTCCCCTTACAGAAAGAAGGAGAAGGAGAAGGATAGGGAGAGAGGGAGAAGGGGGAGGAGAAGGAGAAGGAAGAAGCCACAAGGAAGGCACACTTCCAGGACAAGACTCAGTGACTGGCCTCTTCCAGCCACATCCCACCTGCCTACAGTTACCTGCAACCTAGTCAGTCCATTCAAACTAGGATAGACTGGTTAGATTTACCATTTACCTCTGAACATTCCTGGGTTAACACAGGAGATTTGGGGGGGGGGAACCTCATACCCAAACCATAATATTAGTTATTGTATATAGGAGTGTACATTCATTCACTCCATAAATAGTTTTACAGCATGTTGAGCATAGAAGTAGGCATGTGATGTTCATAGTCATGTTTGCCTGAATGTGGCCCATAGTGTGAAGCAGTCACTCTAAGCACTGCTGCCTGCGTTACACAGGTGTGTTAAGTTTCCTGGAAAAGAAGCTGGTAGAATGTCAACCATAATGTTGGGAGTTTCCAATATCCTACAACCTGACACAGGTATGTAGCAGCTGGTAGGGAGCATCTATTAAAAGGAGTTGTGTTGTAATTGTGAGTGTCATTTGCCAAAGCCATCTCAAAGAAGAGGTTCGGGATCACTAGTCTAGGGTAGGACTATGGAGGGTCTAACACAATGTGTGACCGCTGTGTACCTGTTCACACAAAGCAGAACATGAGCATAGAAAAGTGTGCGGGTCTGTCTGTTTCAATCAATGAAAACTTCAGAGGGGAGGTGACACATGAGCTGACCCCAGGGTGGGGGAACTGGCGGGTTTAGAATGTCCCCCTACACTTCCCTTTGACAGAGTGTTATTGTTTATAACAGGAAGTTCATTTTGTAGAATTCCGATCTCTTGTGGACAAATACTGATAGAACCCGGAAGAAAATGGACAAATTAGACAAGGGGCAACGTAGGTACCCAGAGGGCAGGTGAAGCCAGGAGGGATGGCAGGCTGACAAAAAAAAAAAAAAAAAAAAAAAAAAAAGCAGAATAATTTCAGAAACTGCCTTCTGGGGTTCAGAAATTGAAATGAGAAAGACGATAGAGTTTGATTTGGAAAAAAGCAGATTTCATCTGGGGGAAGTAACCCAAGATCTAGGCGGGGTGTATGGGTGGCGCAGGGGGGGCCTGGAAAAAGGTAACCTAAGGTCACAGAAGGTGACGTGTGAAAGGTGACTAAGTGGAGACAGCAATGCGATACAGATGCTCTTACAGAATATTCTTTCTCCTTGGGGCTGCTTCAGGATGGAGAGGGACCCTGCAAACCTCAGGCGCAGCCATGTTATATCAGGAAGCAGACTGCATCCCATTCAGCCTCTCCAAAGAAGTTCAAAGTTCTGTGCTACAGAAATGTTAAGACTGGGAGAGCAGCAGTCCCCTTTTGTCTCATGTTCTGAGTCAAGGAGGGAAGACTATTTGGGGTCTCACCCAGGGAGGATGATGACTGAAGTCCCATTTCGTGTCACCCCCTCTTTGTAAAGTAGATTTTCCTGTGATGTTCACCTGAGCCCTGAATCCTGGACCTCTATCAATGCAGCTGGAAGGGTCACCAACGATGCTGGTCAGAAAGCTCCAGGGAAGCTGGGGGAAGGCAGGAAAAATGGTTAAAATCAAGCCAGGACTTGGACAGCCCTGACCCTGACTTCTGGCTGACCCTTGATATGGAGAAAATCATCACAAAATCCATTTGGGGACATTTCAAAGTGAACTTTATAAAAGTTAATCAAAGCTCTGTTATTAAAGGGTTATTCTGAACCCCTTTTAAACTAACTTGCCAGATCACTTGATGCTTACTTATAGTTCTCTCTTTAAAACAACCCACAATAAGCTGGGCACTTATAAGCAGATCCACACCAAACTATGGTCTTACTGGCAAGGTTCAGAATGACATATGCACAAGACTCTCCACTGTATTGCTAATTGTTGTAGCAGGGGGCTGCAAACAACCCAAAGATCCATCAACAAGGGGGCTGATGTGTGTTTCTATAGTACAGATGTATAATGGAGAACTATGCAGCTACTAAGAAGGAAAAGGAGGCTCTCTCTGTTGGGAGTGAACCTCTGGCTACATGAAGTGAAGAAAGCAATTTCTACAGGTATGTTGTATGCTCCTTCCCTTTTTTTTAAGTGGGTAAATATGGATATAAACTCATGCTTGCTTATCTTGCCAAAAAGAAGTGATGAAAGAATAAACAAAATACTAGAGAAAGAATGGAGTAAACAAGATGAAAAAGGCTGGAATGGAAATAAGTTCTGTCTTGAATGTTACTCACAGTTTTGGATTTGAAACTATGCATATTGTTATAAGCTTTTAAAGCATTAAATCAAAAGAGAAAAAACAATCATTAAAAGTTGAAAACCAACTGGTGCATATGAACCTAAATGATTACCAAGTCAACAGCATAATCACAAAGAAAAGAATTTCAAGAGACTTTAAAAGACATGCCAAGGAAACACACACACAAATCTTACATTGCATTCAATGGACTAATATTGGTGGTGTTATTTTGAAATTATTTTTAAAATTTATGAATTCATGTAATGAATAAATTAAAAAATAATGAGTAATGATACATCAACAGGAGAATACAAACATTATAAGGATTTTAGATTTTGAAATCATTATACATAGTAACATAAAGCTAGTAACTTTTTAAAAACAATTTTATACACAATTTATTTATATTATTTAGATAGATGGCATTGGGAAAAATTTTAGTTCACCATATAAAGTAGCCTCATACTATATGAAAAATAAAAATAATATAAAAATGCCAAAACAATCAAGGACTACATGTGAAAGGTAAAAATACATAGCTAAAGCTAATTGATGATAATGGAGGAAGTGGGGAATGATTTTTTTCAATACAGCCCTCAAATTTCAAATGATAAGGACTCTTTCTTCTCATCTTTTATCTAGGTTACGCAAAATTGTGGCAGAGGTAAACTAATTTTGTTAATCTCACATGGAGCCAAGATTTTCAGTGTAAGAAAAACACACATGTAAATTAGGAATTTAAGCATAAAACCTATTATACTGAGTTTGAACTGGATAAACCGTCAATTTCTGTTCAGGATGTGGAGAGATGAGAAGAATTTCACTTCCATCCTTTTAACAACAACAACAACAAGAGAAAACCCATATAATCAAGTTTATGATTTTTCTTGGAACCATGAGAGAGTTGAGGTCTCAGGAAAAGCAGCCAGCCCAAAATCTAAGGGGAGAGGGACTCTGAATGGAGTGACAACATGACTGTACCTATCTAGGTGGTGCAGACACAGACAGATGTGGAGAAGATCCCACCTAAAATTGGCAGCAAATGGGTGGTGGCAGAGTGTGAGCTGGAGAGGGAGGAGGAGTCCCCGAGGCTTGCAAATTTAGGTAGAATTCACATTTACCCCATGACCTCCAGTGGGTGCTCACATAAGATTGGTAGAGAGCCCTGAGAAAGTGTCCCAGGCCTGGGGAGGGGACAGCAGCTGCTGAGGGAAGTTCTTGGATACCTGACAGGATTATGTTTTTGTATCTTCCTTTGGAGCAAAAACTTTAGTTGGGGAAGGGATGTTTACAACTACAGCCAAAAGAAGGCCAAGGCCACTGAATAGGCTGCATCCCCAGGACCCAGTGCCTGCCCAAGACTGGGGCCTACTCAGAAAAACAGTGAATGCCCTTCTGCCTCCTGTCACCATTGCAAACAAGAATTTGGTGGTATACTGACTATTGCTAAGAGAGGAGTGAGAACATGGAGAGAGACCTTCTTCCAAAGGTAGCACAAAGGCAAGACCTAAAACTGAGGATGCAGCAGACAGTGAGGAGAAACTCTGGACCATCAGCTACCACTTTTAACAAAAACTTTTTCAAGAAAAGGTTCAAGTCTAAGAGACCCTGAGAGTAACCATAGTAACAATCCCATGTAAATGATCTAGAATGACCGAGAATCAAACTAAAGGCCTAACACAGCAAAAAAAATTTCTAGGCATAAAAGCCTAAATATCTACTACCTTACACAGAATATCTGGCTTTTAACAGATAATTGTGAGTTTTATGACAAGAAGAAGGAGGAGGAGGAGGAGAAGAAAGGAGGAGGAGGAGGAGGAGGAGGAGGAGGAGGAGGAGGAGGAGGAGGAGGAGGAGGAGGCAAAGAAACCAAGAAACCAATAGAGCCAGATTCACATAATAGAGCCAGATGGCACAGACCTTGGAACCATCAGGTAAGACAGGAATTAAACAAACAAAACAAAACAATGATTAATATGATAAAAGCCCTAGTGGAAAAGGCAGAATGCTTGTAAGATCAGATAGAGAATTCCAATAAAATCATGATAACTTTGAAAAAGAATCAAAGAGACTAGAAATGGATAGCACAGTATCAAAGATGAGAATCTCTTTGATGGGCTCATCAGTACACTTGCCACAGCCAAGGAAGGAATTAACAAGATTGGAGATGGAAAGGTAGATAAAACAAATTACCAAAACAACACACAAGAAAACATAAGGAAAATAAAACAGAGCATTCAGGAACTGTAGAACAACACGAAATAGTCTAATATAGACATAAATGGAGAAGAAGATGGGGGAGAGCTAGAAATATTTGAGGAAACAATGGCTGAGAATTTTCCAAAATTAACATCACCCATAAAACCATAAAAGAAGATTGGAAAACACCAAGTAGAATAAATAACAGTAACAACAAAACCTAGGCACATTGTAATAAATTTGCTGAAAAGACAGGGGAAAAAAGACATATTACTCACCGTGGAACATGGATTAAAAATTTACAGCAGAATTCTCATCAGAAATGATGTGATCCAGGAAACAATGGAGTGCTTTCTTTTAAAAAGCTGAAAGACAAAAATAAAAAACTCAGAATCTATTTTGTCTTAGTCTGTTTTATGTTACCATGATAAAATACCTGAGACTGGTTAATTCATAAAAAACAGATTTATTTCTTATAGATCTGAAGTTCAAAAGTTCAAGGTCAGGAGCCCATATCTGGAGAGGATCTTCTTGCTATGTCATCCCATGGTGGAAGGAAGATGGGAAAGAAAACACACATGAAAGAGAGACAGGGGTCTAGGGAGCTGAATGCATCCTTTTATCCGGAGCTCATTCCCTCAATAACTAGTCCCCTCCTGCAAAAATGGCTTTAATCCATTTATAAGAGGAGAGCCCTCATGACCTAATCACATCTTAAGGTTCCACCTCTCAAACTATTGCATTGGGAATTATATTGAACTTTGGGGGACACAGTACCTGTCAACTCAGAGTTCTATGCAGAGTGAAAGTACCTTTAAAAATGAAAGCAAAATAAGTATTTCTAAGATAAACCAAGAGTAGTCATTGCATTGACAGGAGACCAGTAGTACAATAAATATTAAAGGGTGATTTTCAGGAGGCAGGAATGTGATAACAGAAAGTTAGATGCATACAAAGAAATAAAGAGCCTTGTGGGGAAGAGGGTAAAAATAAAATTTGTGGAGTTGTCTTTTTAAATTCTCTGTCTACAGGAAAAAGAAGAATAGTGTATTATGGTTTTAGAGCATAATTAAAAGTAAAATGCATTATAGCAATAATACAAAGGTTGGGAGAGAGGAATGGCAAATACACTGCTGTAATTTGAATCACAGATATTAGTATGAACTCCAGATTATTTTTTCTTTTTCCAAAAAGCAACATTTCCTAGTTTATTGTAAAGGCCTAGAAGTAATGACAATCCTGCCCAATAAAAACCCCTAACATATACATTGTGCTATCTAAATGCCCCTTCTGACTTGGAGAAATAACAGAATCTAAGTATGGAGTAGGAAATGTACAAGAGGAACATTGGATATTGTGTTATATCTAAAAGCTCGGAAGCTCTCAAAGATGCTAAGATTGTGTCAAACGAACTCAGGATCTACCTCGAAAGGTTTCTTATTGTCAAAGGATGGGACAATTTTGAAAATCAAAAAGGATAATTAGAACAGATGAAAAGGCATTATCAGGTGTGTTTAAAGTCTCTGAATTGGTAATGATACCAAAAACAAACCAATGAACCTCATTGATCATCTTTTTCTTTTTGTGGTATTGGGGATTGAACCCAAGGCCTTGTGCATGCCGGGCAAGTGCTCTACCACTGAGCTACATCCTCAGCCCTTTTTTAATTTGGGGGATACGGTCTTACTAAGTTGTCCAAGCTGGCCTCAAACTTAGGATTCTCCTGCCTCAGCCTGCCCAATAACTGGGCTCATAGTTGTCTTAGGAACTTTCTAGGATATCAATTCATTTCTTTAAAAATAATAAATGAGAAGAAAGGATCAATTATTTATTCCTCTATTTCTAAACCCAATGGATAATTGGTGAGAGTTCTTCACACCAGAAACATAGCTAATAAATGCAGAAAGAATGTAGAATTAGAAAAATAATGTCTAACATGCATGAGGCCCTGGGTTCAATCACCAGCACTGGGGAGAAAAAAGCATCAACCCTTTGCAATCAGTACTAAAATAATGGATCTAGACAACGACTCTAAGATCACTAAGAAAAAGGTTGAGGATAAACTTTAAATTAGATGGATCAAGCACCACCACACAAATCCATACAAACATATAAACCCATATAACATAAAGCTGGAAAATGTGTACTGTGTGCCTCCTGATATGTGGTATAGATCATCACTAGTGAATTATTACCATAGGGAATGTAATAAATGGAGGGCAGGTCAACCAATATCACCAGGGAGTGAGTCAAATCTATAATGTGAGAAATTCTATAGAACAAATGATGTGAATTATTCAACAATTAAATGGCATACACAAAACATTTTTTAGTGTTTTATGCCACTTCTGATTAAAAATAAGGCTCGTTGAGAAATAACAGAATTCAAGTCTGGAGTAGGAAATGTATAAGATGAACATTTGAGTCTCTTTTGAGATTCAGAAACATAGCAATGTCAACCTTGGATCCTAATGTGAACACACGGAACTTGCAAAAGACATTTTTGAGTCAGGGAAAATAGGATGCAGACTGGCTACCTGCTGATATTTAAAAATTATCAATTTTGTTACACATCATAATATTGTGAATGGCTGAAAACATCTACGTTCAAAATACAGTTTGAAGTATTTATGAGTAAAATTATAATTTTTTAGGGTTGGCTTTATTTAAAAAAAGAGGGAGGATGATAGATGAATAATATGGAAGAAAGTTTATGAATTTTGAAGCTGGTGGTGGTGAGAATTCCCAGGATTCATAGGACAATTCTGTACATTTTTTATATCTGAAATGTTTAGAAGGAAGCAATTTTAAGAACTAGAGTATGCTATGTACTCACCAGCCCTCACAAGTTTAATATGTACTTATTAAAATTGTCATATTTCTTCCCAAACTGGTTTATGTCCTTTGGACTTATCATTATAATTTATAATATAATCTATTTAAATATGATAAATGATGCAATATAAGTATGTAAAATTTTTTTTTCTACAAAACCAAATTGGATATTTTAGAAAGTTGATTTTTTTTTAAAGCAAGTGAGATCTGGACAAGGCAAATATGAAAGATTTGACAAAAAAATCATTAAGACCTAGAAGGATTTTGTACTGAAATCTCTTCAGAAGTGCTTGAATTTCCTAGTTCATCTTAAATAAACATGCCTGGAAACTTTCAATGAGATATTGCGTATAAGACTTGGGCAAGAAAGAAAATGAGGAACTTGAAGAAATCCCTTTTAAAGGATTGGTGATCAATGATATTTGGATTTCATTCCTAAATGAAGAGTTAGGAAATAATTATGCACATATGCAGAAGCTTGATAATAAAACAGATAGTCTGCTCATTGTGGGAAACGGGGAGATAGTACAACTAGAGGGATGAGGTAATTTGTCCTCTAACTCAGGTCACTTTTGAGAGTGAGACAAGGTGCTATTCATAATTATGCCGGGGTAACAGGCATATACTGGGGTGATTACTGAGCAAGCCAGAATGTTTGGTCACCCAGTCTGTGGGACATGGGATAAGAATTCCCAGACGTTTAAACACATGGGGGCACTCGCTGTGCCTAACCAGAAGGAAGTCTAGCAGGGATGGATGCTGGACATGAAGCCCAGGGAGCAAACACCCTGCATGAACACAAGCAGAGAAGTGCCTGTCCAGCAGGTGGTTTAGGTTGGGTTTGGGGCTGGGAAGGTGCACCTCTTGTGTGGGATGCTGTCATCCAGTGGCAAGATGAAAGGAGCAGGGTCACCTCTGTGGCTAAGCACTAGGAGGTGCAAAAGCATGTGCACAAGGACACAAGGAGTCTCAGCTCTTTAGTGCAAGAGCTTTTGTCCTCTGAATTTACTGATCTGTACCCTGTCCTCTTGGGTCCTGTCCCCTGTGACCCTGTCATCATGGAGCTCTGCTCTTGCAAAGCCAGGAAATAAGACTGGTGTTGGAGCTTTTTATCCTGGATTAGTGCTGAGGTGGGGATTGGTGAGCCATTCTCTCTCCCCCAAGCCCTGGGGCTTTTCAAATGCTGGTTCTCAGCTGCTGACTCCTAGAGTCCCTGGATTATCTGATTTCATTCCTTTGCAAAGAGGCCAGACACAGAAAATCTCTATATCCAGCTGGGAGAGGGCACTGCTGTTACAGAATCACCCTGAAAATGTCGAGGGAGATACAGACTATCCACGAGTCACCTCCCAGGGCCAGGCTCTGGATTGGAACAGGGGCAGATTTTGTTTGCAGGGAAGGAAGGCAGGGCTACGCAAGAAAAGACAGCAATTTGCTTATTCATTCGCGTATGCACCTACTTCATTCCATAAAGGATCTCAGGGGAAAGCCTTCTTTTGAGATGGGACTTGATCTCACAGGCAGATGTAGGCCAGCTGCTAATGACACAAGAAAGCTGCAGATGATGACTCATACTCTAGCTATACCAGGACCCAAACTTCTTGTAACAGAAGCAAGTTTTATAATGATGGTGTGTTGCACAGCCTAGCAGAGACTCCTGGTGGGGTCCAGAAGGGTCCAGAAGGGTGGACGAGCTGGCTGTCCCAAGTGTATGGGGGAGCCTGGGATGGCATTACTGCCACATACAGCCAGAGTGTCAGGTGTGGCTGGGAGGCCCAAGCAGGACTCCTAAAGCTCAAAGTTTTGGAAATAATCAACATGATTATGTATTTGGAATAACGAGTGCACAGCTGAAAGGGCTACTGCCCACTAGCTCTGGTGACAGAGACTGAGGTGGCAATTTCTAGGCTAGTGGTTTATTTCTTTCTTTCTAAATCTGTGATTGTTAGCCTACGTGGTGCTGGACTTCCATGGTGTCAGGTGCTCTTGGCAGGCTCTGTGTGGGTTGTGGTCAAGAGGATGATAAACTGATGCTGTGGTTCTGGTCAATTAGTTGCTCGGCTACCTTGTCGCGGTGGGTAGAGACGCGGAATCAACACACAGACTCTGGGAGCTGGTGAGAGAACTGGCTGGAGACCCACCTCAGGCTGTCGTCCAGTAGCTCAGTTTATTTTTGGAATGCATACTATTGTTATAGGGTTCGAGTGGGACGTGCCCGTCAATCATACACAAGCAAGATAGTATCCATGAGCCAATCATCTTAGCCTAATGTAACCACATTATGAGGATGTTCTAAATATTGCTATCATCAGGAAGGGTCTTTGTCCCTAGGGGAGGGGGTATCTAAATTAGGAGTTCCATGTCGAAGCTCCTGGCTATCAGTTTCCTGGCCTGGCATCTTGGCACCGCTAACCACAAGTGCTAAGGATGAGGTTTCACTAACGGCCCTCTAGAGTGAGCACCCCATCCTGCAGGTGTTCCTATCAGGCCTGAAGGAATATAGATTCTTCAAGCATCCGAGCTGCTCAGAGCTGCTAGCTGCTAGCTATAAACTGAAAGTTATTCCAACAAACTGAGATCATGCACAAGTCAACAAAGAGCCTGGAACTTGATTAGACACTGAATAGATTCATTTAAGTCTTACTTATTATTATTTATCCCATGATTGGGGCCCAATTGGCCACTTTCTCTCCTCCCCCTGCTCACTTTCATCTACTCTATTGGTCTTCCTTCTATTTATTTTTTATTGGTGCACTACAGTTAGATATAAAATTGGAGTGCACTGTGATATAGTCATACAGGCACATAAATGACATAGCTTGGTCACCTTCATTTCCCGGTTCTTCTCCTTCCTCCTCCCTCCCTCTTGGTCCCCTGATTGTACTCCACTGATCTTCCTTGCATTATTTTTTTCTAATATCTGATGACAAATCTGTGAACAAGAATGAAATAGATCTTATTGTCCTTTCATTATCTCTGCCTGAGATATTTAGAAATCCGTTGACCCACAGCACTTATGGATTTGGAGTATTGAACTTCCTTCAATGGGGCACTTAATCAAATTTACCTTTTTAAAAAAATTAACACATAATAATTGCATATATGGGGTATAATTCAATACAAGTTTGCAAAGTGTAATGACCAAATCAGGTTGATTAACATTTCTACCTTTTTAGACATCTTTCATTTCTTTGTGTTGGAAACTTCAAACTCCTTCCTTCTAGTTCTTTATAAAATCATAATAATAATAATGGGGCTGGGGTTGTGGCTTAGCGGTAGAGCACTTGCCTTGCACACGTGAGGCCCTGGGTTTGATCCTCAGCACCACATAAATAAATAAATAAATAAATAAATAAATAAATAAAACAAAATAAAAGTAAAACAACAACAACAAATAGTAAGGCTGTGGTTGTGGCTCAGTGGTAGAGCACTCACCTAGCATGCGTGAGGCACTAGGTTTGACCTCAGCACCACACACACAGAAAACTAAAGAAACAAAATAAGGGTACTGTGTCCATCTAAAATACATAATAAATTGTTGTGAACTATATTGACCCCACTGTGCTATGAACAGTAGAGTTTATCCCTCCTATCTACCATATTTTGTGATTCTTTGTCTCCAACTCATTATCCTTCAATCTCCACTCCCCTCTCCCCTTCCTCTAAGTGACCACTACTCTTTCTACTTACATGAGATCAAACTTTTTAGCTTCCACATGTGAATAAGGACATGTGGTGTTTTTCTTTCTGTGCCTGGTTTATTTTACTTTATGTAATGTCCTCCAATTTGCAGCAAATGGCAGGATTTCATTATTTTTTATGGCTGAATAATATTCGAGTGCAAATATATATACCACATTTTCTTAATTCACTCACTCATGATAGACACTATGGTTCACTTCATATCTTGGCTTTCAAGCTTACCTTCGAAACTTCATAAATTCTTGACTCCATATTCATGAAGTTTCAGCAACAGTTACTCCTTTCCAGCGTCTCTGGCTTATGTGCCTGTGGGTCCTCAGAACCTGGTTCAGCCAGCCCTCCTCCCCTCTTATCTCCTGCAGAAAGTAGCTTCAAAGAAATACTCGCAGTTCAGTGCCGATGTGGCCGAGGCCATCGCCTTCTTCGACTCCATCATTGCAGAGCTGGATACAGAGAGGGGACCCCGGGTGGCCGAGGCTGACCTGCTGAATGAAGACGTGGATTTTGATGGTGCGTGCTGGGGAAGGGACCTTAACCCAGTGGCTGAAAGTGCGTGGGGATGTGAGTGGGATTCTGGGATAAGCAATGGGGTCCCCCCTTCTGATTAAAGGGAACCCCTCTCCCTGCCAGCTCCTGAGCTTGTTATCTCTGGGGACCTGGCTGTCCCTGCTGCAACCACCCCAGCCTCCAGCCAGCACTCTGAGGCCCTGTGGCCCACGGAGCTGAGACAGGGTCAAGCTTTCCTAAGAGAAGAAAAGTGACAAGGAGCAGAACTAATGGGGGAAGGGTGTGTAGAGAGTTCCTGTTTAGTGACATGAAAAAGTTCTGGAGATTGCTTATGGGAGTGTATTTAACACTACCCCAATGGCACATTTAAATATGGTGAAGATGGTTTGATGTTACCTACATGTCACCACAATTTTGAAAAGAGAAAGGGCATGGATAAACTATATTTGAAAACCTGGCCTCTGACCCTACCTAAGCTAGGTGGTGGGTGTTGTTGCATGGAGCAGGAGAGGCCCAGGAGCCTGCCCAGGCCCAGCCAGTCCCTGGGGCGAAGGAAGGGGAAGGGGTAGGCTTCACCTCCCTCCTCACCATGGTGGATCACTGGGGAGAGCAAAGAATTCTAACAGGTTGAGGAGTTGAGCCTACTTTTACATTCCCAAACTGTCCATTTCTTTAAACTTTGACTTGCCCTTACCCCCACTCTTACCTAGATACTTGGCAACAGCTTCTGGTCCTGATATTAAATAATCTTGGGGGTTTAAACTAATGGCCAAAGGAAGACATGCTTGTGGTTTGTGGTTGCTCTGGTCTCAATAGGTGTGCATCTGTGAGATTTGGGTTTTCAAATTGGTCCTGTGACATGTTCCCCATTTCCTGAGCTCATCCTACCCTGTGGGCAATTTGCTCACCTTCCACATGGATGCAGCCCCACATCCCCCAGCAAACAGAAGCCCTCACCCAGGAGTGGGGACCTGGGAAATGCAGAACATCTGTGGAAGGACGACAGAGTCCACTGAGGGTGCAAGTGTCATCTTCACAATTACAATCTTTTAATGAAAATGTTTTTTGTCACAAAATGACTGTTTTGTCCTGATAAAAATAACCATCTATGTCAATTGTAACTCCAGTTAATCAAACAACATGCTAAAACATAAAGAAGGTAAAAAAATGTATGACCTCAAACCATCCAGTGACATGACCTTTCACACACACACACACACACACACACACACACACACCAGTTTATTTTATTAACAAAAATAGTATCTTCTTTCATTTAACAGTGTACATTACACTTTGAGCAATAATACAGACCTCTGTCTCTGTGTTTGATGGAGTGAATATTCAGCACCCTGTGCCCTACCCAAAGAGGCAGTCCTCCTTGCTTGGCCACCGGGGCCTTTCTAAGGATCCACTGTCTCTACCCATTCCCAGTGAGCTCTTAGCCCCGTCCACCCTCTCCTTTGCCTTCTTCCCCTCTTGACGCCCAGCCCTCCCCACCAGGTCACCCTCTTCTCTCTTCCAGTGGCCACCAGCTCCCGGGAGCACAGCTTGCATTCCAACTGGATCCTGCGGGCCCCACGCAGACATTCTGAGGACATTGCTGGACAAGCTGGCCACACCTCAGACAGCCAGTTTCGAAGGAGCATGGAGCGCAGGACCATTGGCACCCAGAGGAGACTGGAGAGGCACCCCATTTACTTGCCCAAGGCTGTGGAAGGGGCATTCAACACCCTGAAATTTAAGCCCAAAGCCCACAAAAAAGAGTAAGTGCTTGGGCTAAGTACTGGAACTAAGACGCTTCTGTGTCCTCCAGACCCTTGGGTGGTTCTTAAGGTGTGTGGAGTGCCCATCCTACGTGCCAAAATTATTCCTGTATATTGTATTTGGGGGGGGGGGCAGGATTTCTAAAGATTTTTTGATAGTGTCTATTATAGCATGGTCCACCATTGTCTTCTCCTTGGATAGAGCTTCAGCTCTGAATCTCCCTCCCTTTCTCTCTGGCTCATTTAACCCTCATGTTTTGGGCCATCTTCTTTCATTATTGTTCCCAAGTGCCATTGACACATTGTGCGCTACAGATTTTTAATGAGGGTTTGGGGTTGAATGCAGTAAGAAGTCCACAGTCAGAGACATCTTATGGTATCTCTGTGGGCAATGGCCATCTTGGGCAAACCAATTATAACTTTTCCTTATTTCTCTTGACTTCAATTGCTAGTTAGCTGTGCTCATTCCTGGCTCAGAGATACCTTTGCAGTCTACACTTGTGTTATTTCCATGGAGAAAACATATAAACTATATTTTTAACAGATTATTACTAGAGGTGTTTGAAGAAGGTGCTATTGCTCCTTGCAATCCTCTCTGGAACTGAGAATTTGTTGGTTAGAAAAAAGAGTTCAACCCCAGACTCTCCCGGTTCTATCCTGAAGGGCCATCTTACCACCACCTCCCATGTCTCTCCTCCATATCCTCCTGTCCCAGGACCAGTCACCAAAATCACTAGCCCCACACTCCTGGTGCCTGTCCGTACAGGTGTGAGTCTTGTGCTCCTAAGTCTTGGTCTGGCCAACCCAGGCCTTGCTGTGGGGCCTGCCTGTCCAACAGAAGGGCCTATAGAGACTCATCCAGTGGT
This sequence comes from Marmota flaviventris, assembly GCF_047511675.1. Taxonomy (NCBI): domain Eukaryota; kingdom Metazoa; phylum Chordata; class Mammalia; order Rodentia; family Sciuridae; genus Marmota; species Marmota flaviventris. The sequence continues at coordinate 130,741,095 of NC_092501.1, read as the reverse complement.
TTCCTTTGCTTCTACAGAAGTCACCCAATTCTGATGGAATCAGGGCTTCCTAGGTAGCATTTTCCTCTCATAATAATAAACCATGTACAAGACATAGTGAAACCATGATCCAGCCCTCATCACCTGTCCTTCCTTAAGGCCAGGCCAAGGCCCACCTGAGATCCATCCAAAGTTCCCATGATGACACTGCTGGCTCCTCCCCAGAGCCCAGGATGGGGGGAGCCATCTGATGGTCTCCACAGGAATGGTGGTAATCCAGGCATCCCTTTCCTCTGTGCGGCTGGCCAAGCTGAACTTAAACCCTGTGCCTCATTCCTCCCTTCTAGCCTGGGGAGCTCCAGACAGATCCTCTTCAACTTCTCAGGAGAAGATACGGGATGGGATACGGAGCTCTTTGCACCGGAGCCCATGGCGTCTCCAGGGGAGGACTACTATGAGACAGAGAATCCCAAAGGGCAGTGGCTGCTTCGAGAAAGACTATGGGAGCGGACAGTGCCCTGACCCCACCTGGACTCCTTGACTTGTCTCAGGCTGAGTCTTTGAGAAGGTGTCTCCTTGCAGTTCAGTGTAAAGTGTTTGTTGGAGTTAAAGATGGAAATTGTGACAAAGTCCAACTCTTCTGCCATTGCTGGCTGGTGCCTAGCTAGTGCCAAATAGACCTGGAGCTCCCCAGAGAACCTGCCTCAGGGGATGTGGAGCCTGGGTTTCCCCACCAGGTGGACAAGGGAGCAGGAAGGAAGAGCCTTGCTGGTGTCTCAGAGCAGAAGACACGGAGGACCTTGAGTGGAGTGCCCAGGCTCACTCCCCTGGCCGCGCCTGGCCTGCCCTTCTCCATGTCCATGTGCGTGCGCACACTCTGTTCAGTACCAGAAATGAGTGCTCCTTTGGAACTCTGGGCCAAAAGTTTCAAGGAGGCAGCTCTTCTTTCTACAGGGCTCAGAAACACCCTGGTTAGGTTCCATAGTTGCCTTCTTTTGTGCAGAATGGAAGTTGAGGATGCAGCCCCTTGTCTCAGAGTTTTCCAGAAACGATTTCTGGATTAAGCAGCAGATGAGGCCAATACCTTGGTGGTAGGGGAAGGGAATGAGCCTGTCAGGGCCCTGCCTTGGGACCCCACTGTCTCCCCCATACCAAAAGATCAGTTCCACTTCCCAAAGGCAATTGGCTAGAGAAGGATATGGAATGACTCTTTATCTTTTGTTTTCTAGTTCTCACCCAATAAATCTTTATAAGTACCTATGCGACCAGTTTATGACAGGCTGTATGTCCCCTTGTCCCTAGTTCAGAGGTTAATCAGAACCATAAATTCTTCTGGTCTAGAAAGGATTTCTGTATTTCAGGAACTGAGTTAGGGTTTCCTTTTAAGTGTATTTAATTTTCTTTTATTTCTAACACACATTTTGTATTTTTGCACCTAGCTGTACCCACTTGGGTTTGAGAGCCACTGGTTTGGAAACTGCACTCTATCCATTCTTACTTGCTTCTGATGCTTTCTGGTTCAGCAGGTGCCTGGGGGTTGCATGCCCATGAATGTGTGTGTCCTGGGGGGTTGAGAGAGGGGATAGGGGAGGAGAAAGCAATCATCTCAATTCAGCAGGGATACTCCAGATCACTCTGAAAACTGAATAAAGGTTTTCCTTCTGCCAGGCCTGTGTGATACTATTCTTATTGTTCAGTTTTTAAGAAAAAAAAAGTTTTTTATTTATGTGAACCTGATTGTCTGAATCTAAGAATTTTTAGCTCCTAAAAGAAGAAGAGGAAGAGGAAGAGGAAGAAGAAGAAGAAGGAGGAGGAGGAGGAGGAGGAGGAGGAGGAGGAGGAGGAGGAGGAGGAGGAGGAGACCAACTAGTAATTCTCTAGATTCTTAGAATATATCAAGACATTTTCAGAAAGAAAACATACTGGAAATGCTTTAATACTTCTCTTTATTATTTTTGGAGTGCCAATGCCAATGTTTGGGAGGTTTCTTTCATTTTGTTGCTTATACTAACCCAACTATAGCCAGAAACTTGACTGAAAAATAAATTTTGGGGAGACTTGTTTTATAAACTGCTTTAAAGTACTGTAACATATCTCCATGGATCATTCTTTTCCCCCAAATGTGGCCTTGTTTGAAGTCTTGTGTTTGAAAGTTCTCTGCTGGGGATAAAGCCAGGATAAAGGTCTCTTTACTCTTTCTTTTATCAAACTACAGTTTATCATAGATCTACCCTAACATTATGTGGTAAAGACACTGTGTACATTTTGCTTTATAGATAAGAAAAAAAAAATAAACAGGACAGAGAGGATGTTTGGAATTATGATTTTTTTCTTTTCTAGCATATTCCTTATAGAATATAGAGCTGTGCCTTTTCTGTTTGGCTTTATGTTTTGTGTGTTTTTGTTTTCAATGAGACTATACACAGTCTGCCTGAAAAAAAATCCCATGGTTTGGAAACATAAGGCTGGCTTGTCCTCTGGGATGATTTTTGTCTTTGAAGTTGGTATTAAACCCCAGGCTCTGCCTGGGGAATCTGGGACAGTATCATCTGGGGTTCGAGATAAATGGATCTAAAACAATCAGAGTCAATTCAGAAAACCAAGCTGATCTGTTTGATTCTGTGTCCCTGAGTTGACTAGTTTTTCAGTGGAATTGGCTGGTGGTTGGGGTGTACATTAGCGACTGTAGCTTTCCCTAGACTGTATTAGTTTGGACACATGAAAATTGACCTATCCTTAGACAAAATGTCAAGAAAAGAAGATGGAATCCCCTAGCATCTGGCTTGTTCTTAGTCACTGGTAATTTAGTTCCCACCACAAAGTTGGTTTTTTTTGTTTTTTTTTTTGTGTGTGTGTGTGGTGAAGGAATGTGCATGGGGACCATGAGTTTGATTTGAATTGTGTGTACCCACCCTTTTGCCTGGTTGCCAAGCAACTGAGAACATGGCTACCAGGACCTGCATCTTTAGGGACTCTCTGCCTCCATTCAAAGCCTGCTGGGCTTCTTGGTAGACCTCACAGGCCACACTAGGTGCCAAAGCCTGTCTGACCTTCTCTTGGGGGAATTGCTTGTATTTATTTATCATTTATTTGTCATTTGACAAAGGATACTGAGCATGTACACCACTCCAGCCCTGTGTCTGGGGTATGGCTGGAGCCTCTCATACAGCCTTCAGTCCACAGTAGAGACAGACATTAAAGAAAGGGTTGAACTGATACATGCAAATCAGAATTATCATATGTGCTATGCAGGAAGACCTTGAAAACTTGTCCTAGGGAGTGCGAGTTAGTCAGGGTAGGATGGTTTGGGGAGGACTTTCTAGATTCCACATGGCTTCATTTACTCAAAGTTTCCTCTGTTATGGCTCAGAGAGGCCTTTCCTGACTACCCTGTCTCGACCTGCCCTTCATTCCCCCCATGCTAGAATCTTCTTCATTGTGTTCACCATGACATAACATGTGAACAAACACACACATATCTATGTGCCCATTTGCCTGTAGGTACCCCATCACACTCTGTCTCCAGTGCCTAGAACCGCACCAACAGTGACTTGTTGAAGGACTGATGCACAAATAGCAGCATGATGAAGTGATTATTATTATGGTTTGGATGTGAGGTATCCCCAAAATCTCAAGTGTGAGACAAGGCAAGAAGGTTTGGAGGAGAAATTACTGTGTTGTTGCCTTAACCCAGACAGATAATTAATCCCTGATGAAACTAACTGAATGGTAACTGAAGGCAGGTGGGGTGTGGCTGGAGGAAGTGGGTCATTGGGGGTGGGCTATGGGGTATATATTTTGTATCTGGAGAGTGGAGTTTCTCTCCGCTTCTTGATCGCCACGTGAGCTGCTTCCCTCTGACACACTCTTCCGCCATGTTGTTCTGCCTCACCTGAGCCCTGAGGAACAAAGCCAGCTGTCTATGGACTGAGACCTCCGAAACTGTGAGCCTCCAATAAACTCTCCCTCTTGTACAATTTTTCTGGTTGGGTCTTTTAGTCACAGCAGTGAAAATGCTGACTGAAACAATTATGAACTGAGATGTAGGGGAACAGGGACATACAAATGTACAGGGTTCAGGGCCACAGGGAGGGATTAAGGCTGAGGATATACCATGGAAAACCAACCTGGACTGGAGGGCATGTGTCACCTTTGACGGAACCTCAAAGCCATCATTAATTTACTCATAAGGTCTTACTGAGCACCATATACTCTGAGTGCTGTTTTAGGACTGAGGACAGAACAATAAGAGAGCAGAGCTTTTAAATGTGGGGAGAGGGATGTATAAACACTAAGCCACACTAAGGGCACCTTGAGGATGCAGAGATGGATGTGCTGATGAATTCTTGAAGATTCTGAGCAACAGAATACCCAATGCAATTTCATTTTTAAAAGATGGTTCAGGTGTTGGATGGGAATTTGACTGTAAAGGACAGAAGGGAAGGTTGGGAGACCAGCTGGGCAGCTCTGCAGGAGTCCACACAAGAGATGGTGGTGGGTGAGATGAAGGAGGGCGAAATGGAGTGATTAGAGGTGGTTGGATTTAGGATCATCTCTGAAGCAGAACTTACACGTATTCTGGATGTCAGTGGATTCATTATGAAGATTTTGGCTAAGAAACTAGTAATGGAAGTCCCTTTACGGAGCTATGTAACGGAAGGGCTGATCAGGAGGGGCTTGGGATCGAAGGACATCAACAGTTCTGTTTCTTCTGTAGACCTTCCAGGAGAAAGGTCCAATGGGAACTAGACATCTGCACATAGAGCTCAGGGAGTGGTTAGGTTCAGGGGTGTCATCTTGGCAGCCATCGACACAGAGATGGGATCTGAAGCCTTGGGCAGAGGAAGTCAGAAAGGTGCTGAGGGAGACCTAAGAGGCAGGAAGGACCCAACCTTTGGAGGCTAGGCAGAGAAGGAGCAAGGGATGTGCCTGGAGAGGTAATGGGGAGCTCTGAGGTTGGGACCATAGAGCACAGAGAGCTGGAGGGGAGGAGGTGCCGTGGTCCAGCAGGGCTGGCTGGGCATGCTCCAAAACCAGGTGAGGGAGGCGGTTCCCAATTTTGATCAAAATGGGATTGTGCACAGCTGGGAAAGCTTACCACCCTACTCATGAGACCAGCTCTGGACTGCTTTGGCTGTTTCTGAAGCCCAAGCCCTATTGAGCGCAGGAGGGGAGCCCACAGGTGGCTGAATATCTTTGTGTGATGCCCCTTACCCCAGTGGTCTCTGTCCTGCAATGGTTGGACTTCAGTTCTCCCTCATCCAGTGACTGGGGACCTCCTGTAAACAGGGGCAGATGCCTGAGACTCTCCAGGCCTTATTTTCCCAAATGTGAATCAGGCACAACTGAACTACTTCTCGACTGCTTTGGTGACAGTTAAATGAATTTATACCTGCCCTATAATGAGTGTTAACTATGGTTGTAATACAAGAAAGTTGACTGTCTCTCAGTGTTTTAGTCAGCTTTTTTGCTGCTGTGACTAAAAGATCTGACAAGAAACAGTTGTAGAGGAGGAAAAGTTTATTTGGGGGCTCATGGTTTCAAAGATCTCAGTTCATAAACAGCCAGCTCCGTTCCTTGGGGCTCCAGGTGAGGCAGAACATCAGGGTGGAAGAGTGTGACACGGAAGCAGCTCAATGATGATCAGAAAGCAGAGAGAGACTCCATTCATGAGATACAAAATATGTACCCCAAAGGCACACTTCCAATGCCCACCTTCTCCAGCCACATCCTACCTGTCTTCAGTTACCACTTAGTTAATCCTGTCAGGAGATTAATTCACTGATTGGGTTAAGGCTGTCATAATCCAATTGTTTCTCCTCTAAACCTTCATGCATTGTCTCACACTTGAGCTTTTGGGGGACACCTCACACCGAACCATAAAACAGGCTATTCAAAAATTTGCAACACACTCTGAAAATAGCTGTAAAAGAAAGATTCTAAAAATGTTCTGAGCAGAATTGGAGGAAGAATCACTTTGAAGAAGACAGCACTGTAGCAACTTGTGGTGGAAAAAGTGGGCTTTGAAGTCACAGATCTGCCTGTCATCTCAGTTCCCGCGCCCACTGGCCAGATGGCTGGAATATGCTGCTCAACCATTTCAGTCTCTGTTCCCTAACATGGACACAGAGTGAGTGTCTATGCCACAGACATGCACTATAGACCTGGCTCGTCAGAGAACACCACACCTGTAAAGCACTCAGCACAGCCGCTGGCACATAGTGAGTGAGGTCCGTTTTGCAGCTCATATTATTATCAGGGCTCTCAAGGGAAGGGAGGGAGTATGGGGTAGGAAGGATAGTAGGATGAATCAGACGTTATTACCCTGTGCATAAATATAACTATACGATCCGTGTGATTCTACATCATGTACAACCAGAAGAATGAGAACTTATACTCTATTATATATGATGTATCATATATATACCATGTATAACTATTAAAACAAATAAAACACTTTTTTAAAAAAAAGTATCCTTATGTGAGTGACAGCCAGCTCATCACAATGTGACAGTCCTTTGTACCTCCTTACCCACATCACCTGATTGATTTGTAGCTTTCCTTGGATCACCTGGAAGCAGAGGTTAGATTAGATTAGAGGGTGGCTGAATTTGGTCCTTAATGAGTCTCGGTCAGAAGGTTTGAAGTTTCACCTCCAATCTGGTCTGGTTTTGAATGTAATGCATAAAAGCAAATGCACATTCACGTTGCAGTTGTAGGACGACCAAGCCTGGAGAAATTCCCTTAGGAGACTTTTTATGATTAATCCATACCTGAGCTTCACCTGGTCGGCTTCTGGGGCCCCTCGTTCTCTCTTCCTGGCGGGTTGTTAACCGGTACAGCACCTCTTGGTGTGCGGCGCTTTGGCCACACGGTGGCGCTTCAGGCCCAATAATCCCGCCTGTCCTCTGCTTATTATTGAAAATTTAAAATTCAAACGGAAAGGGAAAGGGCCGTGCCCTCTGCTTAGAATACACAGATACCATTGTCAGCGAGCATGGGGCTGGTAGCCAGGATGGAGGCAAACGGGGATCATTAGCTGATGTCCCTGCCGTAAGAAAAAACCTCCGTTCTTGCTGGTTTCCTGGGACCTAAGGGGAAAGCTTTGGTTGCCCAGTAAGAATCCCCTCCTTTTTTTTTCAGAATATTGCATCCAAGTCCAAGGGCAAATGAAAACGTCATCTTCCAGCGTGGTCAATGAAGGAAAAAGGGCTTTGTAAACCAGAGATTTTTTTATTTGTTCTGTTTTGTTTTTTAAATATATATTTTTAGTTATCAAAGGACTTTATTTTATTATTATGCGGTGCTGCGAAATGAACCCAGTGCTTCAAACGTGCTAGGCAAGCACTATACCACTGAGCCACAACCCCAGCTCTGGAGTTTGGACTTTCCTGGAAAAAGAGATTCCTCTCCCCACTCTCCCAAGCAAACACATGACTCTAGGACAGACCTAAACTTCTTCAAGGAAAGAGAGAGAGGGATGGAGTGGGGGTGTGGAGTACAATTCTTGGAAGCAACATAAATACAGACCAAGGGCCTGCGTTTTAATACCAGCTCTGACCCCAGCTAATTTTGTAGATTCCAGGAAGCTGCTTAGCTTCTTTGAATCTCCAAGTTCTCATCTTTCAAGAGGGTTAACAATAATAGCGCCCACTTTACAGGACTGTGGTAAGGAGGCATGAATAGCAAGAAGGACCAGAGGTAAGTGACAATATTCCTTAGTCAGTGACCTGTAAAAACAGTCATTTCATGCAATTCACCCTTAAACACATATAGGTGCCTCATTGCAGGCATGTACAGAAGCTTGGTAAAAGTGAACTATCCATACCACAGTGGAGTACAGCAAGTGTTTACTGTGAACAGACTACCTTACCTCTGGACTCCCCCCTCCCCACCCCTGGAGATTCTTACTGATATTTACCCCCTAGTTTGTGCATTCTGAAGTTCCAACTAGGAAAATATATCTAAAAGAGATCAGGCTATTCTTTTTTATTTTTATTTTTTTTAAGAGACGGGGTCTCCCTGTGTGGCCCAGGCTGGATTTTAAGATTCTGGTTTCAAAGGATCTTTTGCTTCAGCCTCCCAAGTAGCTGGGATGTAGGTGAGAGCCACCGCACCTGGGTCCGATGATCACAGCTCTCCCTTTAGCCACATCATTTCCACCTGGAACCACCTTTCCCTGGGAGTCCCACCAAGGGAGAAAATCAGCATAACTCAGTGCTGCACAAGTAAAGTTGTGCTACTTTTCATCTTTTCCCTCCACTGTCCCTGGCTCCTAGAGAGCACTCTATGCCTTGGCCTGATGAGGAAACTGGCCCTGTCCGTGTGTCTGGTATGAGCACATCAAAGTTCATCTGTTTCATGTCTCCTGACTTCTTAGGTGAACCCCAGCAAGTCTGATTCGTCAAAGGAATAGATAATATTGTTATTATGGCAGAAGTTTCCAAAGCTGTAGCCTAAAGGAATGAGAATTTCAGATGCTTGGAAGCTGTGTGTTGGGGCGGGGGTGGGGTGGGAGTGGATTTTGATCCAAGAGCCTCTGGGACTCCACCTCCAGGCCTGGGTCACCTGATGCTGCTGCTGCAGGACTGGTAGGAAGCCAGGAAGTCGGAGGTAGACAACAGAAACAAATCCACTCCCAGGGGCTCCCGGCTTGGAGGAAGGCAGCTCCTGTCCTAGGAAAGCAACACGCACTGGGGAAAGAATGGGGACATTTTTCTGTCCTGATGCTTCACCATGCATCCCCCCTCTTGTTTCTTTCCTTAAATGATAGAGATTTATCTAGTGACCTCCATAGGCTATCTTGCCCTTTCCTCCTTGTTCTATGAAAAATAAGAGGTTTGTGTTTTCCCTCTTGCGTATCGTACATAGACTGCCTTGTGGGGGCTCCTTTACGTGTTGTGGAAGACATATCAAAAGAGGCTGCGTTGACCTACCCATGTGTAATTTGGAAAATGATATCTGAATGCAATGCTCCAAACATACGTTAAAAGCTAAGAATGCAGACGCAGCAGAGAGCACACCGTGTGCTTCAGTGTATATGAAGGTCAAGAGCGAGCAAAGCTGATGGATGGTGACAGTAATCAGGACAGCGGGAGCTGGGGTGGTGGGGCTGGCTGAGAAGAGGCCCCAGGGAACTTCCAGTGATGACGGAGATGTTCTGTATCTTCACTGGAGCGTGAGTTACACGGGTGTATGCATTTGTCAAGGTTCATGGAACTGTCCACTTAAGATTCATGAAGATAGCAGTGAAAAAACGTCTCTGAAAATCATGATCCCAGACAGGGTGGGCAGGAAGGCCTGTGATGTCATGGAAGGGAGAGGGCATTTCCATATCGTCCAAGTTCCTCCCCGGCCGTTTATGCCATTGAAAAACATATAAAACCTCAGCCAATTTTCCAGACAGTTTCAAAATCCAGGGACGCTTTTCTTCATGCATATGCTGTCGATGTCTTTTCAAATGTTTACAGAGTATTTACGAAAAGTAGTCCTTTGGGTGGCAGTTGTAATTAGGGAAACTGGCAGGGAAAATTAACACATACCATAAAAGAGGGATAATTACTCCGCTGCCATATACAATATTATTATCAAATGGTATTCACCCAGGAATCCAATTGGTTCATACATGCTAGACCTCATTGTTATAGCAGAGATCCTCCCGTCCTCGTTACCCTGAGTATGAAGCTGCCACGTTCCACGGATGATGTGCCATATGGTACTTAACATCAGAATCAAAATGAGCTTGTGCTTTTTGTGTGAGATGCTGAAATTTATTAGAAAATCAGAAAGCCTAATTTCCACCAAGTTCCTGAGACCTGCCATCTGCTGCATGAAAAAAGAAAAAGGGAGATTTTTTTTTTTTAACCATTTACTTATTGTGAAGTGTGAGCATGTGGGTGTATGTGTTTGAAAAAGCAGGGTGGGGGCTGGGGGCTGTAAGAGAGAGCCAGAGCAAGCCCACTTGGCAGGGCCGAAAGAAGGATTGTCAGCTGGATGGTGGCAAAGGCCTGGGAAGCATAATTATGGAAATCACCTATTCCAGAGACTTTTTTTTTTTCCTCTTGCTCCAGACCACATGTCCCTTCCACATAGGAACAGCATGGAGAGTCCAGCTTCTGGGAATAAGCAAATTCCCTGTTTTGGAAAGAAGGGAGGACTTATGCCAGGTGCAGTTGTGCACGCCTGTGGTCCCAGCCAATCAGGAGGCTGAGGCAGGAGGATTGCAAATTCGAGGCCAGCCTCAGCAACTTAGAGACACCTTGTCTCAAAACAAAGTAAAAAATAAAAAGGGTTGGGGATGTAGCTCAGTGGTAAAGCACCTGGGTTCAATCCTTAGTACCAAAAAAAGAAAGAAAAGAGAGAGAGAGAGAGAGAGAGAGAGAGAGAGAGAGAGAGAGAGAGAGAGAGAGAGAGACTCTAACCATCTCTTGTCTCTCCAAGAGGAGGTGGTAATGAGTTCAGACAGGACTGTGATCAACTAGGCTTGATGGATGGAGAAACCTTTCTAAGGGAAGCATAGAAGATGGGTTCAAGCAAGAAAGAACCATGAAGGGAAGTCTTTCAGCAAGCTGGGATGCTGAGATAAAGATTCTGGAGGACCCCCAAGGGCATCTGATGTCCACACACGCATCCCAGTGGATTGCCTCAGTCTCTGGCTTTGTCAGGGTCACGAGATGCTGTCTTAACCATGAGTCGCCTCCAGATACCTGCCCTACATCTCTCTATTGCAGCCTGGAGAGCTTACCACCCCCACTTGATTTTAGAGTATTTATTTACTTTTACTCTTGTTTTTACACCAAAGCTGGCAGTCTGTTAGAACCGCTGCAGGCAACATTCACGGGACCTGGTTGGTGGCTGGGTTTCTCACCTCTGACCGCAAATGATACTTAGGAAATAGACCTCTGGCAACAGCCTACAGAGCCTGAAATGGAACAGTTGGGTTTGGAGGAGGAATGTAAAAGTTGGGTTTTCAGGCACCGGAGGACTCCACATTATAACATTATAGGGTCAAGTGCTGGTCCAGACCGGCCTTTTTTGGATGGTATCCAAAGTGGTTCCATTAAAGTCCCCTCAATAGACAATCTCATATAAAAGGCAGCTTCCTGTAAGAGTCTAGCAGTAATTTCCAAAGTCAAGTTCAGGGTCCCAGGAATGCTCTCAAGATCTGTTCTCTGGGAGCAGAACCGATACCTTTAGTTCCTCTCGTCCCCAGGTACTCATGTTGATGACAGTACACAGGTAGGTGACTAACAGTGATTTGCCCAATGGAAAGATGAGTGACTTTGCAGAAGCCTGCCAGGTTTCCGGAATCCTGGCCTCCCTCTTTAGCCAACCTCTCAGCAGGGAATCGAGAGGGAGGGGCTCAGGGAGTTTATGAATTTGTGGATGGATTCAGTGGGAGGAGCCAATAAACCCCAGGGTCTAGCAGGACCAGGATGTTCCTTTCCTCCAAGCTGCCTGTCTCCCCACCCAGGAAGCAAGCTGGCAGGACCCATCTCCCAGTGCTCTGTGGATCTCTGCCGCACAGGGCAGCAGCTCTGGGCTGGCACGATGAGGCCATGGTTTGTTGGCACCATAGGGAGGTGCTTCAGGCTTCAGCCTGATCTCCCAAGAGTAGACATATGAGAGGTGCACCCCTTGGGGTGCCACTCACTCCTGGGCAGGGGCAACCTTACTTTTTACTCCCTGTGCGACTGAGTGTTCAGCTTGGTGTGTGCTCCTTGCTTGGAGGCCAGTGAGCACATCCTGATTTCCCGGTGGACTACCCAGATCGCTATAAGACAGGCTGCTGGATGTGCCAATCCAACTGAACTACCAGCTTGGGGCTCTGCTGTGATCTCTCGGGCCTGCAGACAAGCCAGCGGCAATATGGTAAGTGGTTCTCTGCATCCTTCCTTCAGACTCCTCCCAGCTTCCTCATGTTAGCACTTGTTGTTCGAGATGCATATTCTCTAAAGGCATGGTTATAAGCTTTTGGTCACTTACCATGTGCCATGTGCTCATACCAATGTTGTCATTTGACCCTAAGAGGACAGGATCATTCTCATAGCTGTTTTCCAGATGAAATAACTGAAAGTGAGTGAGATTTGGTGAAGGGCCAGAGTCAAACAGAGAATAAGGCTTGGGGTTAGCAATCGGCCCTCCTAGTCTAAATCTGGACCCATTCCTATATAACCCTACAATATTCTTCCAATAGAACAAATGCTATTATTTCCAGTTTAGCTCATGAGAAGACTGGGCCCAGAAAAGCTAGGCAATTTACCCAAAGACACACCACTGTCAGACACAGAGACAGAAACCCATTTGTCTCCAGAGCCCAAGCCCTTTCCTCTAAGCTGCATACCTTCCCTGGGCTCCCTGAGGCTGTATTACAATATGGAGCCCCATTCCCCAGCCAACAGATGGCAGGCCCAGTAAGTAGGACTGGGATGTGGCAAGTCTTCTTTATAAGAGAAAGATTTGGTAATCCTTAACATTTTCAGATATTTAGTATTTCTTTGGTGCACTGACATTTCTCAGGAGTGCCCCAGCTATGACTTGTGTGGCCCCTGGAAGATTCAAATGTGTGCCCAACCTCCTCCATGTCTAAATACCTGCCTTGGCCACCTGTGTTTTCAACTCTTCTTTCTAACCAACCAATTCCCAGTTCCAAAGAGGACTGCAATGAGCCATAGAAGCTTCTTCAACCTCCTTAATAATAATCTGTGGAAATTTAGCTCAAATGTTTTCTCCTTGGAAATAACACTAGTGGTGGGCTGTAAGGGTGTCCCTGAGTTGGGAATGAGCACAGCTATTGAGCAAATGAAGTCAAGAGAAACAAGGAAGAGGTATAATGGGTTTGCTGTAGGATTCCACTGCCACAAAGATGCCACTTAGATGTCTACGACTGCAGATTCCATGCTCCGTCATACAGATTTCTTTGTACTTGCTTTGTGTTCTAGTATGGATTTATCAACACTTGTCTGCAATCTCTCGTGATAGAGAAATTTGGTGAAGAGACGTGGGAAAAACTGAAGTAAGTATATTAAAGGAAAGATGAAGCATCCCTGGAGCAACAGGGTTTTGACAGTTACAACTCTTTACTCTTGATTAAGCCAGTTAGTTGAATAAGATTCATTACAATATTATCATTAGAACTCTCCAAGAGATTCAGTTACTAGGGAGATGAATTCAAGTGCTTTAAAAATACTAACTTGAAAAAACTTAATAAATCATACCTGTGCTTAAGGATACTATCATTCTCTATTCCTAAAATTAACCTTAAGACAGAGCCCCAATATAAATAATGCCAAAGTCATTCTCATTTTAAGCTCATGAGTGAACTCTCATTTGCCGTTTTTGGTCCCTGAAGAGAAATCACTTATACCATTTCTACTGCACAGGACAGCAGCTGCTGGTCAGAATAGGGACATCTCTTTTCAGTTTGGCCAGAATCGCGCCTTTAGGTATTCTTTAGTTAATTCTTGGTCTTTCTTCCCAGCCTTCACCTGGTAACCCCTTGATACTGTCATTTACATCTCCAAAGAGTTCCCTATCTGATTCCTGTATCCTTGTACTCTCTGGCTGCTTTTTGGAATCTTTCAGCCTCAAAATATTATAAGTTGGGACTGAAAGGGTTCTAAGATCCTCCCTGGCCTCATGAAGAGAGGGGAATATAAAAATATGGCTTCCTTGGTTAATCAGTGACATGCAAATCAAAGCAATTAGGTGCCACTTTGCCTATTAAATCTCCAAAAATTTAAATGATAATGACCAATTCTGGTTAAGTTGCAACAAAATGGGTAATTGCTGATGGTATTGTCAATCAGGGCAGCCCTTTTGGAAAGCAGTTAGACAACTAAAAACTATGAAAATTATCAACTCCTTGGAAGTAGTAAGTCCATTCTTGAGAGTCTGTTCTCTTGGAAACACCACACACACACACACACACACACACACACACGCAAAAAGATATAAGGGAGTCTTGCATTTCTAAATAATAAAACAAAAACTGTCTTCCGTGGTGCAAAACCGATCAAAGAACAAATGGAATGACTAAAGAAATAAGAATCGCTGTATGTGGTGGCAACTCACACAAATGAAACAAAAAGACAAAACTAAGAGAAAGGCCAAAATAATAACTAATAGGGATAGAATGATGAAATGCTGAATTTTTTCCCCTTTTCAGTTTTTCCTATTTTCTTGGCTTTGCTTTTGTAAAGTAAAAACTTAAAGTGCTTAATGCAAAATTTCCTTCTTTCCCCCTATGTTTCAAATAAAATAGAACTGAGAATACAGTGATCCTCCTAGAACTCTGTGGCTACCTTGAGGCAGAGCCAGGCTGGCCGGAAGCCCCGGGTGCGTGCAGTGCTGCAGTGTCCTGACCCTTTATGTTAAAGTCCAGGGCTATTTCCTCAGCTTCTCCAGGACAGTTTACTTAGATCTCTACATTTTTGGATGAGAAAAAAAGAACTTCTGGTGTCCCCGAGGCAAGAAATACTCATTTTGAATATATCACTGAATAATTATGATTAAAGAGACCTTGGGCTGGTGGGCCCCTGGGAGATTGTTTAGCCCAAATCTTCATTTTATAGTGAGAAAACAGGCCTAGGGAAGTTAAAGTGAGTTGGCCAAGACTGCACAGCCAGAGGGCCACAGGGCCAGGGTGAGATGACAGTATCTTCAAGGGCTCCTTCTCGACCCACCCTAAGCGGCCTTGGGGAGAGATGCATTTGAAGACTTGGGGTCTTTTATTATAGCCATTATATTGTAAAGGGAAAACTCAGTAAGAAGAGAGGAAGGAAAAAAACAGGCCAGCCTGCATCGTTTTATGATGTGCACAAAGTTTACATATATACCTGGAACCTAGGAATTAGGGCACCAAAGACCCACATTTGATGAAACATGGGATTGTTTGCTACAAACAGGACAGCTGTGCCCCTCTGGCTGCTGGAAGATCAGCTGTCCCTACACAGGGGCCATCAGTCTTAGGAGGAGGAAGAAGAGTTGGTGAGGGTAGACAGGCTATGGTGTGGACATTGCAAGGTGGCATAGGGAACCATTTTAGGAAATAGGACATTTGTATTCTCAAAAGTCATTGGACATAGTTGCAAGTCTCTAGGAAACTGTAGTTGAATTCAACAGGGGATCTGGGGCTACAACCTTTGGCATCAAAGCCCATAATCTTTTCTTCCTATCTGTATGACCCAGGGCATGACACTTAATTGTTTCATCATAAAGGAATACTAGGACTAGTTAGCCTTGTAGAAATTTTACAAGTGTTAAATTAAATTATACTAAGCAGACATACACACAAATGCCTGGAGTAGGCACTCAACAGATACCAGCGGCTGTTTTGGAAACTGATGTTTGCTGTTGGCTTATATTCAAGATGTGAGTTCTTGACGGGGGTGTTGGGGAGAAGTGGAGGGTCAATAGGACGTGCATCCCACTGGATGGATTTGAGCCTGGCTCTGCTGCATAAGAACCGAGAATGTTGCTTCACCTCTCTGCAGCTCTGATTCTCGTGGATAAAAGGGGAATAATGTCCCTATCTCCTAGGGCTAAGGAGAGGATTGAGTGGAACAATCTACACCAAAGAACCTCGTAGGAAGTCAATAAGCATCATTCTCCCCCTCCTCCAGTACATAGCTGCAACATCCTGAGGAAGTAGATGTTTCTCAAAGTCTTCCTTCCTCCGTGCCCAGGGACACCTGGCTTCCTGAGGTCATATTGATGGGTGGCTTTGTCTCTGCTCATCTTTTCAGACTGACCTTTCTGATGTCCAGTGTGGGTCACCATCTAGTCCTCCTAGAGGGACTTTGAGAGCCTTTGTGTAGGGAGGTTGTTTTGTTTGCTGATTTTTGATCCATGGACCTTGTACCGTCTGATTTCCTGGTTAAGACTTTTAATCTCAGCTCAGCTGCCACTGGTCAGGAGTTAGTCCTGCCTGGGAGGAAGGCAAAGGCTCTGGAAATAGCCAGAGATAGGCAAATACTTGGAATCAATAGAACAGCAGCGTGTTCAGCCTGCCTATGGCCAGTAGCTGAGATGGGCAATTTGAGGAGGGTCTCTCGCCCCGACCTACATTATCAAGCAGGTGTAGTGTGACCAGGTACCAGAACCCCAATTGCTTGAGGAAGTCAGCTTACTGTTCCAAGCCCAGGTTTCCATGAGTGAGTTGGGTGAAGTCACTTTTTCCTTTTTGGATACTGGATGTGGCCTCCTGAAAGGATAGAATACTATCTCTTCCCACCCTTAGAGATGGAAACCTGGAGTCCCCAAGAACTCCAAGGTGACCAAGGGCATTTGAACAAGGGTGCAAGCGTGCAAGGAATCAGAGAACCATGACTGGAAGCAGAGGACCCAGAGGACCCATGTCCTGAGTCTGTGTGGCTAGAAATTTATTGCTTTAATTTTGAAGTATTTATTGAATTGAGTCACAGAACGTCTATCCATATCTTAACACTAGACACCTATGGGATGGAATTGGAAATGCATCTTTAAGCCAAAAGTCAAAAGTCTATCTTAAAGTCCAACTAGCTATAATAATTGCGTATTAGAACTCATTCTTAAAAAAAAAAAGTAGAGTACAGAAAACTCAACTTATAAAACACAAATTAAGGCAAGATTATTTGCTGTGCAGCAGGATTTGCTTCAGGCTACATTCAAATAACAAGCTCCCTAGTGCTTTTAAAATAGAATTTTTGCTAAAAAGGAAAACCCATCAATTCCTACCCAAATTTGAAGAAGAAATGATTAAGTCAAATGAACTATGTCTCCAGACCTTATGACATAGATTTTATTTTAGATGAAGCAATCAGAAACAGATGTTTCTTCTCCTTTGCCCACATTGTTGATTTCCCTCTCATAGAGTCTAGATTATAGATTTCTAATCAGGAGCCACTCTTTTATAGTCTCCTGGCTAAAATCTTATCAAAACTTAACCACGAGAAGCAACTAATAGATTGGAAAGAGCAAGGTCTTTGGAATCCAACAAACCTTTACATTTCACCTGGATCATCAGGTACTAGCTATTTGACTTATGCAAGCTCATTGATTCAATCAATGCATACTTAGCTCCTTGTAAGCAGAGTGCCAGTGTGTGGGGATAGAAATGAAGGAAAAGATGAGGGATGTTCTCTGGGAATGTATTTCAATGTGGGAGACAGAAAGTGAAAAAGCGAATAAGCGGATAAACAAAAGCCTTTCAGGTTGTGCCAAGTGCTATTCAAATAGGAGAGAAGATGCTGGTTTCCCTGAAGTGGTCAGAACATGTCTTTTTGCAAAGGTTATGTTGAACTAAAGGGAAGGAAGGAGGCCACCTTGAGTCAGGGAAGTATGTGTGTTCCAGGCAGAGAGAGCAGTCCAGTGCAGAGGACCTAGGTAAGACTGAGATGGGGAATTGGAAGCCCAGAAAATAATCCAGTGTGCCTGGTGTATCAGAGACGAAAACGTCTGATAGGAGATGAAAGTGGAAAAGTTGTTGGGGACCAGAATAGCTACACTTGCAGAAGATGGGAAGGAGTTTATATGTCATTATAATTGCATTGGTTTGCTGAGGTCTCTGGCCTCCCTTGTAAATGTAGATAATCATGGCCTTCACCTCGCCCACTTGTGAGAACTGGGGTGGCTAAGAGATGAGAAGGTTAGCACTCTTGGCACTTTGGTAGTAGAACCTGATCCAGAATCTTGCGTGTAAGGATAAGCAGTTACCCTATAAACGAACGTATAAAAGCTTAGTGTAAGGGTTCTAAGGAATCTCAGAGCCTAGGAGCAAGAGGTACCCAGCCACTTGAGAGGAAATGGAAGGCCAGTGACCCCTGTGTCTCCGCATCTTTCTTCATGCTTACTCTATTTTCCTGGTTCTCTTTGCAAGCCTCTTCATTTCTGTTTCTCCCAAAATTTTCTACGTGTCCTTTTGATTCAAGAGCTCATCATCATCTGACCTGCTCACTTTCTGAGTGTCTCCATTCCAGATGCCTGAGACAGAGAGTTTGATAGGTGGCCGTGGTCAGGTGTCCTTTGTAGGACAGAAGAGGTTATGGGTATAACATCAGGGTTGGCATGTGTTCCCCACTGTAGAAACAAATGCACGGAGAAGGGGTAAATAGTTGGGGGATTCGGATGTGTATGAATGGAGTTGAATGAATGAAAGGGAGCTGGATGGATGAGTGCTGAGCCTAAACCAGTTGATGTAGGAGAGAGGCGAATGGTTACTCAGTTCTCCCTGTGTCAGGGGGTCTTCACAGAGAGTCATGGATAGGTCTGAGAGGCCCTGAGAATTTTCTGAAATCATGTATGAAAATGTTGTGAACATGTGTCTAGATATATTCTCTGGGGAGAAGATTCATAGTATTCATCAGCATCCCTAAGAGCTCTACAAGCTAAAAAATTCAAGGACCCTTACTTGTGCATGCATAGGATTTTTTATTTTTTATTTTTTTTTGCTAAATAGGAAGTGCTATTTTGTTTATCTGCTTATTCGCTTTTTCACTTTCTCTGAAAAAGAAATTGACATTCTGAAAGGCATCCTTTCAAGTACAGTTGGTCCCCAACTTATGATGGTTTGACCTAGGACTTTTCAACTTTATAGCGGTACAAAAGCAATACGTGTCCAGTAGAAATTGGACTTCACATGTTGAATTTGGATCTTTTCCCAGGCAAGCAACATTGGGTGTGATAATCTCTCACCATGTGGGGCAGTAGCAGGAAGCAGCAGGCCCCAATCAGCCCCTTGATTCTAAGGGTGGACAACCAATACTGGACTCTACGGTGTACTATATTCAGTAAATTTAAAGAGATATTCAGCACTTTATTACAAAATAGGCTTTGTGTTAGAAGATTTTACTCAACTGTAGGGTGATTTAAGTGTTCTGGGCACTTAAGGTAGGCTAGGTTAAGCAATAATGTTGGTGGGTTGGGTACATTATGTGCATTTTTGATTTAACGATATTTTTGATTTACAGTAGGTGTGTTGGGAAGCAATCCCACAATAAGTCAAGGAGAATTTCTATATTGAGAAATGAGATGAGCCAGAACAAATCGAAACAGCTCCCATTCACCATTTTCCCCCTTCTTCGTCCTGTGGACTCACCAAATTTCTTACCCCTTTCTTTTTTTTTTTCTTTTATTAGTTGCTCATGACAATACAACGATCTTGACATATCATACATTTGAATCAAATGGTTACCCCTTTCTTTGATACCGCAAGTTTCCCTTTCCTTCACGTCTCCTAGTTTTCCTCCAAATAAAGTCTAGTTTAAAAGTGGCTGGAAGCAAAGAGCTATATTTTTTTACTTTTATCTGAGAATGTCCCCTGGCCTTCCACTCCTGCTTCATTCCTGGCCATAAACAGGTTTGCTGGTTTCACCGACCTGCCTCAAACCCTGGGCTGTCAGAGGGCCCTCAAGAAGCCATTTGGCCAGAGTATTTCAACTATAGGACTCAACCTCCAAAAGATCATATTGAAGCTTCCAAGAATGTATGACATTTAAAAAATACAGTTCATTTTATAATATTACATATATAAAGTAGAAACTTTTTCTCTAATAAAAATCCTCAAAGGTAAAGTTCGAGAAATATTTTTGTTTAGTGAGATTGTATCGAAGATATGTAAGAATAGAAGTAGATATTTTGAGGCCTAAAGTTTATATCCTTTAGGTACCTTTCTTTAAAAATAATATAAAACAGAGCCGGGCACTATGGCAGGTGAATGTAATACCAGTGGCTAGGGAGGTTGAGGCAGGAGGATTACAAAATTTAGCAAGGTTCTAAGCAACTTAGAGAGACCCTGTCTCAAAATAAAAAGTAAAAAGAGCTTGGGATGTGGCTCAGTGCTAAAGTTCCTCTGAGTTTAATCCCTAGTACCTACCTTCCCCACAAAATATAAAATGGGGCTGGGGATGTAGCTCAGCGGTAGAGCATTAGCCTAACATGTGTGAGGCCATGAGTTCAATCCCCAGTGTTGAAAAAAAAAACTATAAATAGAATTTAGCTACAAAAAGTGAGTTTGTATTTATTAGAATGAAGGGGAAAAAAGTAAAGCTGACAGATAACAGAAACACTAAAAGCTCAAAGAGAATGTTTTTGTTGTTACTCTCATTCATTAACCAACTGACTCACTTTGGTAATGTTACTTTATATCTTTGGCTCCATTTAATTTCCTGTTCATATGGCAATGATTTTATATCATTTTCTGTAAAGATAATAATAATTCCTTTAGCATGACTGGATGGAAATTGTGTGTATTGTATTTTATTTTTATTGATAGAGTAGACAACTTATTTGTTCTCAGCAGTGTCTTGTGGAGGTGTTCTTCTCACCTGGTAGCTGTTGTGATAGAACCTCAGCCCTGATCTCCCTCTACCTTCCACCCCTCCTCCCCACCTCCAGGGCAAGGTGGTCCTCTGGGACCGGTGGTCCCCACAGGGACTGCGCAGCCTTTCCTTCAGAAGACTTTCTTTGGAGGTCAGGGTCTAATTGCAGGTTGAGGATACCAGGGGCAGATGATGCTAGGCTGGATGTTCGAGAGCTCCATCCATAGATACTCAGGACGACTGCCAGGACAGGTAAGGTGACTCCCCAGGCTGAGATGGACTAAACTGGCCGGGGATGGCAGGGCTCTTCCTTTTTGTTCCCCAGATTCATTAGCTTTCAAAGAGAATATGACTCATTCTTGGTTTAAATCGGACATTCTCAAACATCTCAATCTTAGGAAACCTTCCTTCTCTTTAAGAATACTCCAAAGAGCTTTCTTTTTTAAAATTTAATCTATTGTTACTTAAAGTCGTAGTAATAAAAACTGAAAAAATTTTACAAATGGTTATTTGTTAATTCATCTAAAATAATACTAATAATAAGCCTATTATGTGTTAGCACAGAAACATATTTTAATGATAAATGACTTTATTATCCCAGTAAAAAAATTAGCAAAAAAGAAAGGAATAAATGATGTTGCATATTTGGAAATCTCCTGAGTGTATGTCTGTTTTAATAAAAAATAGCTGGCCTCTCTGTTTTGTATTCTGTTGTGCTGTGTGGTTTTATTTGAAATACATGAAGAGTATGTAGAAGGAAGGACTTTAATCCTCTTTTCAGATAATCATGGCTCTTGTCTCTAAGGTTCACAAAAGTTTGAAAAGTGGTAGTTTCTCAAAGGCCAGTTGCAATGTTGAACCTGAAACTGTGCCCATAACTTTTTTCATTGCATGTTATGCTAAAATGCCTTGGTCGGCATTACACTTTGAAATAAATCTGTTGCCATCATTTTGCTCCATCATGCATTAGGCAGTGGGAAGCATTTCATACTGTCTTGCATTGGTTAGGCTTTATCTCACCAAATTGGTCAGTTCTTACAAATATTGTCATTTCCTTATTTGATATGAAAATCATGTTGGTCAATATCATCATCTCAATCTTGCCAGAGAAGCCTCTAAGAATGGGAAGCTCGTTAGCTCACAGGAGCAGATGCATGTTTTCCAAAGTTCTCATTTCATTTGAAAGCTTGAGTTTTATCACTGGCAATACATTCTGCCAGTTATTTTCTTCGAAGTGATACACTACCTTTGTTCTCTCTTTTTGTCCTGGGAATTGAACCCAGGGGCATTCCACCATTGAGCTACATACAGCCTTCTTCTCTTCTTCTTCTTCCTTCTCTCTCTCTCCCGCTCCTCCTCTTTTTTTTTTTTTAAAGAAAAATCTTAGCCACATATCCAAGCTTGAGCAGCCACAGTTCATCTCTCAGTGATTCTTTCAAACAGAAATGATGTTCTATAAGAAAGGTGCTAATTCAGCTCGTAGCTCATGGTGTCAGTGCTTTCCCTGGAGGTGACCGTCCACACCCCTGTACGTAGCACTTTCCGGGTCCATATACTTCCTATTCATCCCAAAGTGGTCAAAAGATGTGTGCTGAGGATGCACATTTAGTAAAATCGATCACCTTTTTTCCTTCTACAAGAACAATCTGTAGAGAAACTGGCATTCTTTTTCTTTCTGCATGTGTGTTGCAGCAAAAGCATACAATGACTCTAAAGGATATAATGAAGGCTAGATTCATGAGTCACCAGCAGTTTTACCCTCTCATGCTTTTGCACCACAACCAGTTAAAAAGGCAAAAAAAAATGTCTGAATTTTATTATGAAAATAGTTTTCACCTCATGGATCCTTAAAAACACATGAGGGACCTCCCATAGGGGTTCTATAAATCATGCTTTGAGAACTGCTGTTTTAAGTGCCAGATTCTTTCTTTGTGAATCAGAGGTCAGGAGCAATGTATCTTTGGTGGTTGGCGGGGGAGCACTGGATACCATGATCTCCATGGAAACATTGACAGAATCCAATGCTATCACTACGAAGATGAGGCATTAGAGGTGTAAGGAGATTTGTTCTGTGTCACCCAGCTCGTCCGCACTAGAGCCAGGATTCACTCTCGGGTCCCTTCCTTCCTGACTCACACGCCGTGAGTATGTAAGCCTCTGCCCAATTAGGTCTCTCATCTAAATTGCTAAATTCTCTTTTCAAAGTATTGATCCAGCTCCTATTGTGCACCAGGTACAATGTTAGGTATTGACGATAGGAAATCAAATGACGTTTCCTGATCTACAGATGGTCCCATACAGATGGGTGTATCAAAGCTCACAGGCACAGTTGGTGCTCAGACATGTAGTATTTGGAACCTCAGAATCCAGAGGGGGAAAGTGCGATGACTAGACCCTGTGATTTTCCAACCGAGTCGTGAAGGAGGAAGGAAGGCAGCAGGGGAGGAAAGAAGCAGGAGGAGCAGAGGATGGAGGGGCAGGGGAGCTGGCTGGAGGGAGAGCTAGGTCATGCAGGCAGGCGTGTGAGCCAGGAATCTGGACTTCACCGTGGAGGTGCAGGGAGCTGGCAAAGGACAGGCAGGAAGGAGCTGGTGCTTTCTCCAACCTCCAGATAGCCATGACACCAGGACAGACCTTTGACTCTCCAGGCCTTCTTGTCCCCAGCTACACCTTATGTCACATAGCTACATGCAAGTTTGTTACCTGAATTCCTCATCCACCATGAAGAACCTGGTGAAGGAACAATTTCCCATCACTTAAATTTTCTTGCTCTGAAATGTGCTGCAAAGGGTCTTTTATTTCCCCTCTGGACTCTTAGGAACCACAGCTTAGTAAGGTTGAGCAGTGTGAGATCCGCCATTTTCATAGTCTATTGCCTTGCCGGATTGAATCTAGAAGTGTTCCTGAGCAGTGTTTCCAAATCCGGAGAGTCAAGAGGCAAGTGGTTAGAAACTACAGACAAACCTCCTGGGGCTCAGGAGTCCATGTGCTTATTCTACTCCCCAAGTTATTCTGATTCAGGCAATCCCGGCCTTGGTTTCCTGCCCCGGTATTTTGGGTATCACTAGTTGAAACTAAGTAAAGAGAAACACATTTAGTGCCTTATTCCAACTAAATATTGATTCCTCACTCTCCTGCCTGTGGGAGCATGAGTACCTACATGGCTGATGTTTTCATGCTGTAAGAAATATGCTCCTCTCTGTGTGAACTGGAAACAGTTCTTACTTCATTTCTCACCATTGTTGCTTTTCCAAATCCCAATGTCTTCAAAATGTTTTCGGATAGTCATTTTCCTCCCCCTCATCCTCCTCCTCCTCTTTCTTTTTTTTTGGGGGGGGTGGGGTACTGGGGATTGAACTCAGGGGCACTCAACCACTGAGCCACATCCCCAGCCCTATTTTGTATTTTATTTAGAGACAGGGTCTCACTGAGTTGCTTAGTGCCTTGCTTTTGCTGAGGCTGGCTTTGAACTCATGATCCTCCTTCCTCAGCTGCCTGAGCCACTGGGATTATAGGCATGTACCCCCATGCCTGGCGGATAGTCGTTTTCCTATCCTTCCCTTCTTCTTCACAGGAACTTTGCCATCTTATTAGAAACGTGGATTGGTCTATTTTTAAAGTAAATTCTTGATGAACATTCTGTTTTACCAAAGTGGTTTGAATGAGTCTGGTATGTGTGCACTGATCCGGGGAGCTATATGCCAAGGTCATGGGGATCAGTGAAGGAGGCTGGAGATCCCTGTGTAGTGCTAACAGCCTGAGCGAGCCTGGCAGGGCAGCAACGTGCAGCACATAGACAAGCCCAAATAAATGTTTGACAGCAGAGTGCTTGCAGGAAAGAAGAGGCTGCCCAGCCTAGAGGGAGCGAATGGGTGGCCCCATCAGAGTGCTGGGGAAAGCCACAGAGTTTGATACATTCCCGGGTGTCCTGGAGATCACATCATTCTCTCTGGAGTCTTGAGAACCCATGATGACAATGTCAGGTTTAAGCTGGAGTCTTGCCCATTGTGTCTTTATTTTGTTCATAGGCACCAAAGGAGGGCACAAGTTTTTGTCTGTTTTGTTTCACAAAGGACTACAGGCCCCTGGGGAGCCAGTAGAAGTTTCCTGTCCCAATATGACAGAGAGGACCCCACTTAATGGAGTGATAGTTTATGACACTCCTTGTCTGTCCCAGGGTTCCCACCTGGCTCTTCTGAACAGCTACATCTAATAATGCTTAGAAACCACTGGACCGAAACTGGAAATCTTACAGTTGGAGGAAAATTCAGAGAACTTCTAATCCATCGATTCTCAATTCTGGGCACAAGGTCCCCTAGACTGTTGGTCCATACTGGTGTTCAGGGAAGTCTTGTAGGAATCAACACACATGACCTTCAGTGCCTCACGTGCCTTACGATTAGGAGTATGTGGCTGTACCATATCTTGCTGAGTCAGTATATACATTCCTGAATTAAACTCCATTGCTGGGTGTTCACGGCACCTTGATTTGCCTTCCAGAGCTTCTGCAGAAGTTCAAGATGCCTTCATGACCTACACAGTGTATGATGACATCATCACCATTAAGCTCATCCAAGAGGCCTGCAAGGTTCTGGGTAAGCAGGAAAGGGCTCATTTTGGGTCCTAAGGGCTGCTGTAGCAAAATGCAGGTGGCTGTCATTATTCATGGTAGTTATGTTCTAGGAGGTTGTGCAAATTCTGAATTAGTGAATACTGAATCAGTGCTCCTCAGTGAAATATGAAATACAGGGCTAGGTTCCTGAAAGTATTGAGTCACATGTTTTTGTTAACTGATCAAGGTATAATATTAATTTATGTGTGCTTCTGTTTAAAGACACAATATTTAACATATATATACACACATATACATATACACACATACTGAGTATCTCCTTATGCCAACCACACTTGTATTTATCTGGAAATGGACCTGGAGTGCTGTGCAGGGCATTGAGGACCTTTCTCTCATCTTCTCTACCATGGCTCATTTTGTCTATCTTCCCAGACCCTCAAATGCCACAATAGGTTCATAAGGTGGTGCGGAGGACCTACATGTGCCTGGTCCTATTAACAACACACATATTCCCGGATGTTTCTCCCTTAGGTGTATCAACAGGGATGGTTTATTTTATGAACCAGTTCACTCTCCACACCCAAAGGGAAGGAGGTATAGGACAAAAGCAAGTTTTAGCTTGATCTTTTTCTGCTTTAATGACCAAGGACAAGTTACTTAAGCAGTCATGGCTTTCTTGTTGGTCAGATGAAAATAGTAACATTTACCTTTCAGAGTTGTTTCAAGGTTTGAGACAATGCATGTGAAAATATCCAGTGTGATATCTGGCACATAGTAGTTTCTTGAAAGACATGTCCTGACACTCAGGGCCTGCAAGCTGGTTCCTGTGCAGCTCACAAAGGGTCAAGGAGCAGCGACCCTGGTTTTAAGCTAGTTTTCATGGTGCCTCTGGGAGCCCAGCACACTGACTGCTGTCTTCAAGAGCAATTTGTGAGATGGTTACCAGTTATAGCCAGCCTGAGCCTTCTCAATAACCAGCCCTGCAGGTGTGCCTCAGAACCCACCTGGGAAGCTAGTTAATCCTGAGTCCACAGGGACAGGTGGCTTCTCCAGAGCACAGTCGTGATGAGTAATGTGCCTGTATTGGGTGAGGCATTGCATTTATTTCCCTCTCTTTTGAATTTCAGAAAAATTCTCTAATTAAAAAGATTGGGCCAGTTTTAACTCATGCACCTGGAACTGATCGATTGGAGGGCTTTCCCCTTGATTTTCACATGGTAATTTGACTGACATCTGCATCTCTTCTCACGTTCCCCTTTGTCTACTGTATGCAGAATACCTTCCGGGGATTTGCATGCAGGAGAGGCCAAAAGTCTCTGCCAAGCCAAGAGGGGGAAGTCACTGAAGCTTAGGAAGCTGGGTTCATGTGACAATCAGAGTCCTTTCCAGTAAGAGGCGGTCACCTGCTTCTCTTGCCAACTTTGCCACCTGCTGCCCTGGCTCTTTAGGCTGCTCTGATCTGTGGTGGAGCCATAGAGGGGCCAGAGGAGTCAATAAGGCCTGGCAAGATGATGGCGATTGGAGCTAGGAGGAATCCGGGCACCATTTGGCCATTAAAATAATTTCCGACCAGATGTGTGGTAACCCCTAGTCACTTGGCTTCTGCACCTTTCATAAAACAAGACAAGGTTGGGCCTGAGAGTGGAGATAGTGAACATGAGTGAAACAGGTTTATCCCTTCAGCTTCGGAACTCAGATTCCAAGAGCACCAGCACCTTGGGGACCCTCCTAATGCCAGGGCCCCACCTCTGCCACAGCACCAGGCTCCTGTGGCCTCCCAGCAATAACAGCTGGACATCCCACACCCTCTATGATTCCAGAGAATCTTAGAGAGAGAGATTCTGGGAAAAGCTGGGCTGGAAACTGTAGGCGTTTATAGTACCTGCAACCCCATCCCTTCCTGCCCAGCCTGTTTTGTTTCCCCCACAACTGACAGCGTGGGAGGTTTGTGCAGGACATGGGCTAGCAACAAACAGATGACATTAGGCTTTCCACATGGAGCCTTGAATCTAAGGTGCATGTTCTACTTCTTTTTTAATATCTTTATTTTATTTATTTTTAAGTGGTGCTGAGGATCGAACCCAGCGCTTCGCACATGCTAGGCAAGCACTCTACCGCTGAGCCACGACCCCAGCCCCAAGGTACATGTTTTTTACAGTGCCACACTGTCCCCTCTGGGCTGGGAGCCAGGGGACCTGGGTTCTGGCCTCAGCTCTGTTTCTCAAGAGCACCTTCTTTCTCAACATGTAGTATCTGTCAGTCCTCTTACTTGATGCACCTGCCAAAGAGCTTCTGCTTTATTTTCTGAGACATTGCTTTCTTACACAATTTAAGTTGTATAACTATGATGTCAAAGTGCTTTTCCAAACCACACAGTCAGACTTCTTGATCTCAATGAGCCCCACCCCACATAGGCGAGGCCCAGGTGCTGCTCCTCTGGGGACAATTCTGCAGGTCTGTATTCCAAGTAAGGGCTGGTGACCCACAAGCAAGTTCAATTATGTCCAACTATACCCTCTCATCTATGTTCTCTCCTTGGAAAGAATACAAAATAGTAGGTGAAAATTCTGCAACGAGAGGTGGGTATTTCTGATCTGAAAAGCTGGAGTTCGGGCTGAGCTTATAAAGTAGAAAAGGGCAATAGAGGGCTGGGGATGTGGCTCAGGTGGTAGCGCGTTCGCCTGGCATGTGCGCAGCACTGGGTTCTATCCTTAGCACCACATAAAAATAAAGATGTTGTGTCCGCTGAAAACTAAAAAATAAATATTAAAAAATTCTCTCTCTCTCTCTCTCTCCCTCTCTCTCTTAAAAAAAAAAAAGAAAGAAAGAAAAGGGCAATAGATCTGGGAATGGATAGTAAAAATTAAGCCAGTTCTTTCTGGTTTTTATTTCAGGGGATCCCAGCAACGGGAAGAGATGGGTGTCTGTATGAAGCTGACTCCGTTTCGTTCCTAGCCCTCTGCCATAGGGCAGCTTGTAGTTATTCTAGAAGGAGCAGGAGGGGTTGGATTCTGCTCTGTCACACCAGCTGTGTGACTTTGGGCTAGAATTTCCTTGAGAGTTGATTTCCTTAAAAAGGAACAATACCTCAAAGTGTAGTGGGAAGGAATGAATTAAACCAGATAGCAAAGGTAAGGTGTATTGTAATATACAGGGTGACAGCAAATATAGAATTCAGCAAATACAAGCTGACGTTGAAACTGAAAGGAAGGCAGGGGCTATTTCTGTTTTGTACCTCTTAATGCTATCCTTGAGAAGTAGACACAGGCTTTACTGTTCCCTTCAAATGGCCGTGATAAAAAATAACATTGTGAGTCCTTTGATCCCGGGTCAGCAAACTACTTACAGCCAATGGGTTAAATCTGAGCCTCTGCCTGTTTTTGTACATAAAGTCTTACTGTAACATAGTCATGTCCATTGTTGTTTTATAATGTATTGTCTATGCCCCTTATTGTGGTAAAAATGGTAGAGTTGAGCTGTCGAGAGACCACTGCATGACCTACAAGGCTTCAATTATTCTCTAATATTTTAGGTCTCCAGAAAGAAATGCTCTTTATATCTTGTATCCTCCCAGTCTGTCTTTGTCATTGTGCATGCTTGTAGACACCAAGTGTGTGGTGGCACCTTTAGCAGAGAAATGCCCTCTCACGTCTGCTCTATGGGAATCATAATCCCAGCCCCACCAACACATTTAGAGTCAGCAGCAAGTTTATAGACCCATGTGTGGACTGACTTTCTACCCAAAGCCAAAGTATATCCCTGTGATTTCTTTCTGCCTCTCTTAGAATATCAGAAACCTTTTCATTGTTTATCTTCAAAACATGTTGGCCCATACCTAAAATGGCAGAACACATTTTTCAAATAAAAAGTTGGGATTTGGAATCAGGATGCCCGTAAGAAGCCTGGGCCATGTGGTTTCTCTGTGTATATACAACTCTCATGATTTGGAGAGAGTGAGGCGCAGCCAAAGGAAGACTTCAAGAAGGGCATTTTACTGTTCAATAAAATATACTGGTCGGTGGAGGCCAACTCCTCCCTTGGACAAAGAGAGAGCATGCTTCTTCTCCCCGGTGGGTGCTTTGCTTTCTCAATGGGCTCCAGGATGCCGTTTCCCTACCTTGAAGCAATTGCTGGGACTTTTCCAGACCCCTCTGCCACTGCATAGCTCTGTGCTTTCTAATTAGCATAATTCAGGATGGGACCAGATGGCAGGTTGAGCGTTGCATAAGGAATTGTTCTGTATGTGAATAAGTGCCTACTTAGTGTGTAAGTGGGTTATTAGTGATCTGAAGTGACAAAATTCAAAACAACACCCAACAGCCATTTGGCACAGCTGTGTCTGTCTAGACTTTGCCTGCTAAGAAACCCATAGTAAAGTATGTTTCAACAGTTAGCCTTCAGCAAATGCCAACAGCCCGTTTTCGCACTTACTTCTTCAAAAACAAGAGTAATGACTTAAAATTTACAAATTTAAAATATACAATGCCCGAATTCAGGCATTCTGACATTTGCTCTTTACTATAGCCCTCTGAGGGTGGGACCAGTAACCCAGACTGGGCAACCAACTGAAAATATGGTTCCAATCCTGATTCCCAGGCCAGTTCTGAATCCTGCAGAGGAGATGTTGGCGATGTCGCTGGTGAGGGTTTTGGAATCAGGCAGTCGTGGGTGGGCCTCCTGGCCCTCTCCTCTCTTCATCAGGTCACCTGGTGCGAGTTCCCCTGGGGTAAAACAGCGGTGACATCAGCAACCCCTCCCTCAAGCTTCATCCTTTGGATAGTAAAGCTATGGAAAACATTCTAAGACGTAAAGCATGTTTCCCTGTCTTATGGAACAGCATGTGCTTTTTGGGGGGACCTAGAAGGTCACATAACAAATAACTCCCATTGCCTATATTTTGGAGGTGGGAGCTGGGGAGGGGTTATGAGACATCCAGCCCCATGCAGACCCTTTGCCCAGAAGGCTGAGTGTAGGTGGCAGTGATTTTGCTGCATTCAGCCAGCCACATGCCAGTCCTCATCGGGGCCTTAGCAGGTGGCCCCTCTCCCGCTGCCCTGGATGGTGCACCTCTGCTTTTTCCAGCCCGTGGAGCTGTAACCCAGCAAAAAATAAACATTTCCTGGCAACACCGAAGAGCCAAGCTTGTTAAGTCAGAAAGTTCAAGTTCATACATCATTCCAATTTAAAAGCCTGTTAGGAGGCTCTGCACCACTCCTGGGAAGCCAAGCCTAGATGCTTTGTGATGGTTATTTCCCTGTTAACAAAGAAGCCTTTCATTGAAACAAAGTCAAAACCACTTTTTAACTGAACTTTTAATACATAACCCAAAGTAGAGAGTCGTATACTGTAGGCCACAGGCCCATAGCCCAGTTACACTAATTGTCAGGATTTTGACAATCTTATTTCATCTATCTGGTCTCTCCACCCCTTTTCTGTTTTTATTTTTGCTGGAATGTCTGAAGGCAAATCTCAGGTTTCCCATAATTTTTCCCATAAATATTTCAGTATGAGTCTCTAACAAGATAAAGACATTTTAAAATGTAATGATAATGCTCTGATTATATCCAACAAAATTTATAATATTATGGAGATTCAGGTTCCAGCTGTATCTCAGCTGGCCTTGGATAAGCAGTCTTATTATATAAGATTTCCTAAGGTCTTTTCAGGGCAATCAGCAAAAACTTTTCATTTTGACATAAATTCAAACCCACAAAAGATTTGTAAGAATAGCACAAAGAATTCCCATATACTTTTCCATCCGTGTTTCCCAGATGTTAGCATCTAACCATATTGGCTCTGTCTTTGTTCCATATCTGTATCTATAATCCATCCTCCCTCCCCGAATTGTTACTGTGTTACAGACATGATGCTTCTTTGTTGGTAAAAGAATATCTTACATAACTACAGTACAACATGAAACTCAGGAAATGGGCATTGATATGATTCTATGAAATAATCTACAGACTTTATGGAGTATTTTCCCCACTTGACACATATGTCCTTTAAAACAGAAGAAAATCTTGAATGATGCCAATTGTCATGTCTTTTCATTCTTCTTTAACCTGGACATGTTCCAGAATCTCTGTGTTTTATAACATTGATATCTTTGGGAGCTTCTGCTCAGCTATTTGGTAGCATGTTCCTTCATTCAGGATTTATTTAATAGGTGATTATTTAATAGTTTCTCATAATATAATTTCGATTATGCTTTCTTGGTGGAAAGACCACAGAAGTTATCTTTTTTGTTTGTTTTTTCTCTTTTGTTTTTTGTGGAGCTGGGAGCTTGAACCTGAGCTACTCAACCACTGAGCTATAACCATAATCCCTTTTATTATTTTTATTTTGAGACAGGGTCTCACTAAGTTGCTGACGCTGACCTCAAACTTATAATCCTCCTGTCTCAGCCTCCTGAGTTGCTGGGATTGCAGGTATCCACCAGTGTGCCTGACTCAGAAGTGATTCTTCCCAATTCATCATTGAGCTGTCCTATTATTACTGTCAACATTGATCACTCTGTGAAAGTGGCAGCTTTCTCCACTGTAAAGTTACTATTTTTCCCTTTGTAATTCAGACATTGCAAATATCTTACTGCTTCTCAAACCCCTTCTTCTGGGATTTTAGTATGCAGTTATGATTCTGATCTGGGTCAATACTTATGATGTTGGTAAAATGGTTATATTCTAAGTATAGAATTTCTTGCATTTGTTAGTTGGAATTCTATAAGGAAGA
Source organism: Marmota flaviventris (assembly GCF_047511675.1). Classification (NCBI taxonomy): domain Eukaryota; kingdom Metazoa; phylum Chordata; class Mammalia; order Rodentia; family Sciuridae; genus Marmota; species Marmota flaviventris. The sequence goes on along the minus strand of NC_092501.1, from coordinate 130,709,517 downwards.
ATTTTCTCCCTCCCGAGTTTATTTATATCAATTTAAATAAGCAAGACTCTTGAAACTTAATTTTTAAAAAAAATAGGTTGCAATCCTTTACTTTCACTATTTATTTCGATGCTCAAATTCTCCAAGATTTAGCTAGTGGGAATCCCTTTAAATTGGCCCCTGTGCTTTTTTGATATGTCCCTATCATTCTTTGATCTCCTCTTTACTTTCTGGAATGAAACAATGGTATAGGTTCATCTCATTCTTTCCACCATGCCCCAGTCCTGGAATCTGCCATTTCTCTAAGTAGAGAAATGGCTTCTTTTGGCAGAGTGGTACTTAAGGACCAATATCTGATTGCTAGGTGAGCTCATCACCACTGAGGTGTCACTACTTTCAGGCTCTCTCAGTAAGACCTGGAAAACAGATGCTAATATACATATCTATCTATCTGTCAATCTCTCTATCATTTATCATCTATCTATACTATGATGACTTTTATGGTCTTATTATGTTAAATTTTTTCTAATTCAACATTACAGGGTTCTTTCTCCTCTCCTTTTTGTAACCACTTTCTCAGGGAGAAATCTGTCTCCCACTGGCTCTAAGATGTTTACTTATATGCTCAATTCTTGAATATTCAGGAAGTATTTTCAGAATTGTTAACCTAAATGATGGAAGAAAGCTGAACTCCAATTAAATATTTGTTCACATTCTTTTTGCTATAGCCTGGAGACAAAGTAATCTAAATACTGTGTTCAAATATTAACGGGTTAATTTTTTCCCCTGGGTATTTGTGTTATTTAAAACTGTTCAGTCTGAAATATTGTTCTGTTAATTTGTTTCTGTTTGTATTCCTTCTTAGGGTTTTTTCCTCTCCTTATTGATCTTGCTTATTTTAAGCATATGAAACATTAACATGATTCTTTAAGCCAAACTATTCAAAGTTATGTTCAGAGAAGTAGCATCCCCCATCACAGTGTTTCCATCCCATTCCCACCAAAATCCCATAGGTAGCCAATCTTCATAGCTCCTGGTTTATTCTTCTGTTGTTTAATTTTGCACAAATAAGCAGATAGATACACATTTCTCTATTTCCCTTTCTTTCTTACACAAAAGGTAGAAAACTATGCATACTATAAATTTCCTATTGCACTATCAAATAACATTTTAAAGCACCTCAGATGTGCGCTGATTTTGTTCTTGCATTTTCTTATCATTTTCAATATGTCCCTGACACCCTGTGACTTAGGAGGCTCTTGGAATTCTAAATTCACTGAGGTGAAATCGTATCAAAAAAACAAGACAGGTGTTGAATTTAAGAACAGGCCTTTGTCCTCTGCTGGACAAGCATTCTGAACCAAGAATCCTAGCAGCAGCCCCAAACCCAGCACAGATGGAAAACACCACACCCGAGCCCAAGATTGTTGTTTAAGGAACAGTTAGTCTCTCAGCCAGATGTCCTTTCCTGTTAACAGAGCTGGGTGCCCAGAAACAAAATAACCAGGGTCTGGAACGAGCAACTTCATGGATTTTTGTAAATTTTCAGGTATAAAAGAAAAATCAAGCAGGCAGCTTTTCTACACAAAGCTGCCACTGTCACTTGAACATAACTTTGCTTGGCCTGCACACAGCCTGGTCCTCCTGGGAGAGGTCCTGGGGACAAGGAAGGCTTTAGGGACCCGTGCTTTTCCTGGTGGGTAACAGGATGCACCTGTTCAGAGCTCCCGGCTGCAGGCTGTAAGGAGCAGCTGTTTTTCTTTTTCGTTTTTCCCAGCCAGAATAAGCTAGATTTAGAAGGAAAGGAAAGGAAAGGTGGAAGGAGAGGGGAAGGAACACTTTCCCACCTGTTCATTTATTTTTCAGGAGTTCTTCCAGGAACTCAGAAGTGTTGGAAAGAACCTGAGTAGAATTTATGTCAGTTAACTTAAGAGTTGGCATGGCTCCTGGTGTCGACAAGCCTGCCGGTATCCAGCTAGGATGGACCCCAAACAAAGAATGCAATGGAGGCCAGGACCACCTCCCACCCTACCATCCCAAGCTTGATCTAGATACAGATGCGGCTAACAAATTGTGAAAAATATGTATATAACTCAGTCAGATGAGACCAGACCAACTCAGTGGGGACTGAACAATTATCTGCTCAGAGGTCTAGCTAAGGACAAAGAACTATAGAGAAACCGCTGTTCAGGCCATCTTAGGAAGCCAGGACAGGCTGAAAAGTGCTCAGGTCTCCTCTCATCCCGTGTCCCTTTGTATGACCCAGTTCCGAGAGCTCAGCAGACCTAGAAGTCCCCTTGTTGTGAGTTCCAGATCCAGCTAGCATCCTAGAGTTCATGAGCATATGAAACACTAACATGATTTCATATGCAGTTGAGGAATCGTGAATCCTATAAATCTGAGTATTCTGGTCCTTCTCCCTGGCCCCTAGCATGCACATGAGTCCCAAGTCCACCATAAGTAAGAATGTTCCTTACAGGAGCTCTGGGTCAGAAGGATGAATAGATGTCCTTCCTCCTTTGCCAATGGTGACAGTCCATAGGTAGCCATTGCCTTGGGGAGACACTTGCTTCCCTAACTGCTGCTCCAAAGACTGTGGGTTATAGTAGAAGGAGGCACAGACTTTAGATTTATAGCCTCTTCAGCAAATCTGGCCTCTGCAATTCACAAAGATGACTTAGCCTCAATGGGCTCATGTGGAAAAAGGGGGACATGAAAATAACATTATCTACCTTCCAAGAAATTGACAAGCATTGGTAAAATAACTTTGACAATGGGTGCTGCAGGAACTATGGACTATTCTTTAAAAATATTTACTACACAAACAGTGCAGGTGGGGAGTGGGAGAGGTGGGCAGTATTTCTCACCTGGTGCTGCAAACCCAACCCCAGAAATTCATCAAGCATCCACTTTGTATCCAGTTCAGAAAACATGGAAGGAAAAGTTGCTGCCTAACCCTAGAAATAGGAGGGAAGAGTGAAGTCAGCAGGACATGGGATATTCAGACAGATCTTTGTGGAGAATGTGATGTGAAAACGTTGAAGGGCAACCAGGATCTGGTGAGGCCCAAAGGGAGAGGGAGTCTTTGCAGGCATTTGCTATCATCTTTTGGGTAAATTAAGATAAAAAAACTTTTGCTTTTGTACTACTACATTAGCCACTTATAAGAGCTGAACTTTGTGCTTTATACCATGTATTTGAAGATGTAGGGGTGGTAGAAGAGATTGCAGGGGGCTGCTCTGTGCCCTTGATCTGACCACTGGAGGCAGTGGTCAAGGGGGAACAATAGCTCTGAATCCCCTCCTGCACCATAGGAAAATATTTGCCATGGATGTCATGAAAAAACTGGGATTGGGTGGGATTGGGAAGGACTCACAGTTAATGAGCACCTACCAGGTTCCCGGATTGCACTGGGCTCCTCACAAGGGCCTCATGACATTGACGTTATTGTTGACATTTCACTGATAAGGAAGGTGAAGACTTAGACGGTAGCTCAGAAAGTCTCATACAGCAGGGATTTAGACACTTTGAAAATAAATGAATACCAAGGGAGGATGAACACCTTACAGGGACTTTTATGGCGGGGTGTGCTTTGGATTTCACAGGTGTGTCCATGGAAGCCATTCTGAAACTTTTTGGAGAATACTTCTTTAAATTCTGTAAGATGTCTGGCTACGACAGAATGCTGAGGACACTGGGAGGAAATCTCACGGAGTTTATTGAAAACCTGGATGCCCTCCACAGTTACCTTGCACTCTCTTACCAGGTAAGAACACCTGGGCCTGGTCGCAGTGATTCTGAGAAGAAGCAAATACTTAGCAATTCTGGGCCATCTCCTCCCTCCCTGCAAAGAAGAGTGGGTGGAAGGGAGCTGCTTCTTGTCTGTTGCATTGCAGAACCCTTGGTCCCTGGTGCAGGAGTTCTCATGGGAAAGAAAAGGAAAATAAATACCTGTTGGCCACCTTTATAAACTGCCTGGCCAAAAAAAAAAAAAAAAGAGGGGGTGGGTACAGTTTTTGTGATGGGGGAAGGCCTCTGCAGTAGAGCTGGCTTGGAATTAAATCTAGGAGGCTGATCACAATGGCAACAAAGACTGGAAAACAATCAGGTTTCAGTGGATTTGCAAAATCTCTCCTAAGGTTTCCTGCCCTGGATGGAGCTGATAAATAGCTTATGCAGCCAGATTCGTGTTATTCAAGTATCAGAAGGAAAGACTCGACAGGGCCAAGAGCCAGAATCGGAAACCATCCAACTCTGATTAACCCACGGGGCGACTGACTGAGGTGTTAAGAAACTAATTTCCCTTCTGGGATAGGTCCTTCTGGAGTTCGTGCCTTGCTTTTCTTCTTTGGAGAGATCATTGGAAATTCAAATGCCTAGACTCCCCCACCACCAATTTTTTTTTTTTTTTAGACAAAGTACTTTATGGAAATGATAAAGTAGTGTTTCACATATCATGATAACAGTTTCTTATTTTATGTAAAATATTGTATTTTTAGGACACCTTTACTTTACCAACCTCTTCACTATTTCTAGACTTCGTGTTCATAGTGACAACCTTTGCAGGGTTGTCATGAGGATAAAAACGTTATGTATATTAGAGCACATCACTAATATGTGCACTTGTACGTATCTGTAAAATTGGAAAAAAAAGGTTATTTTCTCTATATTTTGAATAAGTAATCAGAGGCTTGGAAACATCCCACTTCAGGAAGAGTGAGTTTGTGAGCCTGTTCTATTATTGTCACATGAACTTCTTGAGGTAGTGGGAGTGGAAAGAGTCTGGGCAATGAGGCCAGATGTTACTGTCTGAGCAGAACTGCAACTTGCAAGCTGTGTGATCCTGGACAAGTTGTTGCCCACTTATTTATTTAATTAAATTTATTTAATTAGCACCTAGTATGTACTAAACAATTTTTAAGACATTAGACACAAAGACAAAAAGGAATAGGAAAAAATAACCTACTTCATAGAGGTGTGCAGATTAAAAGAGATAGCATATAAAAGTTCTTAGCATTATGATGGGCTCAGAACAGGCATTTCATAAGCAAATCTTCCTTCTCCTTTTCTTTCTTTCTGTTCATTAGGAACAGTTTTAAAAGTATGAGAATTTGCATGGCAACTTTCTATCAGGTTTCTTAGCTAAAGACACAACTATTAGAATAGAAAGAAATATAGTTAGGATCCTTTAATAAACTTCCATAATATTTTTAATATCATCTGAAATTTGGTTCTGGAGAAGGTGTCAATATTTAATTTATTTATTAAATAAAAATGTTATGGAATGTTTTTAATATTTCAGATACTGTTCCCTGGATATTACTCTCACTTTCATGAATGAGAGTGAAAGGAATTGAGATTCTGAAGTCCCACGGCTGTGATTTTTATACCCAATGCTGATACCCTTCCTGTACTAGTTAATCACCTCTCACCCCACATATGCCAAAACCATACTGATAGAGAAGTAATAGACTAGAACCTCTCTGGGGATATGTCAGGACATGTAGCATATAATCAGATAAAATATTTAAATTGCTATAAAACACAAGTTAGGATGAACTTTATGCAATGATACCTATAGCTATATAGTGCTTTATACTAGACAAAGGATTAAAGATTGTCTCTTTAGGCAAAAATAAATAAAATGATTCCAACTTTAAGGAACACACCCCTCGTGGAAACTGTGCCTTTAATCTTGTTATTTTTTTGCTAACCTTCATTGACTGGCAATTATGAGGCAGGTATTGGGCTAAATGAACTATCCTCTTAACGCCTGTAAGATTAAGCACTTTTATTTTCCCCACTATACAAATAAGAAAACTGAGGCCCAGAAAGGTCAAGACACTCTCCAAACTCACTCATACTGTGGGTGGCTGAGCAATAACCTAAACCCAGCCACGTCTGTCTGAAAAAGGCCTTGCTTTCGGCTGCTTGGCATCATTTTTTCCTTTGCCTTATTCTCCATTAAAAAAATGTTTTATGTTAATCAATAAGTAAAACTATAACTGCATTATTTAGAAACTTGGAGACATCAACCACAAGAACTAAAAGCATGAACTTCTGGAAATGTCTGGGAAGAGGTCTGGCTTGGAGATGGCTTGAGGGGGATGTTGGCAGGAGCACGTGGATCTCTATTTCAGCCCCTCTGTACTGAATTACTTTACTTTCACTGTAGAATTTGGATATAGTTTTTAAATGAACTTTTAATTTCCTCTTTATGCATACTTCATCAAATCCTCTTTAGATTTGGTAAAGATATAAACACACAAACATACCATCAAATGTTTTTATCTATATACATACTTTTGGGAATATGAAATATTTATTTGGAAAGGAAAAAAAAAAACCCCATTTCCAACTAGCAACCCTCTACTAGGAAAGAGGACAAAGATCTCATAAAAAACACATCCACCTTCTTCATCTCATCCCTCTCTGAGACCAAAAGCTGTGAGCCCAGGGTGCTGAGTTGCCTGCTAATCAAGCAGGAGAGTGGGGCATGGTAGCACATGCCTGTAGTCCCAGAGACTCGGGAGGCTGAGGCAGGAGGATCTCAAGTTCAAAACCAGTCTCAGCAATTTGGGAGGCTGTGAGCAATTTAGCAAGACCCTGTCTCGAAGTGAAAAATTAGAAGGGGGTGGGGAAGCAGGAGAGACAGTTGCTTCTGTCAGCGAATTCTCCAGGCAAAGTGTGAACCTTTCTTTCCCAGTACGTATCTCTCCTTTATGAGACTGGGCATACGTGAATATCAACACTTACTCCTGAAGAAAGAGGAGTTTTTCTGATGTGTCCTTCAGGGTTCTGTTTTCCAAATGTGCAATTTGATACCACTGCAAGAAACTCATTAATTCATTTCACTTGCAGATTCCTCTGAGCCCCTGATCTTTCTGTGGGTGAAGAGGCCCTTGGTCACTTAGTCATAGGCCAAGCTCTACAGAGACTCACAGAGGCTTCCTGGTGCCTTCTGGCCAGCACCCCTTGGAATGTAGCTGGAAGAGGCCTGGCACATGACAAAGGCTCAATCTGGGGGTGGTCCATTGTTCTACTGTTCATCTAGGTTTAACTGGTCCTCAGTCTCCTCCTCTTGAAAATGGAGACACCAGTTGCCATAAAATGCTGTTTAGAGAATTAGGTACAGAAGGAAATTCCTGATACATGGGAGCTGAGAAACCGTGATCGGTATTGTGTGACTGGAAGGAGGCTGGGATATAGTTCTGCATGCTATGGTGGAAAGTCCTGTTCCCAGAGCCTTGACGTCATAATTTAAACAATTTGTTTTCCCTGGGAAGAAACGTGTTGTGTCTTCTTATTAGGAGATGAACGCACCATCGTTTCGTGTGGAGAGAGGGGCAGATGGACAAATGCTTCTCCATTACTACTCGGACAGGCGTGGTCTGTGCCACATCGTACCAGGTAGGCCGTGGCTTAGTTCTGAGGCCACTGGAGGGAGGAAAGCTGCCCACAAACTCTCCAGGACAGCCACGAGCCAGATGTGGGCTGGGAGCTCTGTCCCTTCTCATATCTGATTCCTTGTCATCTTGATCATTATTTCCAAAGCCCTCGAGCTTTTTAAATAAGTTTCCAAAATGCCCAAAGGAAGAATAATTTTTATTTTTATTGAACATTTTGAATTATGCAGGTGTTTACATAATTATGATATTTATATAGATACTATTTTGTATTGGCTCTTTCTAAAAAAAAAATTGAGCATGGTAGAAAAAGCATGCTTCCATGTTTTCACATAGCCACGTCTTAAATGGATGAATGATATTGCATATTATGGTTATCTTAGCTAGCCCTCTATTGCTGCATTTTTTTTCATCAATACGAATCTTTTGCTATTGTAAACAAGACTGTGATGAACATCTTCACACATTCTTTCTCCACACTGTGTACTTTAACCCTGGGATAGATTCCCAAAGAAAACTTTGCAAACATGATTCTTAATGCTTTTACAACCGAATTTTGCTTACATTATTTTTAGTTTGTTTGTTTAAGGAGGTAACATGCCTTCCTGAAACAAAGACCAAATGAATAGATGCTGAACTGGAAATGGGAACAGCAGGATATATTTGGTATTCAGGCATGGTCAAATTAAATCTCTAAGTACTTCTATTTTACTCATCTGTCATATGCTATATGTCTTGAGGCAGGTCCTGGGCTTTGTGAACCCTGGAAAATTCATCAGAAGTTGTATGACTTGACTTTTGGATGATGTTTGTTGACACACTGCCTTCTGCCATCCCTAACCGCTAAGTGTCCTTCTGCCGCAGGTATCATTGAGGCTGTGGCTAAGGACTTCTTTGACATGGACGTGACCATGGATATCCTTGATGTGAATGAAGAAGTGGAGAGGACAGGGAAAAAAGAGCATGTTGTGTTCCTGGTTGCACAGAAGTCTCGCAGGCAGACTAGGAGGGCAAAACCAAACAGGTTGCAGGATGGTGAGGACATCAGAAGAGAGCAAGAGGTACTGAGTTTGTGGTATATTCAGAAAGCAAAATTCTCCCAAGTAGAGATACCGGTCTTGGCACAATCTATGCAAACAACACAATCAACTGGACCTTCTAATAGTGGAGTTGAGGCAGGGTGTTTTTTGTTTTTGTTTTTGTCATAGTGGGGATTGAATCCATGGCCTCACACTTGCTGGTAAGCACTCTGCCACAGAGCTACATCCTCAGTACCTTATTTTATTTTATTTTGAAACAAGTTGTCACTAAGTGGCTCAGGCTGGCCTGGAACCTGTGATCCTCCTGCCTCAGCCTCCTGAGTAGCTGGGATGGCAGGCCTGTGCCACCAGGCGCAGAACTACTGAACTTTTGGATTAGAAAATTCTTTGTCGTGATGAGCTGTCCTCTGCATTCCAGGATGTGAAGCAGTTTCCCAGGTGTCCACCCACTAGATGCTAGTAGAACCCTGCCCCCTCAGTTGTGGCAACCAAAAGCCTCCTGGCATTACCAGTGTCCCCAGGGTGGGTGTTGAGAACTGCTGGGTTAACTGTAATTGGATATCAGAGACTCTCTGCCATGCACCTTCGCCTGGAAAAATGTTCACCCATAAAAATGCCAGGATAAAGGCTTTGAAGTTTGGTGGCTTACTTTACAATCCTCCTAAAATAAGTTGACTTCACCTCCCCAATGCTAGCCACAGGCCCAAAGTCCACTCAAATTCTGTGCTTGGTCACCTCAACTGCAACTCATAAGATGATCATTGCCAGTTTAGGTACCATATATATTAGGAGAACAACTCTCTCTGTCCATGTAGCTGGTACAAATACCCAGATAGGTCTGTGATTCTGGGAGCACACAGTGTTTATGTCTCAGGGCATTCAAAGCCCATCTCAGGGTTTACTGCAGAGTCTTCAACCACAGAAAGACAAGATGTTGCATGTGATTTTCCTGCCAGATATCATGCTGGTCTCCTCTTGAGATGTAAAACGTTCTTGCTGCCTTTGATAGAGAAACAATATGAGGATTAACTAGATAAAAAAAAAAAATCTTGGTAGCATTGATGTCACAAACCTTGCACTGTCCCACCGGCCATGGACACTTTTCTACTGTAAAGATGGGCCCCATCACAGCAAATGGGGCTGGTGCATCTCCAGTCCCATGACTGGGCACCTGTGCTTCTCTCTCTGCAGGCTCTTCAGGCAGCTTTCCTTAGGATGAAGGAAAAATATTTAAGTGTCTCTGTTTGTCCTGTGAAGAAATCCAACTGGGATGTTGTGAGAAGTATAGTCACTTTTGGAAAAGGTAGGTGGGCTGTTCTCCCAGCCTCGGCTCTTAGATCAGAAAGACTGCCTGGTTCCCAGGGGAAGCAGCCTCCGTGCACAAATGGGACAGAGTTCTCTGTGATTGATGCCCCCTGATTTCTGCAGAGCTTAGATTTAGTGGTCAGGTTTTTTTTTTTTAACTTTAAAATATCATACTAACTTGCCATCCATTGGATAATACTATACATCTGGATAATACACAGACATCTCTCCTAAGCCACTGGAGGGAGGATTGGAATTGGTCCCAACTGGTGACTGCTGAGGAGGAAGATGGATAGAGGCTGAGTTATTGTCAAGAACAACGGGGTTTCCTTAAGTCCTCCTCTGGATCCAGGCCTTCTTGATTGGTACACGTTTCTGGGCTGGAAATCTGTGTATAATAACCATGGTCATCCAGTAAAGTAAAGGACACTGGATCAAGAGCCAAGAAAGATTTCTGGCTTTGTCCCTGAGGAGCTATATGACCCTGGATAAGGTCCTCAATTTTCCATTTGCAAAATGAGTGTAGTAGGCTCTCTCTGGCACTCCCATGAGTACTAAGCCGGCCTAGCAACCGGCACCTAATGCCAGAGCTGGAACAAGGGCTCTGATCCACAGTAAGAATGGAGCTAGATGCTCCTCGTCATGACCTCAGGGTCAGGTGACATGCATCTGGGAGAAGGTCTGCAGGACTCAAAGAGCTGCATTTTGAGTCCTTCAAGCCGTGGCAAATGAGTCAAACATGCAATTGACATCCTTTGTCTAGGAGATTTTCATATCAAAAAGGCTCCATTTCGAATCTCTACCCCCTGCCAAATAGGACTGTTGGTTAAATTTTCATGTGCCACCCAAAACTGTCAGTCTAAAAAGCTCCATGGCAAATGTCCCTGATGCTGGGCCGGGCACACTCATTGTCTGGCTGTCACCATTTCAATGCCGACTCTGTTTTCATGGTGAGACACACTCAATTGGCCCAGTAACTCTTGAGCGGCGGGCAGAAACTTGGCAGGGGGCAGAAGGGTTTCTCAACCTGGTAGCAAGTTTTCTGTTTGTTTTAATTTGGAAGAAGAATTGCTGGGGCCATCTGGAGACGCCGAGGGAGCCTGGGCTAAAGAGTGGGGATCACACTTTGCCTGTGAAACACTTAAGATTCTATCCCCGTCCCGAGCTGGGCTCTGTGCGAGGGCCACAGCAGGAGCTGCTTCTCATTAGGACTTTCTCTTTCTGTGTCCAGGGCACCTCAGGGACACCTTCGAGCCCATTTATCCTGAGAGTCTCTGGATTGAAGCAAAGACGTTCTGTGAGGCTTTTCCTTTCCACATTATCTTTGATGAAGCAGTAAGAGCATTATTCCCTCTTGGGGTTGGGAATAAGCCAGGGAAGGGGGGCTGATTTATAGTCTTAGGAGACTTTTAAGTTCCCAGGGTTTTTAGCCTGGCAGAACCATTGTCTTGGATTCAAGTTGTGGCATCTTCTGGAAACTGGGATTCAGGATCATCTAGGTAGATATGGAAAGGAGGTTTGAACTAGTGAATGAATGGGAACTTTTACCATTCAAATAAATAAATGCAAAAAGAAGTGACGCTAGCATTCACTATGCACACTGACATCAGTAGCAACATTGGGTTACTCTAAGCATCATCTCCCACCATCCTTGGGATCACTCTCAATGTCTCAGTCCTACCATGCTTGACTTCCTGCATCTTAGTTGGGGAGAGGTCTGTGCTGGTCTCCTACCATGTTTTGTGGGGGTTGTGAGCATACCATTTTATTGTTAGAAATTTCTCTGGGTAAAATATTTGTCAACAGAATTGATTGTGAATTTAAAGGACAAGTAGGCAAAATGGATTTGGTCCAAAAAAATCAGTTAAAATGCTTTTCAGCTGTTGGGCATGTTGGCATATGCCTGTATTCCCAGTGGCTTGGGAGACTGAGGCAGGAGAATCGCAAGTTCAGAGACAGCCTCAGAAACTTAGCAAGGCTAAGCAACTTATTGAGACCCTGTCTAAAAATAAAAAAACAAAGCAAACAAACAAAAGGGCTGGGAATGTAGCTCAGTGGTTGAATGCCCCTGAGTTCAATCCCTAGTACAAAAATAAATAAATAAAGATCTTAAAAAAGGCTTTTTAGCCACTATGATTTTCTCTGATAATTTATTGCAACCAATAGACATATTAAATCATCACCTAACAGTTGACTTCTAAATACAGAGTCTATGAAGCATACTCATTTGAGTGGACTCTTCATTCACAAAGAAATTGTGAATTCACTGAGTTAAAAAAAATACCCCTATATGAAACAACTTGGTGGTTATAAAGTAATGCACTTTGACTTTTCTCCAGTGTCATAAAGCATTATTATTATTATTATTATTATTATTATTATTACTACTACCTCTATTAATATTTTAAATTCTGGTCTACTTAGAAACCCCCTTTCTTTTTAAGTTTTTGGGTATAGAAGTTCATGATACAAGTGTGAAAAGAGGAGGCTGATTTCTATCACCTAGTAGATTCCCTGTGGTTAGTAAAGCTACATGTCCCTGAACACTCTGCTGCATTGGACATTTTATGTAAAGGATACCCATTTTACTGCTCCCTTCTGAGTGTTCTCTAGAGACAGCAAGATGTGTCTCCACCTACTAGATAGGCTCCTTCACCAGGCCTGGGTGTCAGATCCAGTGCTACAGAACTTGCTAGTTGCTTTCTTAGTGAGTGAGACAGAAGGACCCAGAGAGGCCTTAGGGAGTGAGGAAAGGACTACTGGCCCAGTTGAGAGCCTCGTGTACCTCTTTTTTCTGCTGAGCCCTCCTTTCCTCTTGCCTTCCTTCCAGCCATGAGCTACAGATTTGATTAAGAAAAACTATCAGTCTGTGATGCTTATTCCATTACAGACCCCTTTTCTCCCCAGCGAGTCACAAAGCAAGGCCAAATGTTATTTCTAAAGGAAAGTTTATGGTGAAGGTTGCTTTGTGTTCCCCAGCCTGACATCTCTCCTCTTGGATAGCTGAGGGTCAAGCAAGCCGGAGTGAATGTTCAGAAGTATGTCCCAGGACTCCAAACCCAGAAGATTCGATTAGATGAGTATTTCTCCATCGTTCATCCTCAAGTTACCTTCAACATTTCCAGCATCTGCAAATTTATCAACAGTCAATTTGTCCTGAAGACACGAAGAGAAAGGATGCCGGAAGCTTGGAAAGATCAGCCCACTCTCAAACTCCGCGGTAACAACTCGCTCCAGCCCTTTGCTCCCTGCAGGTTTGGGGGGATTGGTCAGAAAGGGAAGAGGCCAAGTTTCCAATCTCCCAAAATCTGGGCAGGGACTATGGTTGAGTGCAAGTTTTTTTTTTTTTTTTTTTTTTTGGACATTTCTATTTGGCTTTATTTTTAAACAATATATTTCCTCAACTGTTTCTGGTTTAGACATAAATGGAATACACACACACACACACACACACACACACACACATGCTTCAAGTGCCTCTTTTTTCCCATTTCCTGGCAATCACCATTGCAATTCCGGTCTGTGGTTTTGACTACTCTGGGTAGTTCATAGAAGTGGAAGAGCATACAATCTTTGTCCCTTTGTGACTGGCTTATTTCACTGACATGTACTCAACTCTACCCATGTTGTTCCATGTGTCAGAATTTCCTTCCCTCTTAAAGACTGAATCATATTCTGTTGTATGTATATACATTTTCCTTATCCATTTATCTGGCTATTGAATGACTACATTTGGCTATTGTGACTAGTACTACTGTGAACATGGGTATGTAAATGTCTCTTTAAGTCTTTACTTTCTTTTTTTCTTTTTCTGTTTTTTTTTTTTTGAGCCTACCTAGAAATGGAATATGGTTCAGAAACATATCACATGGATTGTGATTCTGTTTTTATTTATTGAGGAACTGCCATACTGGTTTTTGTAGACACGGCACTATTTTTCATTCTCATCAACGATGCACAAGGGGTGCAATTTCTTCACCTCCTCATGAATACTTATTATTTTCTGACTTTTTAAAAACTAATATCTACCATAATGCATAGGAAGTGATCTTATATAGCCTTGATTTGCATTTCCCTAATGATTTATAACATTGAGCATCTTTTCAAGTATTTTGTCTATATTTAATCTGGGTTTATTTATATATTCTGGATATATCAAATATATGACTTGCAAATATTTTCTCCCACTCTGTGGGTTGCCCTTTCATGCTATTGTATCCTTTCGTGCTCAGAAGTTTTTAATTTTTTTTTTAAAGAAAGAGAGAGAGAGAGAATTTTAATATTTATTTTTTGGTTTTTTTCGGCAGACACAACATCTTTGTTTGTATGCGGTGCTGAGGATTGAACCCGGGCCGCACGCATGCCAGGCGAGCGCGCTACCGCTTGAGCCACATCCCAGCCCCAGAAGTTTTTAATTTTGATGTTGTCCAATTTCTCTGTTTTTTTTTCTGCTTGTGTTTTTGAGGTCACATCCAAGAAATCATTGTCATAACCAATGTCATTTTCCTTTCTTTTCTTATCATTAATGCACTGATTAGGCTGAGGTTCCCAATCATTACATCTCTGAGCTTTCTTGCACTGTCTCCCACATGAGCTTTGTGGACACCTCCCCTCTAAACCATTACACAGTGTAATGCTAGAAGAGAAGATATCGAGACCAACCCCAAGGGAATGCCAACATTTAAGGAAGGAAATTTAAAAAACAAAATCCTAGAGGGAAAATTCAAAGAAGTAGGGGGAAATTTTATAGAGAAAGCAATGTCAGAAATCTTCAAGAAAAGGAGATTCTGGGAAGGAAGTTCAGGTTAATACCAACAGAAGAGTGAGTAAAGATGAGACTGAGGCTTGTTGGAGCTGGCAACTTAGAGGCCATGAATGAGCCACCTCAAAGGTAGAGAAGCTACCAGAGAGAGCTGTTGTGGAGAGAGGGGAAATGAGGTAGTGGACACAGGAGTATGGATCATTCTCAAGACGTCTGGCAGAAAAGGCAGGAATATGGCCATGATAGTGGCTAGAAGGTGGCCAGTGTGGGTGAGGCTTACTTCTCTGGAGGACTCAGCTAACCCACCTTGGAGATAGACTGTGTTTCTGCCTTTCTCTCCGTGGTGTAAAGGCCAGATGATCTGGATGGAGTCCCTGCGGTGCATGATATTCCTGTGCTCTCCCAAGCTCCGCAGTCTGCAAGAGCTGGAGGAGCGCAAGATGCATCTGTCAGACATTGCCCCCCACGACACCACCAGGGATCTCATCCTCCTCAACCAGCAGAGGCTGGCGGAGATGGAGCTGTCCAACCAGCTGGAGAGGAAGAAGGAGGAGCTGCGAGTCCTGTCCAAGCACTTGGCCATAGAAAAGAAGAAGACAGAGACCCTGCTGTATGCCATGCTGCCCCAACACGTGGCCAACCAGCTGAAGGAGGGCAAAAAGGTGGCCGCAGGTAGGGCATCCCTTCACGGGGACCTCAGAGCAGGGGAGAGTGTGCCTTCAGGGTTGAGGGCATGGGCTTTGAAGCTGAGCAGATCTGGGGTTGAATTCTACTCCATCACTTGTAAGTGGCGCCATCTTGGGTCCATTGCTTAGCCTGCATTGCCTCAGTCTCTCCCCTCTACACTGAAAATAAGAAAAACCACACGAGAGTGAAATGTGGAGTAGAGAAAAATGCTTGATAACAACGTGCACATATATTAGGTTCTCTAAGAATTTAGTCTGTGTCCTGAGACTGGCCTCATTACTCAGTGACCAAAAGTAGGGTCCTTAAGTATAACAGGAAATAATACATCCACACATTAACTGAAGCAGGGAGTGTCTTTGAGGACCATTCTGGAGGGAGGAATGATGTGTTTGCTCTGAACTCACTTTTCATTTGCCCGGTGTGTGTTCCTTCACAGCCATGCCCAGTGAGCTTAGTGCCCTGTGCTGTACCAGATCCAGGCGCCCCAAAGGAGTTCCCAGCCTTTGGGTTTGACAGATATATGTAGAATATATTAATGGGGATGGGACTGGCTAATGGAAAGGAAGTGAATGTGCAATAAGAAGTAATTATTGTGCCAGGAACCATGTTAGGTATTTTACATATGCTGTTTGTTGAACCTGTTCTATGTTTCTCTAAGGGAGTGTCATCCTTTCTGTACAGCTGAGCACATTGACATTCAGCCCAGCTTATGAGTTGGAAATGCATTGTGTTCAGTCTGTCTGATTCCAAGAGCCATACTCATTCCACTACAAGCTCTTTCCAGGGGCAGTGGAAACACAGATGTCTCAGAGACGGATAATAAACAGGTATCAGAAGAGAAAGAGATGGGGGCAGGCAAAGTTGTGAAGGCACCTCATGAAAGTGTGTGGCACTCGAGGTGCCTTGGGGTTGAATTTCAGCAAGGGAAGAAGGGGAGAGCACTTCAGGAGAGTGGTCTGGCCAGAGCCCAGGGAAAGCAGCCTGAAATAAAGTACCAGATGCAGGACAAAGTAGGACAAGGACAAGTGATGTCTGAAGAAGCTGGGGAGGAGGGGTGAGGCTCAGGAGACAAGAGTGATGGATCTGGATTGTCAAGGGAAAGGAAAGTGTCTTTGTTTGCAGGAGGTGAGGAGTCATTGGAGTTCATTTCTCTTACAATGGAAGTGATGTGGTGAATTTATAAAGGCCATTTGGGCTGCAGTGTAGAGGGAGGCGGGCTGAGAGCCTGACAAAGTGAAGTTCAGAGACCGTCAGAGCCTGAACCCAGGCAGCCTGGCGAGGAGCCATCATGCCAATATGACAGGGAAGATCAGAGACAGGAGCGAGTGAGGAGTCTGAGGTACCCGGCTTGGGGGCTGGTGATGCTTTATCCTGAAAGATGAGGTCTCAAGGCAAGTGATGAGGTCAGTTTAGAACTTCTTGAGTTTGAGATGTCCATGGGATGCTTCACACAGCTGGTTAGGGATTGCAGGGAGAGCTCAAGGGAAGTTCTAGTGTGGAGCCGTGGGTCTGGGAGTAGCTTCAGTGTAGGTGATGGCTAATCATGGACCCTGTGAGGGCTGGTAAGATCATCCGAAAGGTTCAAGGTGAGAAGAGGGTGGGATACTGAACCTTAGGGAATACCTAATATTTAAGAAGGAAGAGAAGCCAGCAAAAGATGTGAAACAAGATCAGAAGGATGGTAAGGATTTGAAAAAGAGACTGGGAGGCCTGAAGCCACACAGAAGAGGAGTTATACAAAGGGGGGGATACTACAGAGGCATAAATAATTTAAAAGGCATCCATTTGTGTTTCAGGAGTCATGGAGTCACCCAGTTAATACATATTTATTGAGCATTTACCTATGCCAGTCCCTGTTCTAGGTGCTAGGCAGAAAGCAAAACAGTCTCTCAATTTTTGTAGTATTCCAATGGGGAAGGCAGATCATAACTAAATATAGAATTTTATTAAAAAAATCATGCCACATAGGTCTTATGGAGTGGGGGGGCATGTAATAAGGCTGAGAGGATGGAGAGTCTTGGGGTTGTTATTTCAGACAGGGAGATCAACAATGTTCTCACTGAATTGGTTGCATCTGAGATGGGAGGGAAGAGCCTTGTGAATGAATGAGTATGTCAGGCAGAGGAGAGAGGAGGTGCAAATGCCCTGAGGCAGGAGGCACTTAACATGCTAGAGAAACCCCCAGGAGGCCAGTGAGACTAGAGTGGAGTGAACCACAGGGATAGTGTCAAGACATGGGGTCAGAGAAGTGGCAGGTTCAGAGAGGGAATCCCTGTGGCAGGGCATGGTAAGGATTTGGGATTTTGTTCTAAGATTTAAGGTTCTAAGACTTAAAAGAGGGGTAAATCAGACTAAAAGAGGAAATCTGATGACCATGTAGAAATTAGTGTGAGTTTGGACAGGAATGAAAGCAGGGCACAGGTTAGGAGGACACGGGTAGCTACCACACTGTACTTAGACTGCCTGGTGATCAGTCCCCATCAGTCTGATTCTGAACCTCCTAGAGCTCAGGTTCAGCCTGGGCTCTCACGGTAGGGTACTAAGTCATCCCATCGTACCTGTCCATGCTATTGGGAATGCTGGCTTACTCTCATGTCGCCTTCACTCCACTGGGAGCTCCTTCAGGGCAGGCGCTCTGTCTGCTCATTTCTCTGCACACGATCTCTACTCACAGCAGAAACTCAAGAGATGTGCTTGTGGCAGGTGCTCAGTTGGTGTCTATCAAGTGACTGTTGAGAGGTCAATGTCACTCAGATCTTCTTCCCCAAGGTACAAGCAGGTTTGATTCCAAAATGGCACCTGAAGGCAGAACTCTCCCTCCTAGGCTCTCATGGATTCTCATTTCTATCGCAGGAGAGTTTGAAACCTGCACCATCCTTTTCAGCGACGTGGTGACATTTACCAACATCTGTGCTGCCTGTGAGCCTATCCACATAGTGAACATGCTGAACTCCATGTACTCCAAGTTTGACAGGCTAACCAGCGTCCACGAGGTCTACAAAGTTAGTGTCTGTGTGGTGTGGTGGTTGTGCATGGGTTGCGGCTAGGCAGATTCTTGATTCTTTCTTTCCTCTGTAGGCACTAGTCTGGGGTTTGGTGTGAATGCGAGATGGGAGAAGAGGCAGAGCTAAAAGAGAATTGGGAGTATTTTAGGAATCATATCTTACTAGGATTCTTCATGAAATACTCATGCTAACATGGTCCCCTGGTGCAACTGAGGGGAAAACACTATTTTCTAGGAAAATTTTCTAGAAAATTTAGCAAAATTTATATCCAAATAATACATTATCTAATGTAGTATCATATGACTATTCCAGAGGCCAGATTCTGAACCTCCTGGGATTTTTTTCCCCACAGAAAGCAGAAAGGAGGCTGGGGTGTCAATCAGGGAGACAGCACCTGCCTAGCATGAGCAAGGCCCTGGGTTTGATTCCCAGCACCAAAACAAACAAACAAAGCAAACACCAGAAAGTCTTTTTGGCTGTCTCATGGTTGTTCCCTAAGTCACGTTCCTTCTTACCTTCCCCCTCATCCTTCTCATACCCTACCATGCAATCACCGGCTTTAATACGCTGCTTACAGAAATAGATGGAAAATGGCTGACGTAGTGCATGAAGGGAAGCCTCTGAGTACCCTTTCTTTTCCCTTCGACAGGTGGAAACAATAGGTGATGCTTATATGGTGGTAGGTGGTGTACCTGTGCCTGTTGGAAGCCATGCTCAGAGAGTGGCTAATTTTGCACTGGGGATGAGAATTGCTGCAAAAGAAGTGATGAATCCTGTTACTGGAGAACCTATCCAGGTAGGCAGCAAATGAGTATTTTGCTTAATACCACACATCTCATGCAAAACTCTGGTCTGCTTAGGTGGTCACGGGGTTTATTGCAATAATTAAAAGGGAGTAACTTTCCCAGCTCTTTTTCTCTTGCATATGTTCCTAAAGAAATGAGATATTAGTAAGGATATTATAATCTCAGTTTCTTCCAAATTTCAGAAGAGGCTAGGATACTAAGAATTTTCCTGTGATTCACTGCATCCTTCCTCTGTGCATAACTTAGGATGGTACTGAGTGCATTTCCCTACTTACCTTGTAGGGCTCAATCCATCCTGAAAGCTCATTTATAATTCCTGGGTTTTTTTGTTCAGACATTTCAACAGGTGGTTCAGGTTTACTGAACTGCCAGCTTTTCCTGTTTGGGGAAATTGTGTGCTGACTGGCAGTTCAGAGCTCAGACTGAGGCATAAAGCTGCCTTCAGTCAGCAGCCCAGGCACCAGGATGCCATAGATATTGAGCATGGTTCCTTCCACCATGTGGCCATTAGCAAGACATCTGCTCACCATTCTTGTAGGAGCTGCTCTTCCAAGCACCATGATAGAATCTGGGCAGTTTGGGAGAAAAAAGGTAAATGTCCTCTTCTGTCAACTGAGCAGATCCTAATCCCCTGAGCTAGCTTGGAGCTGTACTCTTTGATGTTTTACATCCAGATCCCTCCCCTGCTCATTTCAGTCAAAAATTCAAAATAATAGTTAACTATTAATTAAAATTAAAATTATTTAATTTTATAATTAAAACCAATTATAAGGTCAGATGTGATTTTTCCAAGTTATGATCCCTTTGTAGGAAGTCCTGAAAATATATTCTATTTGCTCTCTCCAGTGATTTGGAGGCTAAGAAATAGTGAAGGTCCCGGATCCAGTGTCCCCGATAGTCTTTTAGGTAAAAACTGGCTTTAGGCCATCACAAGAACAAAACATCTCCAATACTATAGTATATACGTTGGATAAAATCTCTGATGTCATAAATAAAAATCAGAATGGAAGGTAATGAGGGAGCAGAGATAAGGAGATCAGGCAAGAGATGAGTACTTTAGTTAAAGGACCCTAAGGTAAGTCACTGAAGAAAAAATGACTTAAAATATATGTTTGTGTAAATCGAAAGTGTTTGTGCTTATGAAAGATGTATAGATGAGAATAATGCCATACCAATAAGCATTAAACAATGAACTCCTTGTAATTCTTAAGGTGAATTTACCAAGAAAAAAGAAAACAAAACAGGAAAGAATGTTAGCAACTCTAAGGTAGGAACATAGTTAAATACCCACCAGCAACAGCATATCATGTAGGTTTTATTTAAGGCCGTCGGGGATAATAACCAGAATCATCTCTCTTTGGAAAACTAGCATTTCTACAGTTTTAAAATTAGTGCACATTGAGATCTATTCTTTCAGTCACAGATTATTTAATGTGCACTTATTGAGGTCCTTGAGTGTACGCAGCAGTTCTACGAGGTGCTTTGAAGGATTTAGAGATGTACTGACAGGCCTTTTTCTAGAGGAATTTACAATCTTATTTCTAGGAGAAGAAAATCTTGTATAAAAAGGCAGGTTTAAGAGGTTCTCATGCTCGTAGACATTTTTTATTCCCATCAGTAAGCAAAGAAATCTAAATGAACTAAATTCCAGAAAGTGTCTAGCCTTTTCGAGAAGGAAACAACTGTAACTTTGTTCATTCCTGGTAGAGCATCAGTAGAAGTAACCCAGCAGATATAGGGATAGGGAGGAAGCAGGTCAGTTTGGTGAATTTTTAATGGCCAGAATGGACGGCCAGAATGATAGGCTAAGACCCGTAGAGCGCCAGGCCGAGTCTGGACCCATCCACCAACTCTTTCCTATAGTCCTTTCCCCAAGTGCATAGAGTTCTTTGTTCAGCCAAAAGCTAGGGACAGGGGAAGAGCTGAGAGACCTCCACATCCCTGAGTTCCTGGGGCCCTCCCCAAATGCAAGGCAGTGGCCTTGGGATGGGCTGGTGTTAGTGTGTGAGAACCAAGATAAATTCTTCTGGGGCATTCTCTGTAGTACCTGCACAACAATGATCCTCTGAAGTGGGGCGGGGCGGGGGGTGGGGTGGGGGTGTGGGGGGAGGGCAAGGAAGAGTGGCAGAGAGAGAAATCTCCCCAGGTGCAGAGAGTGGAAATGGCCCGAGAACCAACCCTGAAGAGCTCACTGTTGGAATGTGATGTAAAACCAGATCTCCCATTAAGACAGGAAATTGAAAGATGAAATAAAAATTTTTAAAAAAAACTATTTAAATTCATGGGACTAAATCTTTCAAAAGATACACACAACCTCTATTCTGATAACTACAAACGATTACTTAGAGAAAATAAAGAAGACCTAATTAAATGGAGGAATGTACCATGTTCACAACTGGAAAAAAATCAATATGATTAAGCTGTCCATTGTCCCCAAGTTGATATATAGATTTGATAGAATAGCAGTCAAAAATTCCAGAAGCCTTCTTTGAAAATATCTACCAGTTGATTTTAAAATTTGTATGAAAATGTAAAGAATCTAGAATAACTCAGACAATGGAAAATAAAATTATAGGGCTTACACTACCCAATGTCAAGAACTATTCTAAAGCTATAGTAATAAACAAAGTAGAAATGGCAGAAAGATAGACAAATAGATCATTGGAATAGTAGAGAGTGTCCAAAAATAGACTGTGCCTTAAAGATCAATTGATTTTTAGTCAACGCACCAAATTGATTCAGTGGGGAAAACAACCTTTTTTTTTTTTAAAAAAAAAAATTTAACACACATTATAGAGCTAATCATAAAAGCTAGAATCACAAAGCTTCTGGATGGAAATGCAGGAGATTGTTTCATATCTTTGGGACAATTATTCCTTAGTACATAAAGGTACTAAACATGAAAGGAAAAAATCCCCCAGAATTCATGGGTCCTGGACCTCAGTTTCTTAGAATGTGACTATATTTGAAGATACATGGTTTAAAGAGCTGATAAAGTGAAAATGAGGCCTAAGGGTGAGTCCAATCTGACTGATGTACTTATAAGAAAAGGAAATGAAGACACATAGAGATAGCAGGGATCCCCACCCGGTGAGGACCCAGAGAGAGGCTGTCGTCTGTAAACCAGCAGAGGTCTTCAGGAGAAATCTGACCTTGCCTTGATCCTGGCGTTCTAGCACCCAGCACCATGAGACAATAAGATTTCTGTTTAAGCCACCTAGTCAGTGATATTTTATTATAGTGGCCCAAGCAAATTAATATATTCAACAAAATTAAAATCTCTGCTTATTAAACACAATGAATATACAAAACCATTGACTAGAAAAAAATATTATATATATATATATTCAAATATGTATAGAATTCATGCACGTTAAGAATAACTGGTAAACAATACAATTTCTAAAGCAGGCAAAACCTTGCACAGACTTTCCACAAAAGAAGGTATACAGATGGATAATATGGGCATAAAATGTACTTAACATTATTAACTATGGAAATGCAAGTAAAAACCACAGAGAGATATCATTTCACACCAACTAGAAGACCAAATGGTGAAAATGTGGAGCCATGAGCAGTGTCACACTGCTGACAGGAATGGAAAATAGAGAATGAACTCTGGAGAATTATTGGGTAGTTTTGTTTTGTTTTGGGTAAAATTAAATTGGAATTTCCTTGTGACCCAGAAGTGGAATTTCTACTTCTAGGAATTTCCCCAAGAGAATTGAAAACATATGTCCACAAAAAAAATATGTACAGAAATGTTCATGGCAGCCTAATTATATTAGTTCCAAACTGGTAATAACCCAAGTGAAGAGGAGAATGGATAAATGAATCAAGGAGTACTTTTAGTGTTCAGTAATAAAAATAATGAAATACTGATCCATACCCTATAAATGAATCTCAAAATTATGTTGATCAAGTAAATCCTGATATAAAATAGCATATACTAGACGATTACATGTATGTGACATTACAGAACAGGCAAAATAATCTTTGGGAAAAGATATTAAAAAAGTAGTTCTCTATCTCTTTTGGGGGTGGGAGGGGAAAAGAGTTTAACTGGAAAGGAGCACAAGATAATTCTGTGAAGTAGTGGAACAATTTTATATCTTTGTGGAATGGTTTTAGATGGAGGTTCTAGGGACATAGGCACTTGTCAAAATTCATGGAGCTAAACACATTAATGGCTGTGGTTTTCCTTTTATGTAAAATTATACATTAACTGAAAAGCAAAAAGCAAGAGGATTAGATGGTTTCTTTTCAGGGAGGTTCTCTCTGTGCAGATCCGAGTGGGGATCCACACTGGACCAGTCCTAGCAGGTGTCGTTGGAGACAAGATGCCACGGTACTGCTTGTTTGGTGACACTGTGAACACAGCCTCTAGGATGGAAAGTCATGGGCTTCCTAACAAAGTGCACCTCAGCCCCACAGCCTACAGGTAGCCATTCATATTTCTGTGCCTTCTTTCATCCATCCCCTCATTCCAGAACTTACAGAATGTCTACCAGCCATGGGGTCGGGGAGTGGAGGAGATTCCTGTTTGCTCTTCCATGCTTCACTGGCTCACAGAAGACACTGTGCCAGACAGGATTGTTGAGCTTCCACTATGACATAGATTTTGCTCTCAAGGTCCATGTGGCTTAGTGGAGAGAACAGCAAGTTATAAAGCCCCATGGGCTTGGTTTTTTTTTTTTTTTCTTGTAAAGAAAGTTTTATTGACACACAGCCATGCTCTCTTATCACACACTGTCCATGGCTAATGTGATACAAAGACAGAGTTGAGATTATATGGTCCACAAAGCCTGAAATATCTACTATCTGATCTTTTATAGAAAAAGTTTACTGGCCCTTAGTCTAGGGGAAGAAGATAGAAAATTCACATTTCAATATTTAGAGTGGGACAAGTACAAAGATAAAGATAGGCTCAAAATAATACTTAGAAAGTCTAGAGTACTTCCAATCGTCCACACTGGATTCTAAAATCTTTTACGTATATTAATTCATTTAATTGCAACGACTCCATGAAAGTGTACTATTATTATTCTTATTTACAGATGAGAAAAAAATAAGGCATTAAAAAGCGCTAATAACTTGCCCCAGGTTTAGGTAGGTCAGGAGGGGAGGAACCTGGAAGCTTCCTGGCAGAGCTCAGGGCTCAGACTCCCCGCTCTTCAGCTACTCTATTCTCCTGCTTTGGGAATTCGAGCAGGTCATGGGAGCCCAGGGGAAGGAGCCTGACCCTGGAAAGAAAGGCTTCACGGGGGAGAAGATGCCACGCTGAATCTTGAACGAGGAGTTTCAGAGAGGGATCTAGCCAAAATCGGGGTACTGGGAGTGAAAACCAAGCAGTCCAGTAGAAATGGGGGGGCTGTGTGTGAGGAATGTGTGGGAGGAAGAACATTGTGGGAGGATCATCAGGGTTTGGGAGGGTTCCCTGTGCCCTCTCTTGCTCTTTGGCACCCGACTCAGAACACCCAACCTTGGTGCCTCCCTCTTCTCCCCACTGCCTTTGCCCCTCTGGAGGCCCTGACCAGTGGCTTGGATCCTCCTTCCTCCCTGCTGTGTGTGTCCTGGGTCCGGGACTCTCCTCTGGCACTATAGCCAACCTGTGGTCTTTGTTTTTCTTTTTCTTTCTGTGCAGAGCCCTGGAAAATCAAGGGTTTGAAATCATTGAGAGAGGTGAAATTGAAGTAAAAGGTAAAGGGAAAATGACCACATACTTTCTGATCCAGAACTTGAATGCCACAGAGGATGAGATCATGGGCAGACCTAAAACTCCACTTGATCACAAGAGTAAGCTCCAAGGTCTTGTCATTAGCATTGGGTATCTTTCTACTCTGCACTTCAGATGTGTCTGCAGTAGACTTGGTCTGAGAGTGGACACAGGTGGCTTCCACCACACTGCTGCCTTCGGGAGTGGAGCCTCCATCCTCCTGCCCTGCACACCCCTTTCTTGTATTCTGGACAGTCGGATACCCCTTGAGCTGGGCAATATAGACAGTGTTTACTGGGATCAATTGAGCCTTTGGTGTTGGGTTCTGCCTCAAGGCCTAAAGCCTTGCCTCTGGTTGGCTCCTGAATCTGAGAGAGGGGGAATGATCAGCACCCTTCTGCTCAGTTCAGTAGAGAGGACACAGAGTAAAACTTCCCTAGTTCTGACTCCTGGGTCATAAGAAGTTGGAAGCAGATTTCGCCATGACCTAGAGGGGTTTCCTATTCCTGGCGCCCTGCTCTCCTACAGCTGACGTTTCTGGAAGTGTCCAAACCTGAAGAGTTGTCCAGCCTAGTACAGGATAGGATTATAACAGCCATGGATTATTCAACAATCCATTTCTTGCTGCTCTAGTGTTGTAGGGACAAACGAGGCAAGGCACCAAAGAGAGCAGGAAACAGTTTTATTTGGCTGCAGCCAGGTTCAGAGGGCACAGCTTTTATCAATTATAATCAATTAATCCCCTGAACCCCGAATTCAGGGAGTTTCAGAGTTTTATACCCAGCATGTAAGGGGAAGGGCTCAGAAGTTCACAGTCTGTAGAAGTTCACATAAAAGCAGCTTTT
Organism: Marmota flaviventris; assembly: GCF_047511675.1. Lineage (NCBI taxonomy): Eukaryota > Metazoa > Chordata > Mammalia > Rodentia > Sciuridae > Marmota > Marmota flaviventris. The sequence goes on along the minus strand of NC_092501.1, from coordinate 130,683,966 downwards.
TCTTTCACTGTTTTGGGCAAGTTAACTCTTCAAGGACAACACCTGAGAAGGGGAGAGCTGCTTCTCCCCTTTCTTTCCTCCCCCTGCCAGCTGTTACCATGGAGCCCATTTGTAACTTATCTTAAAAATGTAGACATCTCTGTGAAGCCTAGCTCAAGGCCAGAGGCCTTGTTTGCACATTTCTTCAAAGGACTATACTGGATATGTTTGTGAAAACTAGTAAGGGGGTGCTGGTACCTTCTCGGCCAGTGGCCAAGTAAACAGGGCGACATGAAAATAGGAAGTTTATCTACAATGGACTCTTTTGCTGACAGTCCTAAAATCAGCCATGGTGAAGAGGGCTTTCAGTGGAGAAAGGGGGTGCCACATCACTAGGAAAAAAGGGTGACCAGCATGCGCCTCCCTGGGACCCAGGGGTGCTACTGAACAGAACGTTCACACAGCTTGTGTTTTGATAAAATCAGACCCTTCACATGTAGCAAAATAAATATTTCAGGTAGAGATGAATGCTACAGAGAAAATAAATCTGAGTAGTGGAGAAGAGGGCCAACAAATTCTTCCTTGAGGCAGCCACACCTAAATTGAGACTAGGATTCAGGGAAAGAGCTGGCAGGTGGCAGCCTGGGGAATGGGGCTTCCAGAAACACTGAGCCCAGAGGCAGACAGGTTGGGCAAGCGCAATGGAGACCAGACCAGTGTATCTGGAGAGGGAGGGCTGGAGGAGGAAGGGAGCAGTAGGGGATGATGTCAGAGAGGTGGGTGGAGCCTCCAACAGTCTTGGCCTTGAGCCTCCTTATCCACATGCAGAATGTATGGGCACAAAATCTGGGGTGAGGTGCAGAGCTGCTGGGGCCTGGTGGGCACCTTCAAAGGAAGCAGATCACTGCTATTCCGATTCATATGTAGCTGCTCCATAAATCACTCAGAAGGTGATTTATGATTTATTAAGGTCTAAGAATTCCTTAAGCTCCATAAAGTTGAAGGAATTCCTTTCTTAGACAAAGGCTGCATGGTGCACAGGGGACCAACAGGGCTTGGTGGGGTTGGGCACGTTGCTTAGAGGGAAGAGGAACATCTCAGATGGTCCCGGATTTAATACCTCATCTAACCTTTGCTTTCCTAGACAAAACCCAACATCAATGGCTAGAAAAGGAAAAACAGAGGGCACCTGTATATCAAAGGGAAATTGGAAGGGTGGAAAAAGGGTATTTGTTGGGCAGCTATTCGGTGCTGGGCATTTCATTCACATTGTCACATTTGACCCAGTAATCACATGGACACAACGATCACATTACTAATCCCACGACAGAGGTAAGGTACTTAAAGTTCAGAAAGGCCATGTGATGCATATAAGGTCCCACAACTAGAACACGAAGAGGACCATGTGATCTTTAGGCTTGGTTTTCTTGGACAGACCGCGTCCGTGTGAGATGGCTTCAGTAATGGAGCAAAACAATTTCATAGTTTCCCGAGTGGCAGGCTGCTGCACTTGGACTTCTTGGCATCATGATGGCCCAGCCCCATTTCTCTCAGATTTCCCGTCACTGAGTGTGATGAGCAGGTGTGTTCATGTGAATCACTCTCGCACTGTAGGGGAATGATAAATTTTCAGGTATGTGCGAGAGGCTTGAAGCCAGGTAGGCCTTCGGTAGAAAGCTACCCAAATGCACATCTTTTCCCATCCTCCCCAGGCAATATGAGTTCGAGTTTCCCCCTGTGTGGGCTTCTTTCTTATCTCTCAGGGTTGACAGCAGATGTGGCACTTAGCCTTATAGGATTCGTGGCTCCTGCTCACAGAACCTACTTCTCACCCTAGTTCCAAGGCCAGTTCCCATGCATTTGCAGGCCTAGCTTTTCTCTGAGATAATGAAGGCTGCTAGAGGATCACAGCAACAGCCTCCACCCTCACCATTACCCTGTCCCCTGTCTGGACATCATTATGGGGAAGCCTTCCTATCAGTAGCCAAAGCCTGTGAGACTCCTAAAGTCAGGCTGTGGGATTTCACTGCCTTGGAGATCTGGTTGCTTTCCAGTCTCTCAGTAGTTGGTTGAACATTCAGGACTCACCTCATTGATGACATTGGCCACCCTCCTCGGCAGGTTGTCTGTCACCTGATTGCCAAACATGGTGGCTCTGCAGTTCTATGCCTTTCCATCTGACTTGACTCCTGGGTGTGGGTTGTAGTCAGTCCCCTGCCTCCTCCCTGCCTGCTGTGGTTACCATTGCCCCTGGCAAAATATCTAATGGGGACACCATGCAGATGTCTCTCGAGGGCCAGCTGAGGTCTGGTGCTCACCCCTTCTCTTGGCCTCCTTTTAAAAGTGGCCTTGTTGAATTCCTGCGGCACCCTCGGCCATAGCAGAAGGAGCAGTGGGCAGGATGGGAACCTCATTTGCACTTCCATGACACATTTTTCTTTCACTCCACTATGTATTGGGTGTTAGATGTGTCCATAGGGAGACCCCCTAGTGCAATTAAACAGGAATATTGAGCAGGAGAGAAACCAGTGTATGTTGACTCAGATATGTATGCAACCACCTTTCAGTATGGACTGAAAAATTGGCCTTCCAGCTGTCCCTCCTGGCAGACTCTTCTGGCATCTCATCAGGTCCCTGTTAATGTGTTTTTCAAATTTCAGTTTGCTTCAACTTTTCTCCTAACCGATTTTCCCGACGATTACGGTAATCGTTTCCAGGCTGACCTGCATACAGCACTTAGGCATGCAGCCCAAGCCCCTCTCTGGAAGTGACCCCTCCTTAGAAACCACAGTCAAGGGTGTTCACTTGTTGGGTTCGTGGCAAGTTAAGCCAGCTTAGGGGACTTCTTAAACCAGCTCCTAATTGTTCCTCGGGAGAACTTGTGTGGTGAGAGTCTCTCCTGAATTTCAGGTTTGGTGGTCTGCCTGCTAGAGGTTGCTGATTCCCTCTGAATTTGACTACTCTTCCAAACAGAAAGAACTTTCCCACCATTTTCAGTCCCCCTGATGGACTGAATTCTTGGATGGGCTTGTGGTCATTTAATTTGCCAGGCTCCCTGCCCCTTACTTTACAGAGTCCTGACTATTCAAGAGTCTTTCCAGACATGTCCAATTAGCTGGGGTCTAGCTGATGTGGATATAGCTGCTGAGGATGGCTGGGTCCCTGTGCTCAGTTCAGAAGCCTGTTGGCAGCTGTTGTGGGGCCTTCCTAAGCTTGGCTGTCAAACTGCACTCCCTTTTCCTACCTGGGATCAAGGAATGGCAGAGTTGTTTTTAACCTTGGACTTTCTAGAAATTGTGCTGTTAACTCAGGAAAGTTCCACAGAAGGAAGATACTGGGAGGTGAACATGGACTTTCACAAATAAGCAGGTTACTAATGGAGGAACCTAAGATTTTCAGGGTAAGGACCTATCCCTGGATAACACGGACTAGCATGTTTCATGAGAGCTGGTCCTCATGGGAGGTGTGTGAGCAGCAAAAGCGTTTCCAGAGCAACTGTGGATAGTGTGATGGTTAGGCTGCATCCCAGGGACGATTGGAGGGTTCAGAGTGGGGCCCGTGACTCTAGTTTGTCAAGCAGCTAATAGGGGATTCTGATGAGCCCCAGTGGGTTTGGGAACCTCCATCATGGTAGAAAGTGTTAGGTTGAAATCAGAATTCCGAAATCTATGTTCAGGTCTGCAGTGAGTCCTCCTAATTAACTTTTTTTTTTCTTATCCCAGAATGTCAGAAGGCCTGTTCATAGGGGTGGTTTGAGGAATATGAGATAGAACATATTGCCTAAAACTAAGATATCTGGACATGCTAACTGCTTGCTCACTTGGGGACCCTAACACTGAGAGTCCGTTCCGAAAAAAAAAAATGTAGGTCTTAGCACAAGACTGTACAGGGACTCTAGAAAAAGGCTTGCTGTACGTACACACGAGGAACTTCAGAGGAGGACAGAAGGATCTCCACACAGAGACATCAGAATTCCAGCCTCCCACAGAGCACCAGGCACCCACAGTGAGCAGGAGAGATGCTGGCTTCGGCAAGGACTGAGAAGAGCTCTCAGAGGAGGTGTAGGAGATGGTAGAAGTGGGCAAAGGCAAGAATCTGCTCTGGTTGCTGGAAAATGTGGGGTCTTCTGGAAGCTGGAGACATCGCCTCCACAGTGAGGTCTCTTTTGCCCAAGGATATAAACAGGAGGGAGCTGGAGATGATTCTGCAATAGCAAACCCTCTCAGCATTCTGGAGACACTATCACATCCTTTGTATCTCTAGCACAGAATGCCCTGGAAAGCTGAGACAGAAGCAGGTGGGAAGGCAGACAGGGGAGCCCATGCAGAGTAAAGGTCAGGCCAGGGCAGAGGTCCAGGAAAGCCAATAACAGGGCCTGTGCAGCCAAGTGCCAGGATGGGGTGCAGCTTCCCAGGGGGTGAAGCTGCAGTCCTTGAGGGTGACAAAGACCCAGCAGAGAATGATTTCAGGCTCAGCACAAACTTTTACCCCAGCCATGGAGACTTGGTGTTGAAATGAAGATATGATCTTCCATATATTATTATCTACCTAGGAGGTTAGAAACAGATGCAGGAAGGCAAAAAAAATTGATTTTATTCACAAATGTTAGAATTCCTACTTGTAAATATGTGTCGTTTCCTGTATGACTCACAGAGCCCTAGAAGTAACCAGGCAATAGTCCAAATCCCACCTCTCTTCTCCAAGACACCAACGTCTTCCAAAACTCCATGTTGTTCCCACTGCAGACCCTATAGCACCCCATCCCCCCAAACACTCTCAAGTTCAAAACTGACAATGTGGCTTATATCATGTCTGTTTCCCAAATGCAGAGGTGTCTTCTGCAGCCGTCATCTTCATTTAACCTGTTTTTAATTTATTTTGAATGGGTTTTGTTCTGCTTTGAATACTGAGCTGTGGGGTTTGCCTTTTGATTTGTATCAGAGAAGGACTATTTACCTATTAAAAAAATAGAAAAAGCAGATAAAAGAAAAGAAGGAAACAAAAGCACCTGTAATTCCATCACCCAGAAATACTACTAGAGATACTACTATTAAAAATCAGGTGCATATCTTCCCAGACTTGTGTGTATAGGTGTGTGTATAGTACATACATACTGTTATGTACTGTTTTGTAACTTTGCAGGTCATGGATTTCTTTCCTTTGAATATAAACACATTTTAAAACAAAGGAAGGAAGATGTATTTGACATGGTACCTTATTTCCGTGTAGCCTGTGCTATTACATACCCAGACCCATATTTATATGGCATCCAATGTAAATCCCAATTACCTTGTACACCTGCATATCTACAATCCATCTGTGATGACCCTGATATTCTGTAAGTCCTGAAGTTTCCTCTGAAATTTCCAAGAAAAAGTAATTTCATTTAATTTAGCTTTAGTGTTTGGATTATTCCAGGTGTCTAGATGTCAGTAATCCACAGAAGATGTACCTTAAAATTCCCAATTAGAAAATGTAACTAACCAGAATGCTACATTTCCTAATTGTGCACAATAATGAGCATTAAGTATAGCAAAATGATGGTACCAATAGGCCATCTTGGGAGCTGTGAGCATGGTCTTATGGGTGTGAAAGATGATAGATAAGAATTCATCTCAAGTAAACAAAGACATTTTTCCACCATCTGGGTTATGGAATTGAATTGAGGATGTCAAACATATGTGTGGAAAAATCCCAGAAAGTCTTGCAATTCTGAGCTGACCAAGTCTATTTGAATTGTCAGGTGGCATCTACTCAAATGGATCCAGTCACGTCTGGCCTGTACAGCTAGCAGCATGATGTCTCAGTTCAATTTCCCAACACTATCCTAGCCAGTTTTCTTTTTATTGGGGACCAGGGGATTTTTTCCTCAGGGAAAGAAAAGAGAAGGAAGAAAATGAGTTTAAGGGAAATGGGAGTAGAAATGGAGGAGGTGGACAATCAAAGTTAAGCTACTAGCAAGAAAATGAAAAAAATGGGCAAGAGAGAAAAAAATGTGTTATGGACAGAAGAGATGAATCAATGATGAAAAACAAAGTTCAAAAATTTTCACAAGGAAAAATCAGAAAAAAACCATGAAAAGCTATTGAATAAGAGAGGAAATAAGAGTACTATGAAGTGTTATTTCCTAGCATCAAATGTACTTATAAAATCTTTGTGAGACTTTGAGCCAGAAAATAGAGTATTCACGTTGTTTCAGAAGACTCATGGTAGTCTCTGGAAGCAGAGCTGGTCACCGACAGTCAAAGGAAGTTGCCTTTGCTGAATTCCCTCTATTTTTAGCAACTCCAACCCCCTTTAGCTCCATTTTTCTTTTAATTAGAATAATACTCCCTTACGGTAGCATTTCCAAGATACCCAGCATATTTTGTGATCAAGATACTGTTCTGTGGAGATTTTGCTCACAGATTCTTATATAACAAGTCTGTAAATTGAGTGAGACATGGATGTGATGTTTAATATTCTTGAACATTTGGAGAAACCAAGGTATAGAGGGATGTTAGATGGGGACATCCAGTTGCCCTTCTAGACTGACATGTGGTGATGGATGAGGAGGCACACGGCCAAGTGTTCTCAGTCAGTGGAAAAAAAATGATACTTCCCTCTGTAATCAACTCCATTCTCCCTTATTTGCTACAAAACTGAAACAAACGTGAACTCAAAGCTTTCAAACACACTATGCTCTGTCATTTAATGGCAGGTTTCCAGTTTTGAAAAATTTAATGCCTTTTAAAATTATAATAATGCCTCACATTTCAAAGAAATGTAATACTATAATAAATTCTATAATTAAAAATGAAAGGCATAAGGAATAATAAAATTTGTAGAGAATTAGCAAGGAAGTACAACAACTTCATATCTGAATAAGTAACACTTTCCAAAGAGCATAAAGTGTGACTGCACATGATTTGATCTTTATATGTGTGTGTGCGGGGGGGGTGGGGTGGGGGCGGACAGACATGGAGAATATGGTATAGCTATCAGATGAACCTGTAACTAAAGATATCTGTATTTAACCAACTCCAGTTTGTCCAGACCCTATAAAGATGCCACACTTGAGAATTTTATGGACCTGGTTCCTGGTCATCTTAGCTCCAATTTGTGCATGAGCTAAATACTCCTATGACTCATTTCCCAGAGTTGCTCCAGGGATGTTGTTCTAGGTGACTCAGGAACTCCCCTCTTACCTTCTTGGTTCCAGGGTCCTTTCCCCAGTTTTCACCTCTTCCTGGGCCTAAGACTGAGGGGAGTCTGGAAACTGATTGGTCCAGTAGCCTAAAGTTTTCCCTGTATATCATCATTTATATTCATTAGTGACTGCTCATTAGCAAATGGAGCTCCTCTCAGTCTAACTGTTTGGGCTGAAGGCTACCATTACTCTTAGGATCTTGATGCAAAATCCATCATTGACCCAAGGTTCAAAAGAAGCCTGAACTGCATCAGCCCCTAAGGTGAAGGAAGCCCATCATTCATGTGGGGAGGGAGAGCTGAAGAGGGAAGCCCCTCCTGACTGCATGCTTTATGGAACAGTAGGTGTTCATGAACCTGGGATCTATCATGGGCGCCTCTCTGAACTTGAGAGTCTCTGGAAAAATGATTAGTGTCAGAAAAGGAAATGCGGATGATATATGGCTCTAAGATCTCGGATTCTGGCTTTCCAGAAAAAACTGCAGGGGGAGCAGGAGGGGATAGAGACAGGTCCTGTGGCCGGCCTCCCTCTCCATCGCTCTCTGATCCTGACCCCTCCCTCCCCAAGGCAGTTGCTTTCCTGGGCTTCCTCCTTGGGCTCCCTTGCATACTTAGGAAGACTAATTGGCATCTGGAATGGGTACCCTGTGTGGCCGTTCTGCTAATTACTTGATATCAGTCATCTAATGTAATTATTGGTTCCCATTTACAGATGAGGAAAAATGAGACCCAGAGAGATTAAGTAACTTGTTCACTGTCACAGGGTGGTAAGTTGCTTGCCACCAGCACGTGGCACCAGGTATGAACCTCAGTCTGTGGGACATGGTAGCCCAGAACTTACAGATGATCCCAGTCTGGGGAGAATGGAGACTTGGTGCTATTATGTAGCTTTTGCAGAAGTAAAGATTTGAGGTGTGACAAGATGGTATCGTGGAGCACAAGAGAAATGGTAGAGTCACAGGATGCAAGACATTGTCCTGCCAGAGATCTTGCAGAGGCAGGAAAGTAGCGTAAAGCGTACCCATCCTGGTGGAGGTGAAGGCTCAGATGGAGTCCCTGGCGGGAGGTCAACGTGACATTTGATTGACTTGCTCACCCTTCTGGGGTTTTTTTGCAGGCTCTGATGTAGCCACACCCGCCTGGAGTCTGGGGACAAGGCAGGACTCCGTGGAGGCCACTGACCGACAGTCACCTTCAGATCCCACCAAGACTAGCGACTCGGTGCCGTCTGGTTTCTGTGTCTTGTTGTAACAGAGGAGATAGGAGCCCTGGAGATTAATTTCCCCTTTAGTTGTAAGGTGACAAAGAACAGTAACTTGGCGTCCCAGCTCAAAATTTCTTAAGTAGCATCTTCCTCATCGTCCCTTTGAGAAGACAAGTCTAGAAATGAAACAGGATTCTGACAAGTCTGCAGAACATGCAGACGTTGTTAGCTGAGAGCCAGCTCTCAACGCTGAGAGCGGGCTGCTTGTTCTGTGCACAGTAAGCGCCACTGTGGGCTTGGTCTGTTTGCTTCCGACAGGAGCCAGGGGCGCAGGCTCTCAGCCAGGGCTCTCCAGCAGGAGCTCTGGGGCTGACTTCAGAGGACACCTTGACCTTGGAGGCTCACTGTGTGCAATGCTTTGCTTTAAGGGGTGATCAGAGGGAGAGGAGAAAGGAAGGAGGCAGGGAAAGGAGGAGAAGGGGGAGTCGAGGAAAGAGACCCAGATGCTGCAGTTTAGAAATCACTGTCATAGTGGAGATGTGAAAGGCGCCCAGCCAGGGGTTGTGAAAGGAAATCAATTTCATTCCCAGCCCTGGGAAATATGCAAAGCCATAGAACAAAAGCTGCATTCCCCAGAGATTTTGTGAAAGGAAAATGGAAGAGAAAATGTGAAGATCACTGAAAAGGCTGAGTTGGGAAAGATACAGAAACAAGTGGGGTGCAGCCTGACCGCAGGGCCCCCGCCAGCCGGCTGCTCTGGATAGAGCTGCCTGCAGCAGAGGAGAGCCAGCAATGTCCTCAGAGCCTCCCCTCTGGCTCCAGGGCTGGGGAGACAGAGTTGTCTGTGGGCTACTTGTCTGCATTTGTGATGATGAGAAAAACATTTTTTGGACCTAGGTAATAAAAGAAAATCTAAGGGCACATGAGCTTGTTGTGACTCCTTCTTGCTCACCCCAAGAGGCATTGACTATCTTTCTGCATCTCCCAGGAGGGCCTGGGCAAGACCTGACACTGATCCCAGCCAATCTCAGGAGCAGGAGAAGAAGGCAAGGTGACAAGAGCTAAAATTCTTGCTCTGAATTTTCTAGGTGGCAACCAGGTCTTGTGTCTAGAAATAGACAGGTGTGGCCCATAGTCCAGCAGGGCAGAGCAAATTCGGGTTACAATAAATGGAGAGGGCAGTGTCATGAGATCTGTTCTTAAAACTCAGGATCTATATCCTTCAACGATGAATAGATAAAGAAAACGTGGTGTATATATACACAATGGAATATTACTTAGCCATAAAGAATAACTGGAGACTATTTTGCTAAGTATAATAAGCCAGTCCCCCAAATCAAAGGCTGAATGTTCTCTCTGATATGTGGATGCTAATCCACAACAAGGAAGAATTAATCAGACATAGCTTTCCTAGCCTTGTATTTGAATACACCACCACAAGAATAGATCCTGATTAGAATAAATCATGTTCCATGTATGTATAATATGGCAAAAGACACTCTACTGTCATGTGTATCTAAAAAAGAATAAATAAAAAAGGGAGAGAGGTCTGCTCTTGCCAGCTCCACCACTTCATGCCTTGTGTTTCAGTTTTCACAGGTGTAAGATGGGGTTCGTGACTGCTGCCTTGCTTACCTCACAGTGTTTTTGTGAGGATTCAGTGAAATATAAGAGCACAGGGATAATAGCAATACTCACACTAATAGTAACTAGTAACACTAATTGAGCATCAACTGTGTGCCCTGCATGCATGATGTTTCATGTTTGGCTCCCGGCAAAACTCTATGAGATAGCTCATCTAGTCCCAACTGGGAGGATGAGGAAATGGGAACTCGGGAAGATTCAGCAGATTGAGATGACAGTGCTGGTGAAGAGCCAAAGCAGGATGCCCTGTGCTCAGAGGGACTACAACATCAAGAGAGGCAGGACAGCCTGAAGGTATGGACCCAGGAGCCAGATGGAGTTTTAATCCCGGCTCTACCACTTACCAACTGTGTGACTTTGGCAGAGTTGCTTAACATCCCTGTGCCTTGGCATCCCTTTTGCAACATGGGGATGATCAGAAGATCTGCCCCACAGGGTTGTCATGCAGATTACATGAAATATACACAAGGTACTTAGATGAGTTACTGACACATCATAAACCCTCTCTAAATACCAGCATTTTAAAGTTTTTAAACATGCTTCTATTTAGCAATGGATCTCCCTGCCCAAATGAGGGAAAGAAAGAGGGAACTCAAAACTCTTACTTCCCTTATATGTTTTCCTTCAAAACCCCTAGCTCAGGGGTGAGTGAGAATCCCACCTAGAACAAAGAGTCCTGTTAGGTGGTGGCATTGCTGGGCAGAGGGAGAGCAAAGCAATTATTTGGTAGTGGGGTTCCTTTGGGTTTATTTTTGAATAGGAAAAAAGCCAGAGCTGGTGGTCTCAACTCTCAGCAGGTAGCTTGTTTGCTTCCAGGGCTCCGAGAATATGGCAGTTCTGATGCTCAGTTATACCTAAAACTGCCAAGGTGGGTGAAGCAGGTGTCCTAATCCTGGCTGAAAATGGAGAGGATTTTTGCTTAATGTTTATTAGGATTTAAATAATCATTTATAGATGCAAATGAATGACGATATCTCCCTGCATTTGGTATCACCCTGGAGTGTGCTATTTATTCGGTTAAGTAAATCCTGCTGGAGACAAATTTCAGGTACTCTGGAAACCGAGTCCAGTGCTCCCAGAGCCCTGGTACTCCCCAGAGCACTTGCCTTCTTTCTTGGATCAGCCTCTCAGGAGGGAGACCTCATGAGCCCTCTGTACCCACGCCCGCTGCATAAACACCATTAGCTTATGGGATGCTGGCACCTCTGCGCACATCTACAAATGTTATGCTCTAACACCAGCATCTGGTGGTCTTTCTGATGACCATCCACTGAATGTTGGGCTGTCACTCAAAATCACAGACTTATTGACGAGCAGTGAGTGCTTTGTTAGGCAGGGTGGGCAGTGTGACTCCAGGGGGAGCCCCTCCCAGGCTCAGAACATCCAAGAAGGGGAGCCCTCCCGTGCCTACTACCTGCGAGGCTCACTTTTGTCCTGGGACCCTCCTCACCCTGGACCCTCCAACTTCTTCCGCCTCAGGGCACCTCTCTGGGGACACGGCATATCCAAGCTGATCTGCAGGCCAAAGACTGACAACTTGCATGCCTCTAGCAGAGGGAAGTGGACACTTTCATTGGGAAGAACTTGAAGACCCTGTCCACCGTCCCTCCCCAGTGGGGGACAGACGGGGCTTCTCAGCCAGCCCCTGCCCTCCTGGCGACCTCTTGCACACCAAGCCCTCTGGAAGACTCTGGGGTCATGGAGGAAAGTTCATGGCTGACATGATGTGTGGGCCCTTGCCTGCTACCTCCGCTCTCCCGTGTGGCGTTTTCCTTTGGGGACATCTGAAGCATCCTTGAAGGCTCCAGCCTGGCGTCTCCCCCCTCCTTGGGGCTGCGACTTACTCATTCTCTACAGCCAGCTGGTCTCCCCTTCTTTTTTCACCTTTTCTCTCTTTCCCAACTTTCCTTCAGCTCAAGTTGTGTGTGAGAGGAAGAAGGAGAATCACTGGTGGCTGAGGAATGAGATCATTTCTCTCCCCTCTGGGCCGGCTCCCTGTTTGCTCAATGGGGTGACACCAGCTCGCTCTGCAGAGAGCCATCTGGCTCCACCAGACTCACGCTGATGCTAATCTCTGGGTTCTTTTTCTTTCTTTCTTTTGTTTTGTTTTGTTTTTGTTTGTTTGTTCCTGAGACACACTGCATCTGCAGCTGTAAATTCAGACCTGGTCCCTGTGAAGGCGGGTGTTCATTTGGCCTAAGTGTCTGTTCCCCCATTATGCCCCCCCATCCCACCACCAGTCCCCACTTCTCTCTTGTAGGTGTCAGGAAGCCATTGTTACCATCCGTGGGTCTATGTGGTTTTAATGTCAGGGCTGCACTTTCAAATGGAAATCAGGCAATTATGTGCCACATGGAGAAATCTGACAGATGCAGAGGTTTTACACCACTGGTCATGTCTCAGGGACAAAGGCACCCGGTGTTCCCAAGGGACCGTTAAATAAATAGAATATGTTTCAAGAGCCGTGGAAAAATTCAGGAATAATTAACTGTGTGATGAGAGTTCATAGATCCTGTGGCTATTCAACTTCAAAATGTGATAATGATATGTCAACCAGCCACTTAGCTCATCCTGGTAAAGCCGGCATTAGGAAAACATTACAATGTGCATTGAAACAGAGGCAGCGGCGGCTCTGGGCATCTGCTTTCTGGGCTCCAAATACAAACTGTCAGAGGATTTCCCCCTGACAGGGGCCCCACCAGGTGTGAGGATAGGAGGGATGCTAGCAGGTACTGGATGGAGTGCCTCACGTCTATATTTGGTGCTCTCGTTAGTGATCTGTATAGATTAGTGGTCGCTACTACCCCTGGTGATATATCCCCACGGGCTACTTATTTCTGGTGCTGGGTTGGAGCCCAGGACCTCATGCATGCTAGGCAAGCTCGGTCACTGAGCCATACCCCAGCCCTTCACTGTGACTACTATTAATTGACACTCTTAGGTGTCAAGTGCCCAGCTAAGTGCTCTCCACACTGGCCTTCGGCAGTCCTGTGAGAGTGGAGTAGGTAATTATTATCCACATTTCACAGGGAAAAAAACTGAGGCTCTGGGGTAAATGGAAGAACTGACCTTCAGACCTAGCCCTGTTCAACTCTGGCCTTGGCTCTCGACCACTGGCTGGAGCCCCCTCTGATGTTCCATCGGAGAGTAGGAAGAAAGACACCTACTGACTTGCACACCCTTTTTGAAGCACCTCATGTCCGACACAGATCACCACAGTGAACTAAACAGGAGAAACCCTAAAGAAAAGTTCAAACGTTTTCCCTAAATTACCCAAATTTTTGTTTAAAAATTGGTTAGTTTGGAGCCTGAATCATACTATAAGATCCATTCCTTAATGTTTCCAAAACTGAGTTTAAATTTTACCCAAAACCAAAGTGTCCCCAACTACTGGTGGTTGCTCTCTTGTGTCATGGAGGAAATTCGCAGGGAGCAGACAATTTCTGTTTGGATTTCAGCAGCCCCTGAGGTTCGCCACTGTCTCCGACTTGGGCTTCACCAAAGCTGAGGCCAGTTAGAATTGAGGGGAAAAAAAAAAGGAAGACACTGTATCTCTCAGAGAAAGTATTTTTTAAACTGAGCATATAATAAAATAGGTTTATAGGAATCTGTAATCTTTTCTCAGATCAAGAAGTGTGATTTTAAAAGTTCACCAGGCCCCTTTGTAGAGTGAATGCATTAGTCAAACAAAGTTAAATGTACCAGGAGCAAAAGATCTACTCATTTGCTAGGGACAAACAAACAAATCATACCTACAATACCCTCCCATGAGACTTACTTTATCTTATCAACGGCAGAGAAACATTTGAGGAGATTAACACCTTTTACAACATCAGATTTGTCTTACTTTAGGGAAAAAAATAGTTTCTAGTTAGGAAGGAATTTGCTTTACTTTTTAAAATCTCTACTGAATGCGTTGGCTTGACAATATTTGTATAATAAGCTTGCATTGTGAATTTTAAAGTATGATTAAAGTGTCCTTCTAGGGCTCAGAAAATGATACCCCCAAAATACTGTGCATTGGTATCCTGATTATTTTAAATTAAAAGCAGATGCTTTTCTCTGAAGTGACCTTATCTTCTTAAAGAGGAGACAATTAAAGAAGAACACCATTGCCTTCAATCTTCTTTCTGAAATTTCATTAATCAAGGAAGATTAAAATCCTATCACAGAAAAAGAGACCAAATCAACTACCACACCTACAGCACAGAGGAACTTTGTCCCAGGGCATTGTCTATTTTGGGGACACACAATCTCCCCTAAAAATGATTCACCCCATCCCTCTATAATAGCCTACAGTGCCCCAGTTTCCTTTGGCCTGGGAAGAGGGTATTTAAGCTTCAACCATCTGGCCTTTCTTTGAGTCTCATATTTTATGTGGCTCATGCACATGTTAATAAATTTGTAGGCCTTTTCTCCTATTAATCGGTTTATTGTCATTTTATTTCCACTGACTCAATTATTGAACTTTTGGAGGGCAAGTCTGAACTTCCCTTCCTTCTCAATAAATCCCTTTATTAAAAAGGATCGAAAAGATCAGTGACACAAGAGATCGGTCAAGAACACATTGGTTTGAAAATATTAGTATAATAAGCTTGCATTGCAAATTTTAAAATATTACTAAAGTGTCCTGTGAGGGCTTAGGTCACTCATGGATCACTGGGGGGCTTAGGAAAGAAACAGGAACATCATCATGTGGCCTCTTGTTGCCCAGATGAGACCACTTTTGTCCCACAGCTACTCACTGCCAAAGATGAAGAGAGAACAAATTGGAGAGAAGAAAATTGGAAAACCAATTTCTAAAATGATCGAACATTTAAAAATCAGGAAGAACTAAAATTGAAATCAATAGTCCTCAAATTATATAACTAATGTCATTCAGTTGGTTAATGGCCATGATCAATTATTAGCATACCATATCTCTCCACAAATAACTTTGTTTAGTATCTTCATTACAAGTTCTTTACACATCAAAAGATAATTAAATTTTTTTTTGTTTCAATTTTTTCAAAAAATATTTTTAAGTGAGCATTTGATTTAAAAATCATTTTACAGAGCCATCTCTAACCCTTTTCTGGATTTAAAAAATCACTGTTTTGAAGTTCAAACTGTACAACTGCAGGGAGATGACTTATTAATTCTACAAAACCCAAGGTGACAACTAATTTGTCTGTGATTAATAAAGATCAGAAACTCACACACACACACACACACACACACGTAATAATTTGTCACTTAAACTTCTTGAGTATAAGAAATCATTTAGAAAATCATCCAAAAGTTTTTTGACCAACAAGTAATGATATTAAAATTTTTAAAATTTTTGATTAATTTTTTCCCTTTTTTCTTTGGCACATTTATTTGAAAATACTATTTTAATGATCTTGTAGTTGTGATGTTTTCCAGTGTGAATGTGATTTACAAAATCAAAACTTATCCAGCTCTTCAAGAGTGTGTGTGTGTGTGTGTGTGTGTGTGTGTATTTTAATAGTAACCAGCCTCTTGAGTAATATAAGTATTTTGACTATATAGGTGATTGTATGTGCATATCACCATGAAACCTCAGCATCTTAAGAAAAGTAAAGCATATGTCTGCAAGAGAGGGTCCAGATAAATCATTAGTTTTGCCACAGAGCAGGAAAGGTTTCCATTCGCCATTCCAATAAAAAGCATATCAAACCCATACCTGGTCATGGGCATTGTGAACTCTGAAAAACCGTTCCTTTTATTAGAAGAATAAAATCAGTCAGTAGACAGCACATATAAAAACACACATGGGATTTTGCAGAATGTACCCTTCACATCCTGAGAACATCATTTCAGAGTATCACAGTCATGGAAGTGAGTCACAGGGCTTAGATGGATTCCAGTGGAGAAATGGTAGAAAGCCTCTGATTTAGATTAAAAGTGAACAGTGGAGCTAGAATCATGAATAATATTATTTTTCTTCTTCATGTTTCTCTGTGATGGTTTTTCAACATGATGCAGAAATGAGTAGCACTGGAGCCAAACCACGGGGTATACAGTTTGGCTCTGCAGCTCTTTGGCTTCTGCAAACCATTTTCTACCTTTGGCCCCTCAGTGTTATCCCTGTATCAGGGAAAACAACATAGTTTCAAAAAGTTGTGATTATCAGTGAGGTAATGCTGGCAAAGCACTGGGTGCCTTGCACATATAACAGCAATAAATCCTTATGACGTCCATGTCTGCATAGAAGTAGAAAAAGTAGACATTCTCAATCTCACTGAAGTTGGTGCAACTTTCCAATGCCACATTGCCTGATCACATGGTACATGTGAGCACTCCCCTCTCATTTCTTCTCTGCAGTGTTTTCCATTCAATGCACGCATCGCAACCTGAAATTATTTTGTTTATGTACTTGCATCTGCCACCATGGCTGATTTTTAAGCTACCAGTGGTTTAACAAATGGCTTGCAAAACCCTTGAATATTTAATAAATAGATTTCATGAGACAGCACACCACTGGCTGATCTTCTGTTTTGACACTTTCAACATTTTAAATTGCATGTTAAATGGTAATTTTGATTTGACAATAAAGGGACATAAACTCCTTTCCATACCCTCAGGCAAACACAAATATGGCAATTAATTTACAGGCCATATTACCAGTGGGGCTATTAGCTGTAACTAAACATATGACCAAATGGACCGTTTTCTAAGCTAATTTTTATTACTCTGGTTGCAAAATGTAAGATTCCTTGGAAACCAATGAAATTGTAAAAACAGGACCCAGCATTACTTCTCCAAATAATTTCATCACCCTGAGGAAATGAGCAAGTTGGAGAATCTTTGAGTTTTTTAAGATGCAAATATTTTCTTTATTCAATTCATTTTAAAAGATGAAAAGATTAAAAAGGCACATATTAAGTGTTATCACTCCTACCCTCATCCCTATTCGCCATTGTTCACTAGCAATAATAATTTTTATTGATTTGCTCATATTTTCATTTTGAAAATAGAAGACATACATAGGTATTCTTATTCCCCATTTCTACTTTTCTTACTCAAAAGATATAGTGATTACCCCTTTATCCATGACAGATACATTTCAAGATCCTCAGCGGATGCCTGAACCATGGCTAGTACAGACACTTATGCATACTTTGATTTTTCCTATATATACATACCTTTTCACTTAAAATAAGCATTCACAGCTTCTCTTTGGCATATCTGAATTGACATCATGATCCTTTCAGGCTGTTATTAAGTAAAATAAGGGCTACTTGAACACAAGCATTGTGATACTGCAAGAGTAGACATGATAACTAAAATGACTACTAAGTGACTAATGGGTGGGTAGTGTATATAGCATGGATACACTAGACAAGAGAGTGATTCATGTCCCTGGCAGGACAGGGCAGAATGGTGAGATATTTTATTGGGCTACTCAGAATAGCATGGAGTTTAAAATTTATAATCTGCAGGACGCAATGGCGTATGCCTGTAATCCCAGAGGCTCAGAGGCTGAGACAGGAGGATTGCAAGTTCAAAGCCAGCCTCAGCAACCAAGTGAGACCCTGTCTCAAAATAAAATATTAAAAAGGAGTGGAGATGTTGCTCAGTGGTTAATCACCCCTGGGTGCAATCCCTGGTACCAAATAAAAAAAAAAATTAGAAGCTATTTAATTCTGAAATTTTTCCATTGAATAATTTTTTAAATTTATTTTTTTTGTTGTTGATGGACCTTTATTCATTTATCTATGTGTGGTGCTAAGAATCGAACGCAGTGCCTCACACATGCTATGCAAGCACTCTACCACTCAGCCAACACCCCAGGCCCTCTATTTAATATTTTTGAACCACAATTGACTCTGGGTAACTGAAGCCGAGGAATGAGAAACTATAGGATGGGAGGGGGCGGCTCCCTTACTTGATTGTTTGTACTGTTCTTCACTCAACTGTTTTCATTTAATAATAAAGTCTCACTTTCTCCATGTTAGTGTGTAGAAATCTTCCTTATTCTTTTTTTTCAACTGTGTATTTTTGCATTCTATGCTACAAGAAATATGGCTTCCAATTCTTAGCTCCTCTTCTTTGACAGGTAGGTTCTAGTTCCCCTAGTTCCCCTCCCTTGAGTGTGCACCAACCTTAGTGGTTAGTTCAACCTCCAGAATCCAGTGCGAGTGAGAGGCTGTGCCAGTTCAGGCACAAGGAGTGGCTGCTTCCTCCTCCTGCCACTGGGCACACTTGCTCATGGTGCAGCAAGGTGTTAGGAAAGAAGTCTGACCCCTGACACCATCGTTTCATGAGGAAGCCCAAGCTAGCCATGTTTAAATAGTCAATGTGGAGAGAGATGGTCAGTCAGTTCCGAACTGATTCAGCCCTGCCCGCTCACACAGCTCTGTGCTTTCCTTATCATCCTTTCCTCCCTCACACCTTTAATTGCATGCTTATTTCTTTGATGGCTTACTTTTTCTCCCATGTCTACTCTGCAACCTCACTAGTTCCAATCTCATCTCTTGCCTTTCTATTGCTTCCACGGACTCCTACACCTCTGCTTTGTGCTCAAGCATTGTAGAGGTCACAGTGTCATTAAATAATGCGTGTTTGCAGTTAAATACTCCATTTTCAACTGCTTTCTGGCCATATTTTATCTACCATTTTTCCTGAATTTTTCCTTCTTTAATGTCTTGCATCTTTGAAACAAATTGAGTTGGCGCTTTTTGATTTCTCACTTTTGAGGCAGACAAGGTTTGGAGTGGGGATGGGTAGATATTTGCAGGAGCACATCTAGGAATTTTCTTTGTGAACCAAGTTTTGCAAGTGAGTTTTCGGTCTATTTCTCCCTTATCAGTACAGAGGGGAAGCTATGGAGTTCTGCAAAAGCAATGTCTCTTCTTTTCTTGCTGGCACGGAGATAGAAACTTCCCTGCAAATGTGGTATGTACATGTAACTTTTTTTTTTTTAACACCATCAAACTAAATAACAGAGTGAGATTCTCCAAAGATTCATAAGTTTATTTGGGAGTGCATTGCAATGGGAACACACATGTCGCTGTAAACTACTTGCACACTCAAGGAGGTAGGGGCTAGAGGAGATTTGTATTAGCAAAAAGAAAGAAAGTCAAGTAAGCTGCTTCGATACAGCAGCCAAAGGACTTGGAGACTTGAGGCAGAAGTTGGCATTAGCTTTGGCGATTGCTGATCCCACCATTCGCTTTTTTGTTTTTTTAATTTTTTTAAAATATTTTTTTAGTTGTATGGACACAATATCTTTCTTTCTTTATTTTTATATGGTGCTGAGGATCAAACCCAGTGCCTCACACATGCGTGGCAAGTGCTCTACTACTGAGCTACCGCCCCAGCCCCCACTATTCGTTTTTGTGGAAATCAGTGTTGTGGATATCATAGTAGGTGCTGAGTATTTCATATACATTTTATATAATGTTTTAATATGCATTTCACATATATTTTGTACATTTATACATATATATATATATATATATATATATATATATATATATATATATATATAAAGAACTTGGCTTCAGCTTATTGGTGGAGGTGCCATTCTTGGACCAGTATTCTGTCAAGGACGTTTTATATGGATTGCTGCAGTCTTAAAGAATATTAAAGATAAATTCTGTTACAGAAATCTGTGTAGACATGCGAGGCGTGCAAAACATGGGGTGTGTATAGAATGTGCAAGAATTTCTCGTGGGGATTTTAGAACGTCCTTGACATAGTCATTATCTCAGACAGGCAGGCAGGAACTCTCCTCCTTCATTTCCCGGCTCCAGTTTTGTCTGGGTCCAACAAAAATGATTTCATCTTGGTGTCAGCAATATTTATATCCCATCATCTCTGCTTTTCATGATGGAATTGGGCGCTGGGGAGTTCTTGCTACCCTGGCTGGTATGCTGCTCTCTCTGGTGTAAACATGAGGCTTAGAATCAGCTCCTTGCCTCCCCGCTCCCTGTTTACAAGTGTGCATTTGCTGACATGGTGTGATTCTGCAGCCACGTGATCTCTCTTCTTCTGTCTCCTCAATGCTCCCTGCTTTGTGTTTCTAGTTGTTGTTTATGGTTTTTAACTGCCTCCTAGTTTTGCCAAAAATGAAATTTTTATTTTCATTTCATCTTTAAAAAATCTCAAGGAAGAGAAGGGGAAGGACAGACTTCCCACATCCATTTCCAAACAGAAACATGGGTGTGAACATTTTTAAATTTCAATGTGCATAGTCTAAAGGGCTGGAGGCAGCTAATTTCAAAAATCTTGTATAGGAAAACAATATGGGATTCACCTTCCAGAGCATATGGATATTTTGGATGGATTTACAGTGTTTGAGGTACTGTCTTTGCCTATCACTTGAGCAACTATCTAATTCCTCTGGACCTCATTTTCCCATTGCATGGGTTTAATGAGAGGATTGCTAAAGACTTAAGGTAAAGTGGACAACCCCAGGTTTAACTCCAAGAGATGAATCCCTGGTGGTGGAATTTAGGCTTGGAATTCTTGGCTCCGGGAGAAGTTAAGGGCCTTGGAATAGAAAGAGAAGTAACTTGAATTGAGCAATTACTATGTGCCTGGCTCTGTCCATATTCTTGGAAGATAGGGGTTATTATGAGCTCCATTTTAGGATCAAAGAAAATGGCTCTAAGAGTGTATTAGTTAGCTTTTCATTGCTCTGATGGAAACACCTGACAAGAATAACTTAGATGAGGAACAGTTTACTTTGGCTCCCAGTTTCAGAGACCTCAGTCCATGGTCAGCTGACTCTGTTGCTGTAAGCCATAGGTGAGGCAGAACATCCCAGCAGAAGGGTGCAGTGGAGGAAAGTTGCTCTACTCTGGTGGCCAGGAAGCAGAGAGAGAGGGTGGAGCCAGGAGTACAGGCCAAGGGCACGCCCCCAGTGACCTAACTTCCTCTAGCCGCACCTCACCTACCTAGAATTACCACCCAGTTAGTCCATTCAAAGTGGGATGGGCTGATTAGGTTCTGGCTCTCATAATCTAATCATTTCTCCTTCTGCATTAACACAGGGAGTTTTGGGGAGACATCTCATGTGCAAAGAGATTAAAGGACTTACTCAAGATGGCAGAGCCAGAATTGAAATCCTGGCCTTTCTGGGTCTGGAGCCAAGAGTTCTTTCCCAGAGGGACATGCAGAGGTGTGCAGTCCCCTCCTGCCTGAAATCCACCAGCAGTGTTCATGTTTCCAGCCACCACTGCCTTTGCCCCCCTGCCTTCCACCCATCTTCATGACAATTATTTTAACACCAGGCTTTCTAATACTCAACATATCAATTTAGCCTCTGATCATGGGTCGAGCTATTGTCTTTGCTTATCACTTGAGCAACTCATCTAATTCCTCTGGACCTCGTTTTCCCATTGCATGGGTTTAATGAGAGGATTGCAAAAGACTTAAGGCAAAGTGGACAACCCAAGGTTTAACTCCAAGAGATGAATCCCTGGTGGTGGAATTTAGACTTGGAATTCTTGGCTTGGGGAGAAGTTAAGGGTCTTGGAATAGAAAGAGGAGAAGTAATTAAGAGGACTGGATCACTCTGTTACGACTTCCTGGTAATCAGATCCAGGCTGTGCTAAGGGTGACTGCATTCAGCCTGCTCAGGGCAGCGCTCTGGAAACCACACTCCAAATAGGAGGATATTTATTTACTAAAACTTTAATAATATAATTGCAGTCAAACTATTTTTCATTTTTAAAATAGACCGCATTGATACCTTTGAAGAGCCAAGGAATCTTTACCCATATCATTTCCTTGAAACAAACAAACAAACAAAAACACCCATGGGTACTTTTGTTCACTTAAAAAAAAATAAGGTGTTAAAATTTACCACTTGTCATGCTCAGTAATGAAGCCAACACAACTAGCCTTTCTATTAAAAAAAAAATAGTAAAAAAGCATGCCAAAAATACATTGCTTGGAAATTCTTTTTACCTTTTGAACTTCCTTGGCCCTTATAAACCTGTCAGCAAAGGAAAGTGGGGGCCACTCTGCTATAGTCATAAACAACGCCACCCTTTTTATGAGTCTTTATTCATTGGAAAGGTACACATGTGAAAGCGTTAACTGAGAAAATAAATGAGCAGCAAAATGATTAGTTTGCATTTAGTGATAAGCTGACCCTGGTCCCCTTGTTAACAAAGGCCAAAACTTGATCGGCTTGGGAAGCTGACGCCTATCTTCTCTCCTGGGTAAAAGAAGTCTCCTGACTTTGCACTTGTCCTGCCTGGACTTGTCCAACCCCAGAGCCCCATATAATTGCTGCCCTACCAGGGTGTGTCCCTGCTGGCCTCTTTGCCAGCTCTTGTAGTTCTAACCCAATTTAAATTGGAATTTTCATGGTACCTTTAGACTCCAGCACCAGGTAGAGAAAAGGTGAAAATAAATCCCATTGAGATTCTCTAAACCCAAGTAGCCAAGGAGGCCTCCTGTCTGAATTCTCAGTGCTTCTGACTCTGAGGGACAGGAAGGCGGGATGTGAACAGACTGTTCCTTCCCTTCCCTTCCTTGGCCTTGTCTAGGTGGCACCTCCCATGGGCTCCAGCCTAGGTCCACCCTCTCCATGGAGCTCTGCCTGTTGACACCCAGCAACTCTGGCAGATGAATGGATTCACCTTCACTGGTAGAGAGGGCTTCCCCTTTAGAGTAGATGACATGCATCCTTGTCATGACAACCAGCCATCACCAAATATTCAAAATAAATCAACCAACTTCATTTTATATGAAAGTGAAGTGTGTATTTTCCAAGTCAACTGATAATGGCCAACTGATAATGTAGACGATTGGTCATTGTTAAAAACAATCCTCGGCTGAAGAGGTCTGTTCTATACCACAGTGATGTCCTTGAGTGTGACTTTGAGCTTGTCCCAGCTCCAGTCTTCTTAGGCACTTGAGGAACAGGGTGCCTGCTTACTGACTGTGAACTAGGTGTGTCAGTCAGCTCATCATCGCTGGGAACAAAACACCCGACAAGAACAACTTAGAGGAGGATCATGTTTATTTTGGGGCTCTTGTTTGCAGAGGTGTAGTCTATGTTCGGCTGGCTCCATTGCTCTGGGTCTGAGGTGAGGCAAAACATCATTGCAGAAGGTCATGGCAGAGAAAAGCTGCTCAGCTCATGACAGAGAGGAAGAGGGGAGAGAGAGAGAGAGAGAGAGAGAGAGAGAGAGAGAGAGAGAGAGAGAGAACGTGCACGCGCATGAGGAGCATATAGAACCTCCAAGGTCACACCCCCATGCCCACCTGCCTACAGCTACCGCTTTGTACAGTTGTCCTTTTGATTCGTTAATCCATCAACTGGACCAATTCACGGATCAGGTTTCAACTCTCATGATCTAATTATTTCAGCTCTGAACATGCCACATTAGCACATGAGCTTTTGGGGGCCATACCTCATATCCAAACCCTAACACTCGGAAACTAGAAAATTGAAATTTATAAAGCATTTAGAAAGTAAGAATAAACTGGGCTTGGTGGAAGTGTGGACCTCACCTTGTGAAGTCTGATGGTCAAAGATGAGGTGGGGGAGGAAAGGATGGGGTTGGTGTCAGGAGGGAATTCCAATGAACATCTGGACCACACCTCAAACCAGTGATGGCGGCATGTCTAGGGGTGGGCCCCCGCATCAGGATTTCCTCAAGCTTTCCAGACCCTTTCCAATGTGCAGCCATGTTGAGAAGCACTTGCTCTTTGCCCTCATCACCCATACTGAAGTGTCACTCTCGGTGACTCAATTGGCCAACAGTGCCAACACATGGTATGGAGGGAGGTGACGGAAAGCTGGGGAAATAGCTTCCACGCCAGTGAAGCCCCTAGCTCTGCTCTTCCCACTGCCACTTCAAATACAGAAGGTCCATCTTCACGAGAAAGGCTTTGCCTGAGCTAAATATTCAGAATCATATTTAACTCCGCCCTTTCCAGAGGATGTACATTCTCCATTGGAGTCCTCAGGATGTCATCGATGTGTTTATAATACTTCTTGATTTGTTTGAGAATTTTTCAGAGGACAGATTTAGTCCTCGCTCTTTGAGTCATTTTCATTTCCATTTCAGAAAACATGTAGTAAGCCACTTACTAAATGCCAAATGCTGGGCATGGTTGTGGGGACATGTGGTATTTGGAGGGTCCTCAAGACACCCATCACTAAGCATGTGCTATAGGAGTTACAATACAAAGTCGTGTTCACAGCTAAGATTAATTCCAGTGGTGCGGTGGAGACGCCTAGCCAGATGGGAAAAGGACTGGGGCAGTGTCTGGGGAATCCATGCACAGGCCTCCTTAAGCTCTCTCCCTCCTGTGAGGGCCAGGCAGAGTGCCTGTAGGTGAGTGACAATTCAGTGTCATGCCTGTGATGCTTCTGCCCAGGGAAGCCCATTGTAGACTCCATGCCTAAGGCTGTTTGGGGGGCTGCTGGTGTAGGCACTCTCTGTTTGCCTTGTACCAAAATTTTAGACCCCAGAAGGAAAGCACATGGTCAGCATAAACCATGCTGCTTATCCCAACAGGATGGGTACAGAGAGTCACTCTGATCTTATCAGTATTTCATTTCAGTGTGAGGAACTGTTTACCAGACGCCAGCTGAAGACCAACTTTGCAAGCAGACCTTTCTAAGGACTCTACCCCCGGCCTGCCATGATAATCATCTGCAATAAAAGGACACTAAAATGGACCCCGCCTTCATGAAGCTCTGTGTAACTGGGAGATAAACTTTAATCTAATTGTTAGACCTACAAATAGAACAATATCTCCGATAGTCCCATGAAAGGAGGTCAAGGGTGCAATGACAGACTGGTTTGTCTTGGGCTGTGCTGTCAATAAAAAGCTATTCTAAATATTGTGACTATCACTTGTGCTAGCATGTATGCAAGGGAGGTGCCAGGGAGGTGCCCAAAGGGTTTACAAGACACTTAAAGGACAAAGGATTCAGTAGTAAAACACAGTGACGGATGCTGAAAAGAATGGGCATTTCTAGGAGTTTTATAGTGTCTGTTAAGATTTGTGCTCCAAAGTCAATCAGGAAAGAACTTTATTGAATTTAGCACAGCCCACCGACTCTGCCACCACACTTTTGCCTTTTCACAGGATACTTAAGGCTACCTGGCCTTTTGGCAATAATGATACAAAGAAAAATGTGTCTCGGTCTCCTAAAAATGCCTCAACAATAAAGTTTTATGATCTCCTTCATTAAGTTATCAAATCATGAAAAAGATGAGGGTGGAATGAGAGACACTAAGTTAGGATCCTATAATTTTACAGAATTCTAGAAGTGGCCTAGACAACTTCAAAACCACTAATGCTCCATCTTGATTCATTTAAATAAACTTTTTTGGAAAAATTGACTACTAGTGCTTACGAATTGAATCTAAAGTTCTTGCTATAAAGTCGACTTTGGCTAAGGTTATGGTTTGGGCCTGGAATGTCCCCCCAAGACCCATGTTTTAGTGGCTTGGCCTGTGGTGCAATTGGGAGGTGATGGAGCCTTTATGGGGTGGGGTCTAGTGGAAGGAAGTTAGATCAGTGGTGTCTGTGTACTTCAAGCTGCTTCCTGACTTTCTCTCTGATGAACAGGCCTCCTTGGCCTCACACCTCCACCATGATGTACTGTGCCATCACAGGCCCAAAGCAATAAGACCAAAGTGACCATGGACCAAAACCTCTGAAACCACAAACCAAAATGAACCTTTCTTCTAAGGTGCTTATCTCAGCTATTGTGTCATAGCGACAGAAAGCTGACTAATAGTTACTATCTGCTAAGGGGAAAACTATAAAAGCTGAACATGAGCTAATTTGAAACATTCTCTTTTGTGCCCTCCTCAGTTGGTTGTATGTTTTCCTGTCTCCTCAGTTTTGTGGATCAGAATAGTCACTCTCAGGCCTGGTTGTGATATTTCCCTAGAGTATCTGCAATTATTTCTAGGGCTCTAAGGAGACCTTCAAAGCAAAGTTAATTGATTTCAGCATCCATGTTCATGTCCCAAACACACCATTAAAAACAAATCATATATTTTTGACTAGATAAGGGGGAAGGGATCAGGGAATCACATAGTAGGTATCTGAAACCTTTGAAGGTATGGGGATGGAAGAAGAACCACTATTTGATTATTGGTAGCTAAGCATCCTTTTATTATTTACTAATCTCCCACGTGAAGACAAAGCATAGAATAGTGAAATATATGTACCACGATTCTCCAAAAAAACTTACTAAATGAGACACAACCCTTTTTAAAAGATTATAATCATAAGAGAGAAAAAATTTTAAGGAACTAATGGTATGACTTAGAATAGTCATATTTTAAGATTGTTTTTGTATTAATGCAATAGTAATACATGTTTATCATAGAAAATTGCTAAAAGAGGGAGGGAAAGAGAGCAAGCAAGCAAGAGAGAGGGAGGAAGAAAGAGAAAAGGAAGAAAAACTGAGAAAGGTTGGGCAAGGGAAAGAGGGAGAAAGTGGAAGGAAGGAAGAAAAGAAGGCATGAAGGGAGACAAAGGGGAGAGGAGGGTCCTTGTATTTTCAGAACGAATTTTAAACACAAATTTTCTCAGCCCTCCCATTTCAGGGTTTTTCCTCCCAATTATTTGCTATTTTAACAATCCTACAATGAATGTTCTTGTAGCTCCCTCTTTGCACACATTTATGATTCTTCCTGAGACTGTTCTTTTAGCAGTGGGTATTGCTGAGGCTCGGGGGAGCAGAATCTCCAGGCTGTTGACACTTATTTCCAAGTTGGCCTCCAGAAGTCAGGCCTTTTTATAGCCTGAGCAGTGCCCGTTTCCCACTTCCTCTCTAGCTCTGAGCACGACTGCTTTCTAAAAGTCCTTGACAAGTTGTGGGAAAGAGGATCTGGCTGTGTCCATCGTGACTCACGCTCTGAGCGTGGGGCCCACACCGCGTGCTCATCGCTGTGGGCAAGACTCTATTTGAGACCCGAGCCATATGGTCTCTGCACTCCAGTGAGCTGGCCATCCAGCTGGAATGGCTTCCTTTTGGAGGCAGTGGGCGTGGAGAGGAAAGGACTTGAGAGAGGGCTAGCGTTTTATATCTGTTATAATTTTAATTTTCCCATGAGACATTTCTGAAGGACGACTCAATAGGATTTGATTCTGAAATAAAATGACAAAGTGAATTGCAGACACAGTAACTATAGGGCTGCTAGTTAGAAGAATGACAGACAATGGACATTGGATTGGGTAGCTAAGAGAAGGACCTGATCTAGGGCCAAGAATGTAATTAGCAACAGGGTCCTGAGCAGTGCTGGTAAGAGGTAGGGTCCCTTTTGCTTTTTCTTTTATTTGCAATGTGTTATGAATTACTTCTCCAATGGAAAAAAAAATGACACAAATTTTTTGTCATTTTAATTGTGTTAAATTTGAAGGGTTGGTAGTTTTTCAAAGTTCAGAGGCCAATGGAATGTGAACTTGGGGCACAAGTAAAAGAGCAGGGCTTCTAGTGACCACCTGGGCATCGTCATGTCCAGTGGCTTTGGGGTGTGTGTATGGAGACAATAAGAGAGACTGGGGAGAGGGGAGGAAGGCACAGAAGCAGAGGGTCAAACACACGGTTGGTAAGTGAAGACAGTGGTAGAAAGAGAAGTCTTTCAGAAACTGGGGGAGCCTTATACTTCGGGGACCATGGAGTCCACCCAGAAATCTACCAACGGTAAATCTCTCCAGAGGAAGGAGATACAAGGGCAGTGGTCCACCTGCAGATGACAGCTACTATATTAGAAGGCTTTCTGTCCCTGGGATGAAGCTCTGAGAGGATAAATAATTTGCTCAGACACAGAACCTACTAAGCCGGAGCACCATGGAGTTGGCAATTGCTTTGGGCCAAAATGTACACTGACCTCCAATGACAGTGTGTGGACTGTACAAGAAGAGGGTGGGAAAAGCCACATTTTAAACTCCTCAGCTATGTGCAGAACCACACATCAGGTTCTTGATCCTTACCCTAAATGGCCTGGGTTTCAAGCTGCTCTTTTTATAGAGCGCCCCCTCCTGGAAGCCAGAATTCTACATTGACTTTCTGGAGCTGGGGTTCTGGAGAGGAAGATTGCTTCTCGACTATGGAAGCACGGGAATGTAAAAGTTCCTTGAGGTGAACGGAAAATTTTCAACATATGAAAGGAGGCATTGAAAAAATATAGACTCCTTGCCAGACTAGATTCAACTAAACTGATGGAGTCAGAAATTCAGAAAAGAATTATTTCCTGCAAAAGAGGTTGGGGGTCCCATTAGAATACAGGAAGATGAACTGAACCGTAGCAACCCCATTCCTTCTGCTCGTCTAGTGAATGAGCCTGCTTGAACCCCCAGACACGTTTGCACACCCCACCCTCTCCTCCTGAAACTCATTCACTAGGCACTAGAATTTCCCACTAAATTACTTTTTGGCATTGACTTCTCTCTTTCTCTCATATCCTATGCCCTTGCTCTAAGAAAATAATAATACACATACCAAACAAATCTTTTAAAAATGAAGCAATGTTTATGACTCCATAACTCTAAGCCATCATAAAATGCACATGTTTAGATATTGTTCTGAACCAGAAGCTGCCAAGTTGGTAAGGAGTAAGGAAAGGTCAGGTTTTGGGTAAGTATTTAAAGAAAGGGTTGAAACGGGGTTTGCTGGTGCTCCTAGTGTAGAATCCAGTGTTTCCATCACCACGTACACACCTAAAACATGCTGATCTGACCCAAGTGGAACAAGCCAATGTGGTCAGAGGCCTAAGAAATGACCGTGAAAACGGGTTATACCCTCAACATTTTGATATATAATGCACTATACTGGAAAGAGCCACACTGTTATGGGGGATAGGCCCGGGCAGAGGTGAGGTGGCTTGAATTCCTCAAATCCACTCTGGGGATGCCTCCATCTTGAGGGCAAATGTCATTGCCTGTTATTGATCAAATAAATGAAGCTTTCATCATTGGCCCCTTAAAATGCATCTATTGGCAACTGGTGGTTTTCTAGAAAGGTGGGAGACAAAGTCTTAGCTCTTGGGGGTGTCTGAAGTTGTACAGGAAGCAGCCAAGCCTCATGTGGAACTGTGTCACTTGCCTCTTTTCACTCTTTGCGCTGCCATCTAAAAGGAAAAGAAAATAGTCACCTGATAACTCGTGCACCATCTGCAGTCTCTAGAACAGAGGAGCAAGGCAGACTGGTTTAGTACTGAATTGGTAGCTGTGCATTTTCCCTTCCAAGAGAGGCCCTCAGGTGCAGCACAGGGTTCCCATGGTGACCAGCACTGGTGATCTCATCCTAGGGCTAATATCAGGCTCCTGGACAACTGGCCAAGGAGCACATTTTTTTCTCTCAGTGTTCAAAGGCATTATAAAATAATGTAAAAAATACAAAATAGTGTTAGCATCACCCAAACTTTGGAGCCAAAACCATCATTTTAGAAAAAAAAATACATACACACACAAAAATAACATGAACATAAGCTTCTGAGATGAATAATTCTTAAACCATTTTTATATTTTTGGCTTTTATTTTTCAGATCCTGTTTTAAAAAGCATGAAGCATTATGTAGACTCCAATGTTGAACAAAATAGAGGGGCATAGACTCATAGTAGACTTAGAAATCACTAACGTTTCTCTGAAGAATGTAATTGAACAAGTGTAATTACTACAAGTTTTAAAAAACATTTTTTTAGTACAATGTTAAAAATAATTCATTGTGGAACTGTAAGTTACAAAAAAAAAATGTGGATGGAAATCAGATTTCTATGTTATAAGGTGGATAAGATACAAAGGCAGCAAAGCCTTCCATGACTCCCTCTCCCCAGACCCTGTCCTTAATCTGCTCAGCTTTTCCCAGAGCCACCCACCCTGGAACCGAAACTTCGCAGAACAGGGATTTTTGTCTGCCATGTTGACAGCTTCATATTCAGTACCTAGAACATTTGGCATGTAGCAGGTGCTCTGTGCAAATTCTCAGAGGAACGAAAGGATCTAAGTTATTCCTTGGCTTTTTTTTTTTCTTTAGCAAGAACTAACAACACAACTTTAATTTTATACACATTCTGATCAAAACCCACGTGTAACGTAACATTTCCTTTATTGTTTATGAAGATGCTCCGATTCCTTGTGTAAATTTCATTGGGTTCCTGCTCCCTTCTCACAAGGGCTTGATTAGGGTCAGACCATCAAAATAACATTTATGAATGAAAGTACAGTAACCGCTAAAAAGCTGACAGCTGAAGGAATGATTGGACATGTAAATGCACCAGCTAAGAACTTAAATTCTGGCTTGCCACTCTGCCAAGGATCAGTTGACCTGTAGAATTCATTAAGAATATAGCAAGAAGATGAAGCAGAATAAATCTGAGTTTTTTTTTCCTTTCTTAAAATGAGATTTGTAATTAGGACTTAAGGATGAATGGCCATAACCTATACAAACAATGGCATGAATAAGAACCTTGGGTAAAAAACAAAAGGAAAGCAGCCTGGGCTTGCAGGGAGCAGGGAGGACATCCGGGCTCTGGCATCTACAGTCTGGAAGACTTTAACCACCTGTACAACAAGGGTACCACCCCTTTTCTTGTGTACCTTGAAGAGTTGTAAAGATTAATTTAAATTCAGATCAGAGATTGCTGTGAAAGATGTAAAATACTGTTGCACATTGCGAGAAAAACTTTTGGTTGGTCTGTGGCCCCAAGGGATGCCGAAACCTGAGGAGTTTATAAAGAGGTACAAAAATCAACTCAGTACTGATTATTCAGACAAGATCAAAGCCACAGGACACCTTCCAAGTACACTAAGACAACGCCCTCCTGCCTCCCTGGGCCTGGGCTCTCTTCCAAGGGAGAGGCTTTGTTGCATCATGTATCTAACTCCAAGGATCACTGAATTTTGGAGTGATTGGGAGAAATACGCCTTTGTGATACAAGATGGCTAGTCAAATTAGACCGGCTTAAAAACAGGGAAAGAGGGTCAATCCCTAAGCTATATGAAGAAGCTGTCCTTGAAATCTGGTGTTATGGTTTGGATGAGAGGTGTTCCCCAAAAGCTCACGCGTGAGACAATGCAAGAAGGTTTAGGAGAAATGATTGGGTTATAGGAGTCTTAACCTAATCAGTGAATTAATCCCTGGTGGGATTAACTGAGTGGTAACTGGAGGCAGGTGGGATGTGGCTGGAGGAAGTGGTTCATGGAGGGCATGGCTATGTATCTGGCAAATGGAGTCTCTCTGCTTTCTGATCACTGTGTGAGCTGCTTCCCCCTGCCACACTCTTGCTCCATGATGTTTAGCCTCATGTCCAGCCCTGAGGAATGGAGTTGGCCTTCTATGGATTAAGACCTCTGAAACTGTGAGTTCTCAAATAAACCTTTCCTCCCTACAATTGTTCTGGTTGGGCCTTTTAGTCACAGGAGTGAAAAAGTTGACTAAAACATCTAGTGAGGACGGACTTCCTAGGATGTGGGAGCAATCTAGGGAAAGGGAGTTTGGGGTGGTGGAAAGTCCACAGTCAGAGGTCCCAAGTTCAAGTTCTGGCTCCTTATTTGTTAGCTGAGTGATCGTGGGCAAATAAGTTGGTCTCACCTTGTTTGACTGTAAAATGGGAGAGATAATACCACTTGTGCCACGTTTCTATATGGATTAAGCACATAAAATCCTAGGAAAGGTGCTTTAAAAATTACAAAGCACCTTGCTAGACTTTGTGATTACTTTCCAGTAATTGTGCTCTTTGGAAACTGAAGGCAAGAAAAATAAACACACAGAGACTATAATGGTCGGTATTTGGTGTATTCCCTTCAGACTTTCTTCCAGCAAAACAGATGATCTTTCCAAGGGGCTTAGGGAAGTGCTGCGTGCACTGTCCCATCTCATGAATGCTCACTCTAAAAGCACCTTCCTCCCAGGCGAGAAGGAAATGAGGCACCCCAAGAACCAGCGATTGTAGGAAAGGTCATAAGATGGCTTTGTGAGTTAATACCATGTCACAGAGCAGGTGGCTGCAGGCCAGCAATACCAGTGATTTGGCCAAAGCTCAAAGTTAAGGCAGGAAGGAGACTTCAACCAGGAACAATTCAGCTACTTTAAATTAACCAGTTCTTTTGGTACTGAAACATGGTGTCGTTCATTTAGTCTCTTTTTCACTTCATTTACCCTTAAGATTTAAGATATATGTACTGTTGTCACAAGTCGGAATAAAACATTACATTTAGTAAGTAAATTGACATGTCTACGGACCTACTTCCAGATTGCCTTCATGTCCTATGAAGGTCCCCTCCAAAAAGATACATAATGTCTACATGTAGACAATATGAAATAGACCAGAAAAAACGAGGGACAAATACCCCTTGACATCTGCCTTAAGCCAACAGAGAAGAATCTCCGTGGGAGTGTGGAATGAAAGTATAAATCTTGAAAGAACAAAAGACCCAAGGACTGAGAATACAAGGAAAAATTAAATTGAAGATATTAGAGACATACAAAAGGAAAGAATGTAGGTAATCTGGGATCAGTTTCAAAAAAATGTATGGTCTGATGAAAACAACAGAAGCCCTGGTGTGTGTATGCAAGTGGTTTTATAGTTTGCAGGAATTTTTTGAAGCTTTCCCAAACTCATAATAATAATAATAATAATAATAATAATAATAATAATAATAATAATAATAAATGATGCAAGAAAATAAAAGGGGCCAAAGAACTTGAGTAAGCTAAAGTATCCTAATGTTTGGTATAAAATGTACAAAATGACTCTTATTTGAAATTCCTTTAAAAGTTTGAAAGAAGAGTAGGTTATTACATGTATGTGCAAAGGTGTACATTATGGTAGATTCATACTACCCAAACACTCTTCCATATAAGTCCAGATTGATTTGTTCTTAATATTATTTCCCCATGTGGCACCTGGCATGTGTAACATCTTTCGTTTTTCTTTTTCAAGAATTATCCAACTCTTGGTTAATGTTGCACATTGCAATTAAGATCAGAATCTTCATCTTGGTGTCAGGTTGCTATGGTTTAGTTAGGAGGTATGCCTACAAAGCTCCTGTGTTCATGTTCAGAGGTAAAATGATTAAATCATGACAGCTGTAAGCTAATCGGTAATTAATTCAGTTGATGGACTAGTAATTTGAAAGGACTACTGTAGAGGGTGCCAACTGTAAGCAGGCAGGGTGTGCAGGCAGGATGTGGCTGGAAGTAGGTCACTGGGGACATGTCCTTTTGGATTACATCGTGTCCCTCTGGCTCCTCCCTCTCTTTCTGCTTCTGGGCTGCCATGAGCTGAGCAGCATTTCTCCACCATGCCCTTCTGCCATGGGGTTCTACCTCACCTTGGGCTCAGAGAGATGGAGGTGGCCAACCATGCATTAAGACTTCTGAAACCATGAGTCAAAATACAGTTTTGCTCCCCTAAGTCGTTCCTGTCAGGTATTTTGCTCACAGCAATGAAAAGTGGACTAACACAAAGGTGAAGTCAAATATGCAAGAAAACAAAGTTGCTTATTTCCCAAATTCCCATTTAATTTGTGGCTAAGCCATGATGTAAGCTCCTGTTTAAAACTCCTGGGGAGACAAGGATTTTATAAACTCACATATATTCTCAAACTTTAATAATTGAGGTTGTGGGCTCAATAGAAATCTCTAAATGCCACGTGAAAGCAAATTTATTAGCATTGGCACAGTCACATATGGATATAATGTCTTGGCTGTGAGTCTTGGGACATACAAGTAAAATGACTGTAGCAAGTGTTGTCTAATTCACAGCTCTTGATCCAGAGAGATTAATGATTCTATTTCACTTAATAACCAGAATCATTAGCATATAACTTTAAGGCCCATGCAAGTTTTGCATGAGTTTACGAATACGTCATCCTTGGACTTCAAATACTGTTGAGAGCCACAGCCGAAGGGGCCCCAGCAAACTTCCAGCTGCCAGCAATCCAGCTGCCGGCTGATGATTGGCTCACAGCGGCCCCAGCAACATCTAGCTGATTGGCTCCTCGGCCCCAGCAACATCTAGCTGATTGGCTCCTCTGCGGTGATGCTCATTGGACTGTTTCCCTGCCCTTTCAGACCACGGAGCTGCTCACTGGGGGACTTTTTGGCTCTGCCCACGTGACCCAGCCAATCGGCCTCAAGAGCAGGAGGATTGTGGGAGGTGGAGAGAAGCTTGTGGGGGGAGAGACAGGCGTGTGGAAAGCCGGTGGTGGCAGTTGAGGCTCTGAGGGGTTTTTCCTGAGATGCTGTTTGTTTGGCGTGTTTGGTTCTAAAAATAAAGTTAGTTTCTTTTGACAAGTGGCTCCTGATTGTGCCCAGCCAGACTGCGGCATTTGGTGGCTCGCACGGGGAGCGACTGAGGGTAAGTGAAACTGCTCGCCCCTGAGGGCAGGGCGAGAGGATGGGTAGCCATTTTAAGATTCTTCTTTTGTTATTTTGTTTCACTTTTGTTTTAAGTTGCCTGTCCCTGGAGATGAGTGAGACAGAAGAAAAACCGCTCACATCTGAGGAAAAACTATTTACGTCTGAGGAACAGATAGGGAGAAAGGACGGATGCACATGTCAGGAGGATAGAAAGGCTATAATGACTTTTTGTTGTTCCCTTTTTATTTCATTCTGTCTCGGTTTTGTTTGGCGTCATCTTGTTGGGTTGTATTATAGTAGAAATACGGGATCAGAAATTAGTAAAAAACAAACTGAAAGAGTGTTAAGTAAATTGTTAGAGGAAGGAGGCATCCCAGTAAAATCAATAGCAGTCAGGGCATACGTTGATACAATACAAAAATGTAGCCCATGGCTTTTTAAGGAGGAGTTGTTAAATATATCACAATGGAACCATCATGGTGAAGATTTAAAAAGAATAGAAAAGAAAAGCCCAGGGACTCTGCCAGTTGGCACATTGCCATTGTGGACGTTCATATCTTGTTTGCTTAGTCCAAAGCCTTCAGTTCAGACAATGGTAGAGGAAGGAGAAGACATAATGATTCAAGTAAAAGAGAAGGTCTCTCAAGTTAGTCAGACAGAGGAAAAGATTCAAGTAAAAAAGAAGGTCTCTCAAGTTAGTCAGACAGAGGAAAAGATTCAAGTAAAAGAGAAGGCCTCTCAAGTTAGTCAGACAGAGAAAGAAAGTGTAAAACAGAAAAAGCCATCAGGGGGAAAGTTACAACAGGAGATTGCTACTAACACCTTTCTATCACCAGAGGGTGTAAGTGTCCAACCAACAGCACCACCTCTACAGGAGACTGCTACTAACACCTTTCTATCACCAGAGGACGTAAGTGTCCAACTAACAAGGCCACCTCCATATGCTGGGAGGTCCCCAACCCCCGCAGTTGATAGTTGGGATCCTGAGACAAGATCTCAAATATTAACATGCCCTGTATTTGAGGCAGGAGGGCAGCGATTTTACCAAGTTTTAAATTTCAAAACAGTGAAGCAGCTAAAAGAGGCTGTAACAACCTATGGTCCTCAAGCACCCTTCACTGTAAGCTTGGTCGAATCCATTAACAACTTGAACATGACGCCAGCAGATTGGGCTAATATGTGTAAAGCTGTGCTAAATGGAGGACAATACCTGTTATGGAAGGTTGCCAATGAGGAATTTTGCAAGGAGACGGCTAGGCGAAATGCAGCAGCTGGTTATCCTCAGAGAAATCTAGATATGTTGTTAGGAAAGGGACCTTATGAGGATCAGCAGCAACAAATTGCATATGATCCTGGCGTATACGCACAAATTGCTGCAGATGCAATTAAGGCATGGAAGACTTTACAAGGACATGGAGGTTTACAAGGTCAATTATCTAAGGTAATACAAGGAGCTAATGAACCTTATGCTGAATTTGTAGATAGGCTTATTCAAACAGCTACCAGAGTTTTTGGGAATACAGAACAAGCAATGCCATTACTAAAACACCTGGCTTATGAGCAAGCGAATCGTTGGTGCAGAGATATCATTAGACCATGGAAACATGAAGATTTAAACACATATATTAAATTATGTAGAGACATTAATGAACAAGAGCAAGTCGTGGCAGCTGCAGTAAAACAGGCTTTAGATGCCAGAGACATTAATGAACAAGGGCAAATTGTGGCAGCTGCAGTAAAACAGGCTTTAGATGCCAGGCCAAGAACATGCTACAATTGTGAACAAACAGGACATTTTAAAAGGAATTGCCCCATTGGAGGAGGGTTTAACAAAACTAGGTATCCAAGGAGTAGAATACCAGGTATTTGCCCACGATGCCGTAGAGGGAGACATTGGGCTAATGAATGCCGTTCTCAAACCACCATAGAGGGTACTCCATTATCAAAAAACGAACAAGGACCAGGTGTTTATCCACGATATCGTGGAGAAAGGCATCAGGCTCCATTGCCAAAAAATGGACAAGGGGGCCCAATGCTCCGGGGCCCAAAACCACAAATATACGGAGCACTGGAGGAACCCAGCAACCCCATCAGGGTAGTGCCCAGGACACATTGTCCATCAGATCCCTCATCAGACAAACCAGAGGGAGCGCAGGGTTGGACATCTGCGCCTCCGCCAGAGCAGTACTAACTCCAGAGATGGGAGTTTGCCCAGCCAGACTGCGGCAAAATACTAGAGCACCACAGAAAATCCATTCACAGTATGAATCCTGAAGTTCAAGTTTCAGCCAGGAGGCTGTTGAGAACTTCAATGTACTGCAGAATACTTGCCTGGGTATTCAGTGATGAATTCAGCAGCAGGTTAATCCCTAATGCAACACCCACCTCTGTTTGCTATCCCCAGCTGAGTGTGTATTTGTGCAGTAGTCAGGCAGGGGTCTCTGGAGAGAGGAAGGCAGGAAAATGGGATGGAGGGTGTCTGAGTAGGAGCATGGCGGAGGCAGGCAAGGAGGGTTAGAATTGCTTCTCTGATTTTGGGGTGATAATGACAAGACAGAACAAATCATGAGAAGAGATGGTGAAGAGATAGAAAGAAATTGGTCATACAAAGGCACCAGTGTGGCAGGGAGTGCGGTGTATTCAAGACCAAAACAAAGGGCAGAAAATAACTTAAGTGCTCTGAAGGGCCACAGTGGTTAGAGATCTTGACTTTGTCCCTTAGGAAAAAACAGTCCTCTCAACTAGTGAGGATACTGGTTAAGTTGTTCAATCATCTGCTTATCGTATATGTGCCTAGCATTGTGAAACATGCAAACCTGAATAGTCCCTGATGCTAGCAGCTGACCTCCAATAAGGATGATAATGCAAATGTTTCAGTGGCCTTTCCTTTTGTCCTTTGCTCTCTGGGTTGGTGTCACTATTCTGGCTCCTATCACACCTCGTCCTGCCACCATAGGGATTAAACGAGTTGTTACATGCAAAGTGTGTAGATCAGTGCCAAGCACATCAATGTTATCCAGTGTCTGTTACTATTGGTTGTTAGTAGTGCTATGAAATGATTACACGAGAAACAGCATATTAGCACAGTTCCTAACTATCTAAAAAATTGAGGATCATTTTTACAAAATAACCAATCAATACTCTCAAAAGTGTCAAGGTCACTGAAAGACAAAGAAATATTAAAAGACTCTCATAAATCAGAAAATACTGAGGAGATATGACAACTAAATACACTTTGAGATCACGGATTGGATTCTGGAACAAACAAGTGACATTAGTATAAAGATAGGTGAAATTCCAATAAGGTCATGAGTTAGCTAAATTCCCTGGTTTTGATAATTGTACTGTGGTTATGTAAAGGGTTAATATTGGGGGAAGCCAAGGGGAGGGTAGACTCTCTTTAGTATTCTTGCAACTTTTCTATAAGTCTAAAGTTATTTCAAAGTAAGAAATAATAATAAAGGGAGAGGAGAGAAAGAAACAAATCGACACAGAAATGACCAACTAGCAGACATCTATGTAGCTACCTAAAAAGCTACAAAGTATCTAAAGGAAAACACAAATATATGAGCAGAAAAGTGAGAAGACATAAAAAAGGTACAAATAGAACAACTAAAACCAAAAATTATAATATTTGAAATAAAAATTCACTACTGGAGGTTAATGGAAGATGAAATCCTATATCCAAAATAAACTTGAAAATACATTAAGAGAAATCGCTGTCTACAAATGGAACAAGGAAAAAAAAATCAGAAGTTCCATGTCAGGACTGCTATCAAAAGAGGCCCAGTATACATGTAACTGAGGTCCCAGAAACCGATGAAGTGGAGAGGAAGGAGGGAAAATAACTGAAAAATATCTGAAGAAATGTTGGCCAGAAGTTTTCCAAATTCGTTGAAAACTATAAACTCAAAGATACAAGAAGCTTAACTGACTCCCAAAGAAGATCAAGAAAACCACACCAACATGCTAGAAACTATTAGGGGCGAGAGGAATGGACAAGTATAAGAAGTAGGAGAAATGTAAGAATTAAAACAGATGTCTTATCAGACATGATGCAAACCAGAAGAAAATGGTTCTTCAAATGGATAAAAGGAATTGGTAAGCTTTGCTTGAGCTAATGAAGAAAACCAAAAAGACACAAATAACAAATATCAGGTGTGAAAAAAGAAACTTTGTTATACAAACACAAACACTAAGAGGATAATATAAAATATGCTCTTACTGTTACTATATTACAACAATATTTATGCCAAGAAATTTGACAACTGACATGAAATATAGACATTTCTTAAAACATACAAATTACCAAAACTGGTGCAAGAAAAAGGAGAAGACTGGAATAGCTCTATTTTGACTACAAAAATTGGAATAGTAATTAAAAACTTTCCCAGAAAGAAAATGACTGGCCCAAATGGCTTTGAAACAGCTTCTTCCTCTAACAGCTGCTCCTATAAACTTGACAAATTTGAAATAGTACTAATCATTGTCCTGCTAATCTGTTCTTCATTTCTGCATCTTAGCTTCCAACAAGTTCTCATGCTGAGAACAAAAGCAGAATGGAAAGTGCACCCCAAAGCCCTGGCCCCTGCAGCCAAAAGGATGCCACTGAGATCCAAAGAACCCGAATTACAACATACCTCTGGCCCATAAGACTAACTGAATATACATGTGCAAGTCTCTCCCGACACTCTCCACACTCCCCTGGCTACTTATGTTCTTCCCCTATTTAATCGGACCCTCAGTACCATCTTCACAAGTGAATTCTGTTCAACACATAAGGTAACAAACGAAATGAATCTCCCACAACTTCTTCAGAAGATAGGTTATGTAAAGGTATTTCCCCACTCATTTTATAAGGCTGGTTTTACTGACATCAAAATCAAATAAAATCATTACAAGTAAAGAAAACTACAAACCAATATTTATTAACAGAAGATATAAAAATCCATAACAAAATATTAGTAATAAAAACCCATCTGTTAATGAAAAGAATGGTGCACTATGACCAAATAGGGTCTAGTCTAGGAATGCAAGGTTAGTTTAACATTAAACAATCATTATGGGGCTGGGGTTGTGGCTCAGCGGTAGAGCACTCGCCTAGCACGTGCAAGGCCCTGTGTTCGATCCTTAGCACCATATAAAAATAAATAAAATAAAGGTATTGTGTCCAACTACAATTAAAAAATAAATTTAAAAAATAACTATAATCCAAATATTAAAAGATACACCTTTATTAAAGGAAAACTGCCAGGCAGGGTGGCACATGACTATAATCCCAGCAATTTGGGAGGCTGAGGCGGTGTGATCACACGTTCAAGGTTAGCCTCAGCAACTTAGCAAGGCCTTAAACAACTTAGTGAGAACCTGTCTCAAAATAAAAAATCAAAAGGGCTGAGGACATCCCTCAGTAGTAACTACCCCTCCCCCATTCAATCCCTAGTACCCAAAAGGGGAAAATTCTGATCATCTCAATAGATATGAAAATTATTTGACAAAAGTCAATAACTATGATACAAACTCTCACAGTAGTAGAAATAGAAAAAAGCTTCTTTACCCTGATAAAGTGAATCTACAAACTATCACACATATACATAGCTGTTGATAAACAGTTAGCTCTAGAAATGTTGATATGAGTACATAGTTATATATGTACGCATGCACACACACACTTTCTGGCTTTGGACACTAAGCAATATTGTACCAGTAATGGCACAGCTACTGCCTAGATGTTGGCTTCTAAACACCATTCTCCAATTAAAGGAATAGGGCTCCTTGGAAAAAAGGCTGATTCAGGCTTTGGGTAGGGAAAGTGCAAAAAGAGCCTGGAATTCCCTGCTGCAGAAATAAGAAAGTACTAAAGAACAATAAAAAGATTAAAAAGATGTAGGAGCAAGCTTAAAGGGTCTCTTCTAGCCATTTTGGAACAATATGAGCATCAAAATTACTACTACTACTAGTATTACTACTACAATAATTCCCTAGATAAAATGAAAGTCTAAAAATTTATATTGATATAAAATCATTAATGAATAAAGAAGTGGAGAAGGGAAGGCTCTTCATTACTGAAGGATGCCAACCAATGCAGAAGACATGCTAGAGTTAGAAAAATCATTGGTAGATCCTAAAAATAGTGAGTCAACGTTTGATGTAGAATAGGATATTTAAGAGTTCCAGGATGTTTACCCCCAAATACTAATTAATTATAAAGATAATCAATAATAATTTACAGTGAATAAGCTTATGCACACCAACCTGAGTGAGGAAGTCAACAAGATTGGTATGGGGCAAACTGTGACTCCTGATAGTTCAGTAAGAAAGACAGGACACTCCTTCTGTGGGTGTCTCAAGCGTATAGTTTGGATTTAATCAAGAGGAAAGTTAGACAACCCCAAAGTGAGAAATATTATACCAAAAAAAGTGGCTTGTATTCTTAAAAAATGTCAAATAAGACAAAGGAACAGGTAAGAAATTCTTCCTGTTTAAAGAAAGCTACAGTAAACAACAATAAAAAAAGACTCCAGTGCTAGACAATTTTACCTCTGATAATCTTTTCAGAAATAGAAACAACCACCATGGAAATCGTCAAAAGATTAAGAATGGAACCATCTAACGAAGTAGCTAAAACACTTCTGGACGTCTTTGCATAACAATTAAAACCAGCATCCTTGAGAGACACATGCATACCCATATTTATCACAGCACAATTCACACTAGCCAAGTATGGAATCAGTCTAGGTGTCCGCCAACAGAAAATGGACAAAGAAAATGTGGTGCTTATAAAACAAAGGAGAGTTATTTGGTTATAAAGGAACAAAATTATGTCATTTTCAGGAAGAAGGTTGGAACTGGAGAGCATTATATTAAGCAAAATTATATTAAGCCAGACACAGAAAGTCAAGGGTCATGTTTTCTCTCATATATGGAAGCTTGAGATAAAAATGTAAAAAAAAGGAGATCTTATGAAAATAGAGTGGATACAGGCAGGGGCTCAGGGGGAGAGGAGAGGAGAGGAAAGGGGAGTTAGTAGGGAATTAAGCTGATCAGATTATATGTATGTACAAATGTCCCACCCACCATTTGTTAGAGTGCAAATTTCTGACAACTTTTTTGGAATATATTTCCATAAGTATATATTTGAAAAACTTATTTTTGAACCAGTAAACTCACATCTAAAAATCTATTCTAAGGAAGCAATAAAATATCTAAACAAATATTTACATACAATCTGATTCTTCAAAACATGAACATATGTAAAGAAATGTAAGGATATTTATTAAATAATCAAATGTTGAATAATTAAAAAGGATATTGTCATTTAAAAATCATTTTTGTGAAAAATACCTAGTAGCCTGGGAAAAATCTCACAAAATTATGTTACAAAAATGGAGGTTATAGGGGCTGGGGTTGTAGCTCAGCGGTAGAGCGCTTGTCTTGCACATGTGAGGACCTGGGTTTGATCCTCAGCACAACATAAAAATAAATAAATAAAATAGGTATTGTGTCCAACTAAAAACAAAAATAAATATTTTTAAAAATGGTTATAAAATTGCTATTATAATTCCTTTAACTTTTTTTATTGTAAGAACATGCACCAAATTATTTCTGGGTAATGAAAAGATAGATTACAATTTTAGCTTTATTCTTTTCTCTCCCCCCTTTTTTTTTTTTAACCAAAAACATATATTTGTAAGAACAGAAAAATTCCAATAAGATTTACAAAAACTAGTCAATTAAAAAGTAGCAATTTTACCTGACAGTTTTGTTACCTAGTTTCTCTCAGTATACTGAAAACCATGTTGTCAAAGCTACTGTGTAGCAAAATTACATAAAATAACAATAACTCAAATATTGTCATGGGTCAGTTAGCAGAGGGCACTGTGATGCTACATGTTAAATTCTGTTCACTTGATTACTTTCTCAAAGACACCAAAGGCCACCGACATGAAATCACACAATAACTTTCCCATATTTTGTTCAGAGACACAAATATCAAATCCTAAAAAATGTTCAAGAGAACCTGAACATTGCCATCTTTCTCCAAAAGGTGGTAATCAAGGGTCAGGAAGTACCGCGGCATGGAGGAAGAATGAAAATGGAACACGTAAAAAGAAAAGATGCTTTTTGCTTTACTAGGCTTTATTTTTTAGAGTTTTGAAGGTTTCCAATTTTTTTAGAATTTTTTGCACCAAAAAAGGCATCAATACTTTTCATTCCACTCTTGTCAACTTTAGCCAAAGCCTTCTGAGCTGCAGTCATTTTGCTTGTTTTCTGTTTTTGAAAATAAGAGAGAAATATATGTTATGAATACAACATTAGTAAGTCATGCATGCAAATCAGACAATATTGTGTATGTCTCAAGGTTTGTCAAGGGAGGAAAGCTCTGCTATTAACATGCTTCCCAAGAGAATGAAAAAAATTTGGATATCTATTCATAATTCAGACACAGAATATGTTAAGATAAGACTGCTGCCTTCCTAGGAGTGGACGGTTACAGTCAATGATCTACTGCAGGGGGAATAATTCTGGAGGGTTCATTAGTGCAATAACACAAACAATAGAACTGACACAGGCAGAGATTGGAATTACAGCCTTATATTACCACACGATGAATAATTCACATCAACTTACAATCTGATTTTATTCATTTGCTCTATGGGAAACCAAGCACAACTCTAGTATATTCAAAAGATGACCTATATTACAAAACATCCACTGGTCTTCAACTAGTACTGAAAAGTACTTCTTCAACAAAGAAATACTCTCCAAAAAGCTGACTCCAAATAACTCTGCCCTTTAAATTTTTCTCTCTTTCGTGGTTACTGTATTGTTCTCCCCTTTCACCTGAACTATGTCCTTTAAAAAGCACTAGAAGATGGTAAATAGCAGCTGATTTTACTGCAATGCATCAAAACTTGTTGAAAAGAAGTATAAATAATGGGAACCAGTAAAGAAAAAAAAAATCATCTATCTCCCTGGAACTGTAAGATAAGTTCAAAGGCACAGCATATGATTCCTGCAATCTGGCTTCCCACGTTCTATCACACATCACATAGGAGGCTTAATTCTTGACTGGATGGTGAAAAGTAGCCATCTCATCCAGACAAGTTGTTCAGGGTATTTATGCCTTAATAAGTGACACATAAACTCTAAGGGGACTATCCACTGTTAAAATCTAAATGAAAGTTAAACATAGAAACAATAGGGAAAAGGAAACATACATTCTTCAGAAAAAAACTTAAAACAACTAAAAAATCAAATGAAAAGGCTAAAAACATTCTGGAAAATTTATCTGTACCCTGTGTCATAAAAAGTGTTAATAATCTCAATTTAGAATAAGTTCTTACAAATCAACAGAAAACATTATTATTCCAACATGAAAACAGGAAAGGGACACAACTGCCCTTTGCAAAAATTGTAAATTATCGATAAACAATTGGGAAAACAAATCTTTCCAGTTAAAGAAACTTGACAGGCAAATATTTTCAAA
Organism: Marmota flaviventris; assembly: GCF_047511675.1. Taxonomy (NCBI): domain Eukaryota; kingdom Metazoa; phylum Chordata; class Mammalia; order Rodentia; family Sciuridae; genus Marmota; species Marmota flaviventris. Next base: position 130,640,153 of record NC_092501.1, on the reverse strand, counting down.
ATAAAAATAATGCTATCCAGTATGCTAGATAAACAGTCATTGGCAACTATGTTTGGGATTACAGATTTTTGTTACAACTTTAGAAAACAATTTAGCTATATATTTTATGAAAGAGTTCATGTTCTCTAAGCATTTACTCTTAGTTCTAAATTGTGTCTAATAAAATAAACTGATATAGACTGTAAATGTCTATCACTTCATTAAAACAAACAAAAACCCCAAAATTTAAAAGCCAGAAGTAACCCATAAATCCAAGACCAGGGGACGGATTACATTATATTCCATATGATGAAGTAAATTAACACTCATGATTGGATATGAAAGGATGATCAAAACTTCAAAGAGTGTTTAATGATATGTGAACATTTTCTCAACACAATGATAAAAGGGCAGAACCAAAAACTATGTAAGCATTATAATGCCAATTTTAAAAGCTACATGATATTTATCATGCATGTGTCAGATAAAACTTAGTACGAAATGTTACCCAAATAACATTTATGGGTAAATGCTGAATGGTCAAGTTATTAAAAATTTTTGTTATCATAATTTCTGGGAAGATTCTGGGCAGTAAGATTGACTAAAAATTTACCTGTAGAGGCTTCTTCCCTTACCACCCATCGCTCTATGAACACATGGCTAAGTGTAGGCACATTCTTGCCAAGCATATTGCTCTTCTCTGTTTTGTAAAAAGTTTAAATTGCTTAACATTTTCATTGTCATGCACAATTTTGAATAAATTAAGCCACAGAGATGCAAATTAATAATTTTCCATATTCAAAAACTAATCACAATCAAGTGTGCAATTGTTTCTGATGTCTATACAGGTCACCAATTGCAAATGTATAATATGTCACTACACCTGGACACGTACCTTTTCAGTCTTGAAATCTTTTGTGTTAAACTTAGTGTAATCTTCTTTTGCTTCTACAGGCTCATCTGATAACTTTAGTTTCTGCAATGTTAGAGCAGTGAAGTGGTGTCAAATGTCACCTTGCCACTTATATGATGCATTAAAAACAAACAAATGTGCAATTTGGACTCACACTGGACAAATGGAGCACAGACCTGGCAATGGATTTGCTTTTTACAAACGCCCTACATTTTGACAACTATCTATTGAACTAAGCCACGTACCACTTCCAAGAAGCAGCGGGGTGATGGGATTAGGTAGATACAAGACTCAATCTCTCATCCTGTGTAGCAACAGAAGCAAACTCTCACTTTGTGTGTGCCAGGTACAGTGAGAACCTAGGTGGCATAAGACTTCAAGGACAGTCTGGGGCTAAACACAATGCATGGATGTGTCAAAGACAAGAATTCCTTTAAAATGGATCAGATATCCAATTGTAACTAGGTTTCCGTCACCTCCTAGGCTAATTAATATCCACTGAGGAATACAGGAGCAATATTATTCTATTATTACCATAGTTGCATAGCTTTATCTCCTTACTTCCTTTCAATTTAATTATCTTATCCACACAAGAACAACTGAACAACAAGCAGCAGGAGAGGGAAGCGAAATGAATAGCTTAAGAGTCTAGTACAGGACGTGGGGTGAGATTTCTATTTTTATACAAGTGTTCTTCCCATTAAGTCCAATGCAGCTAAGTTGAACCTTCCCTAAATATTTTCGCCTTTCACATGGGTGTTTTGCAGCAATGCATGTGAAAATTCTGTCAGGAGCTAGACTGTGACCTTAATGACTATTAAAAAAAAAAAAAAAAAAAAAGAAGAAGAAGAAGAAAAGAAAGCATGTCATGCTTATGGTAAAAGGTGCAAAGGTGAGCAGAAGAGTCATGTTTGACATGGTGGATTGACTGTACAAGACCACTGCATGTCTTCAAGCTCTTTGTGGAGATACCATGTGGGTAAAAGCCAACATGGGTCTCCCCTAGGTAAACAGACTTATCATCAGCTTCATTCTTCACACCCCTGCTTTTCCTAAGCAATGAACTGAATCAGTTAGTTTAGTGCTAACATATGCCACCACCTGAACCACACAGGGGAGTAAAACTAAACGAAATTCTTAAATTCTTTGCTGTAAAGAATAGATGAGCATCCTGAGACTCTATCACATATTGTGGGAAAATCTTCTCTTGACCACACAGCAACCTACAGCAAATCAGCTGTCAAAAGCAAGACCACTGATTCTCAGCAGAAGGAAGAACAGGAACAAAGACCCTGAGGGGACTCCGCAAATGACAGACTTGAGGGACCCAGTGAACAGTGGCTGCTTTTAGATTGCAGCTGCAGGATGAGGTGGGAGAGCTGAGGGAAACCCCTGAGGTGCAACCAGTGAGTCAGCAGTCACCAGGTGAAACCCAGAAATACTGGTTCTTGGAATAAGAGGATTGATCAAAGAAACGGTGTGCACCAGGGAGGGGAGCTCCTCTCTGTCGAGCTGAAGCAAACCCTCATGATTCAAAAAATGCAGACTCAGGCAAACATGGAGTCTTGGCAGAAAGGAGATTTCCAGTCTGCGAAGGGAGCCAGTCTGGGAATGGGGTTGCCTCACTGTCCCCAGAATTTCTGTGACAACTGGGAAAGGGGCTTCATTGTCCAGATGAACTATGCCAGAGATCACAACTTCTGTGTTTTTTTCTGTCTTCAAAACCCAATGGCCACTGCTTTTCTTTCACTGGGTCAGCAGGCACCTACCTTGAGTCTCAAGCTGGGATCAGGAGGGAGACTGTGGCACTGACCTGCTGACAGCTCTGAGAAGCACAAGGTGGAGCAGTGTTCCCTTTGAAATTGGTGTCTAAGCTGGGTGTCCAGAGGCAAACAAACCGGTGGGGTGTGGATTGGGGATGAGATTCAGAATGGAAGAGATGAGACTAGGTCTGGGGAAAAGCTTGCTGCTTACAGCACACCCCAGCACCCCCAAAGTCGCCACTGTAAGCTGGACACTTACACACACACACACACACACACACACACATTTTGAGACATTCAGGATGTGCAGTGCCAGATAATCCAGGTCAGTTCACACACATACTGTAGCCATGCCCATCCTTTCCTCTGATACAAAAACCAGGGCTACGTGAATTTAGCTCTGAGCAGACCACGTTTCCTCAATGCTTGCTGGTTGGTGGGCAAGGAGAGGTGGAGCCCAGCATACAGGTTTGGCCTCCTTGAGCCAGAGTTGAGAAGGAATCAACTGAATGGCCAACGGGAACTGTGAGAAACTTTAATCTTTTTATATTTATTTTTACATTCACTTTCTTAGTCAATTTTGTTGTTATCCATTATTGGGTTTTTATAGTTCTAAATTTAAATATTTTTATCAATGAATTAGATTTGTTCTCAATCTCTTTTCTTCTTCATCATTTTAATTTTTTTCCTTTCTCTTTTTTCTTTCTTTCTCTCATTTCTTCTTTTCATCCCCATTTTTAATTGTTCTTTTTAGATATACCTGACAATAGAGTGTATTTTAACATATGATATATGTATGGAGTATATCCTAATTAGGATCCCATTCTTGTGGTTGCACATGATGTGGAGAGTCACTGTGGTGCATTCATATATGAACATTGAAAAGTAATGTTTGATTCATTCCATTGTCTTCCTATTCCCTTTGAAACTGGTGGTCTAAGCTTCATAATTAGGGACAAACAGGTTGGGTGTGTATTTGGGATGGGAATCAGAACAAGAGAGATGAGATTGAGTCTGGTAAAAAGTTTGCTTTTCTTCATTAACCTTTGTCTAATCCACTGAACTTGAAGTCCCTCCCCACACCCCCATTGTGAGTTAGCATCCATATATCAAAGAGAACATTCAACATTTGTTTTTGGGGGACTTGCTATTCACTTAGCATGATAGTCTCTAGATCCATCCATTTACGGGTAAAAGTCATTTTTTTTTTTGTAATTGAGTAATATTCCATTATATAGGATATTCCACATTTTCTTTACCCATTCATCTGTTAAAGGGCACCTAGGTTAGTTCTATAGCTTAGCTATTACGAATTGAGCTGCTATAAACGTTGATGTGGATGTGTCACTGAAGTATGCTGATTTTAAATTCTTTGGATCTATAACAAGGAGTGGTGTAACTGGGTCAAATAGGTGGTTCCATTCCCAGTTTTTTGAGGAATCTCCATACTGCTTTCTTTCTATAATTGTTGTACCAATTTCCAGTCCCACCAGCAATGTATGAGTATACTCTTTCCCCCACATCCTCACCAACATTTATTGCTGTTTGTATTCTTGACTAATGCCATTCTGTCTGGAGATGAAATCTCAGTATAGTTTTATTTTACATTTCTCTACTTGCTAGAGAGATGTTGAACATTTTTTTCGTAAATTGTTGGCCATTAGTATTTCTTCGGTAAAGTACCTCTTCAGTTTATTTGTCCATTAATTGATTGGGTTATTTGTGGGGTTTTTTTGGTGGTAACTTTTTAGAGTTCTTAATATATAGACGTTAATATTCTGAGGGGCAGGTGGCAAAGATTTTCTCCCATTCTATAGGTTCTCTCTGTACACTCTCGATTGTTTCCTTTTCTGTGAATAAGTTTTCTAGTTTGATACCATCCCATTTATTGATTCTTTACTTCTTGAGCTTTAGGAGTCTTGTTGAGGAAGTCAGTTCCTACATCAACATAACAGAATATTGAGCCTACATTTTCTTCTATTAGGTTCAGGGTCTCTGATCTAATGCTTATGCCCTTGATCCACTTTGAGTTTTGTGCAGGATGAGAGAGAGAGGTTAAATTTCATTCTGTTTCATATGGATTTCCACTTTTCCCAGCACCATTTGTTGAAGAGGCTATCTTTTTTCCAATGTATGTTTATGGTGCCTTTGTCTAACATGATACCTGAATTTATATAGGTTTGTCTCTGTCTTCTCTTCTGTTCCACTGATATTCATGTATGATTTTTGTGCGAAATCATGCTGTTTTGGCTACTATAGCTCTGTAGTATAATTTAAGGTCTGGTATTATGATGTTTTCTGTTTCACTTTTCTTGCTAAGGACTGCTTTCACTATTCTGGGCCTCTTATCTTTCCAAATAAATTTCATGTCTGCCTTTCTTATTTCTATAAAGAACATTATTGGAATTTTACAGGAATTGCATTAAATCTATATAACACTTTTGGTAGTATGGCCATTTTGACAATATTAATTCTAACCATGAATATGGGAGATCTTTCCATCTTCTAAGTTCTCAATTTCTTTCTTTACTTTTAATAGTGGTCTTTCACCTCTTTTGCTAGATAGATTCCCAAATATTTTATTTTCTGAGGCTATTGTGAATGGGATAGTTTTCCTAAATTCTCTTTTGGTCGATTCATCATTGGTATAGGAATGCAATTGATTTATAGGTGTTAATCTTATATTCTGCTACACTGCTGAATTTTGTTTATAAGTTTTAGAAATTTTGGGTAGAGTTTTTTGGGTCTTCTAAATAAAGGATCATGTTGTGGGCAAATAGGGGTAGTTTGAGCTCTCCTTTTCCTATTTGTATTTCTTTAATTTCTTTTTGTCTAATTTTTCTGGCTTGAGTTTCAAGGACTATGTTGAATAGAAGTGGTGAAAGAGGGCATCCCTGTCTTGTTCTAGTTTTTAGAAGGAATGCTTTAAACTTTTTTCCATTTAGAAAGATGTTAGCCTTGGGTTTAATGTATATACCTTTTACAATGTTGAAGTATATTCCTACTATACTTAGTTTTTCTAGTGTTTTGAACATAAATTGATGTTGTCTTTGTTAAATGCTTTTCTATTGAGATAATTGTGTGATCCTTGTCTGTGAATCTATTGATGTGGTGAATTATATTTATTGATTTCTGTTTGTTGAATCTAACTTGCATCTTGGGATGAAACCCACTTGATCATGGTATACCATCTTTTAAATATGTTTTTGTATGTGCTTTATTAGTATTTTATAAGAATTTTTGCATCCATATTCATCAGGGATATTGGTCTGAAGCTTTCTTTCCTTGATGTCTTTGTCTAGTTTTGGTATCAGGGTGATACTAGTTTCACAGAATGAGTTTGGGAGGGTTCCTACCTTTCTCTTTCATGGAATAATTTGAGGAGGCTTGGTGTTAGTTCTTTAAAGTTAGGTCTGGTAGAACTAAGCTGAAAATCTGCCTGGTCCTGTTTTGTTTTTTATATTTATTTTTTAGTTGTAGTTGGACACAACACCTTTATTTTACTTGTTATTTTTGTATGTGGTTCTGAGGATTGAACCCAGGGTCTTGCGCGTGCAAAGCGAGCGCTCTACCGCTGAGCCACAACCCCAGCCCTGGTCCTGGGTTTTTCTTTGTTAGTAGGCTATTGATAATGTCTTCAATTTCATTGTTTGAAATTGATCTATTTACATTTTCTGTGTATTCCTGATTCAATTTGGGTAGGTCATATGTCTCCAGAAATCTATTAATGACTTCTAAATTTTCTATTTTATTGGAGTATAAATGTTCAAAATAGTTTGATTATTGTATGTATTTCAGTAGTGCCCATGGTGATATTTCCTTTTCCATTGTGGATTATAGTAATTTGAATTTTTCCTCCTCTTTTTCTTAGTTAGCCTGGCTAAGAGTTATCAATTTTATTTATTTTTTTGAAAGAACCAAGTTTTGTTTTGTTGATTTTTTTGTATTGTTTTCTTCTTCTTTTCAATTTCAGTGATTTCAGCTCTGATTTTAATTATGTTCCATCCTCTTTTGCTATTGATGTTGATTTGTTCTTCTTTTTCTAGAGCTTTGAGATATGTTAGGTTATTTGTTTGGTGACTTTCTATTCTTTTAATGAATGAACTCAATGCAATGAACTTTCCTCTTAGAACCTCGTTCATAATGTTCCAGAGATTTTGATATGTTGTGTCACTATTCTCATCTACCTCTAAGTATTTTTTTATATTTTACCTCTGATTTCTTATGGTCATTCAACAGCAAATTATTTAGTCTCCATGTGTTAGAGTAGCTTCTATTTTTTATTTTATTGTTGTTTTCTAATTTCATTCCATTTTGACTGATAGAATGCAAGGTATTATCTCTATTTTTTATTTGCAAAGAGTTGCTTTGTGGCCTAATATAGTCTATTTTAGAGAAGGATCTATGTGCTGCTGAGAAGAAAGTATATTCAATCATTGATGGATAAAATATTCTATATGTGCCTGAAAAGTCTAAATTATTAACTGTATTCTTTAGTTCTATAGTTTCTTTATTTGGTGTTTGTTTGGAGGATCTATCCAGTGGTGAGATAGAGTGTTAAAGTTACCAAGTATTATTGTCTATTTATTCTTGAAATTGAGAAGGGTTTGTTGATGTGTATAGATGTTGCATTGTTTGGGGCATAAATATTTACAATTATTATATCTTGTTGGTGTATAATTCCATTAAGCAGTGAAAAATAAACTTCTTTTTCCCTTCTTATTTACTTTGGCTTGAAGTCCACTTTATCTGATATGATGACAGAAACTCCTGCTTGTTTACAATATCTATGTGAATGTTATTTTCCCGTCCTGTACTTTCAGTCTGTAGATATTTTTGAGTCTCTTGGTGACAGCATATTGTTGGGTCTTGTTTTTAATCCAATCTACTAGTCTATGTCTTTTGATTGATGAGTTTAGACTATTTATTGTCAATGTTATTATTGAAAAATGATTTATTCCCTGTCATTCTGATTTCTGGTTTTTAACTTGAATTAGTTTATCCTTTGATTGACTATTCTTCTAGTAGTTCCTCCCTTTGCTGCTTTTCAATTGTAGTTTTCATTAAATATTTTATTATATTTTGTAGTGCAGGCTTTCTAATTGCAAATTTTTGAAACTATTGTTTTATCATGGAAGGTTGCTATTTTCATCAATTCTGAAGCTAAATTTGCTGGATAGAGTATTCTTGGTTGACATTAATTTCTTTCAGAGCTTAGTATATATTATTCCAAGACTTCCTAGCTTCTAGGTTCTGGGTTGAGAAATCAGCTAAGAAATGGACTCATTTACCTCTTAATGTAACTGTTGTTTTTCTTCTATCAGCCTTTAATATTCTGCCTTTATTCTATATGTTAGGCATTTTCATAATAATGTGCCTTGGTATGGGTCTGGTGTAATTTTGTGTATTTTGTGCCTTGTAAGCCTCCTTTATTGATTTTTCCATTTCATTCTTAAGTCTTGGGAAATATTCAGATATTATTTTATTGAAAAGATTGTGCATTCCTTTGTTCTGCATCTCTGAGCCTTCGTCTATCCTGATAAATCTTATATTTGGTCTTTTCATGTTATCCCATATTTCTTGGAAGTTCTGTTCATGGTCTCTTAATATCTTTTCTCCATGGTCATTTATTTTCAAGATTATATATTTTTGTCTTCATTGACCGAAATTCTATCTTCCAAGTGGTCTAGTCTGTGGGTGATGCTTTCCACTGAATTTTTTACTTGGTTTATTGATTTCTTCCTTTTGAGGATTTCCACTTGATTTTTTTCCCCCCAGAATTTCTCTTTATTGAAGTGATCTTTCACTTCCTATATTTTCTGATTTCGTTCCTTACATCAACCTTTCTAAACTCCTTCTCTGACACTGTGGTGTCAATGGACTCTGTTATTGAATTATTTGTTTGTATGAGGTGATTTGTTCCCTTGCTTTTTTTCATATTGTGTGTGTGTCTACTCATCTAAAAGTATGGATCTGTGGATTTATAGTGTCCCTGGAGGTTTCCAGAACCTCATAGTTTAGGGGGAGGCAAATAATAACAATAACCAGAGCCAAAAATATACAATATTAAACCAAATAGTTCCTACTATGACATCTACAATGTTAATTGTAACAATAAACAGAAATGATGTCATCAGTTATTGCCCACATGAAAACAGTGTTTGTGAAAGGATTTACAATTTTGAGTGGAGAGTGGAGAGAGAACAGAAGAGATGTAGAATGTCATGATTCTGAAAGAGGAGGTGAGAAAATAGAATTTAAAAATTAAAGGAAGAGTGAAAGAGAGAACCAGAGAGGTTGGCTGTTAGCAGAAGAAAAGAGAAAGAGAATTACGGGAAATAGATAAGTGAGAGAAAAAATATATAAAATAAAAAAACATAATAAATAAAAATAGAAAAATACAAAACAAAACTGAAATATACTAATTAAAAATCCTAGCCCTCAAAAGATTGAGCCATGAAAAATAACCACCTTCAAAAAATGCTAGAAATGAGAAAAAAGAGACAAATACACATCAGTGTCCATGAATATACTTTCTTTTCATTCACTCAGAACTTTCTCCAAAATTGATATAATAAGCCATTAAACTATCTGAGCAAATACAAAAGGAATGAAGTAATCCCTGTATCTTTTCGAATCATAATAGGATGAAATTAGAAATTAATAGCCAGAAAAGTTACAGAACTACATAAATACACAGAGAATAAATACTGCACTTTTGTTGTTATTTCTTGTTTTTTGGCTTTTTGGTACCAGGGATTGAACTCAGGGGTGCTTAACCACTGAGCTATAGCCATTTTTACAACATTTTTTATTCTGAGACAGGATCTTGCTAAATTGTTGAAGGCCTTGCTAAGTTGCTGAGGCTGGCTTTGAATTTGTAATCCTCCTGTCTCAGCCTCTTAAATCACTGGGATTACAGGTGTGTGCTACCATACTCAGCTGAACAATGCACTTTTGGATGATGAGTGAGTCATTGAAGAAATCAGGAGAGAAATTTAAAAAAATTTTAGAAGCAAATAAAAACACAACACACCAGAATCTATGGGATACACCAAAGGCAGTTCTAAGAGGGAAATTCATAGTTATGAGTGCCTACATTTAGAGAGAGAGAGAGAGAGAGAGAGAGATCTTAAATAACCTAATGATGCATCTCAAGGTCTTAGAAAACAAGAATAAACCAATCCCAAAAAGAAATAACAAAGATCTGAGCTGAAATTAATGAAATAGAGATTACAAGAACAATACAAATAATCAACAAAACAGGGTTGATTCTTTGAAAGGAGAAACAAGACTGATAAGCCCTTAGCCAAACTAACTAAAAGAAAGAGCAGAGAGACAAATTAACAAAATTAGAGACAAAAATGGGAATATTACAATAGACAAAATTGAAATCCGGAGGATCGTGAAGGACTATTTTGAAAACTTATGTTCCAATAAAATAAAAACTCTAGAAAAAATGAATAAATTTTGAGAAACATAACCTACAAGAGTTGACTCAAAAGAATATGTAAAATAGCAAGCAATGAGAATGAACTGTAATAAGATGTCTCCCAACAAGAAAAGCCCAGGATGCGATGAATTCACAGCTGAATTTTTACCAGATCTTTAAAGAACTAACATCAATGCTCCTCAAATTATTTCATGGAATAGAAAGGGAGGAAATGCTTTAAAACCCATTCCTTGAGGCTATTCTCACCCAGATATCAAAACCAGATCAGGACACATTAAGGGAAGAAAATTACAGATCAATATCTTTGATGAACATAGACACAAAAATACTTATTTTATTATACGAGCAAATTGAATTCAATAATCCATCAAAAAGACAATCCATCATGATCAAGTTGGATGCAAGATCTGTTTATAACTTATGCAAATCAATAAACATCACCAATAACCATATAAATAGAACTAAACTAAGGACAAAAATCACATGATCATCTTGATGAAGCAGAATAAGCCTTCCACAAAATTCAATACTCCTTCATAACAAAAACCCTGAAAAAACTAGTGGTAGAAGGAACTTAGCTCAACATCATAAAGGCTACATGTAACAAACCTAAAGTCAATATCATTCTAAATGGGGAAAAACCATAAAAAACTTTTTTTTTTTTTTAGAATGCACTTCCTCTGAAGTCAGGAACAAGACCTTGATGTACACTCTCACTGCTCCTATTCAATATAGAACTTGAAATTATAACCATAGAAATTAGGCAAGAAATAGAACTAAAAGGGATACAAATAGGAAAGAAGTCAGATTATCTCTATTTGCAGATGATATGATCCAATACTAAGAAGACCCTAAAGGTTCAAGAAGACTTCTTTAGCTAATGAACAAATTTGGCAAAGAATCAGTATAAAAACAAATCAACAGCTTTTCTATATACCAATAATCAATCTGTTGAGGAAAAAAAATCAGAAAAACAATTCCATTCACAAGAGCTTAAAACACACACACACACACACCACCACCACCACCAACAACAACAACAACAAAACCCCCAAACACTTAGGCATAAATTTAACAAGGTGAAAGACCTCTACAGTAAAAATCATAGAACAATGAAAATAGAAAACACTATTAGATGGAAAGACCTCCCATGTTCCCCATATTCATGGATAGGTAAAATTAGTAACATTAAAATGGCCTTATTCAAAAGTAATCTACATACTCAATGCACTCCTCATAAAAATACCAGCAATATTCTTCACAGACCTTGACAAACCATTTTTAATATTCATACGGAAAAGCAAAAGATCCAGAATAGCCAATGCAATCATGGGCAAAATGAAGATTGTGGGAGGCATCACATTATCAAATAGCTTTGAAATGGTGGTTGAAAAATTGGTTGTGTTGGGGCTGTGGCTGTGGTTCAGCGGCCCTGAGTTAGATCCTCAGCACCACATAAAAATAAAATAAAATAAAGGTATTGTGTCCAATTACTACTAAAAAATAAATATTAAAAAAATTGGTTGTTTTTTCTCTATGTATGTTATTTTATCTCATATGTAGAAGACAGTGGGGGTAGTTACTATACTACAGAGACATAGTAACTAAAACAACAGTACCAGCATAAAACAGGCACATAGGCAAATGGGACAGAATAGAAGATACAGAAACAAACCTACATACATGGCTACAGTCATTTGATCCTTGACAAAGTTTCCAAAAACATACTTTTAAGAACAGAGAGCTTCTTTCAACAGAAAGTGCTAGAAAAATTGGATATCCATACGCAGAAGAATGAAACTAGATCCCTCTCTCTTGCTCTGTATAAATGTTAACTCAAAACGAACCAAAGACCTAAGTATAATAGTAGGAACTATGCAACCATTACAAGAAAACAGGAGAAACACTTCAACATATAGGCACAGGCAAAAACTCTCCCTCAATAGGACTCCTATATCTCAGGAAGTAATAGCAAGAATCAATAAATGGGATGGCATCATCTACAGAAAAGAAAACCAACCCACAGAATGGGAGAAAATCTTTGCTAGCTACTCCAATAGACACCTAATACAGAATACATAAAGAACTCAAAAATTCAGGGGGCATGGGCTTAGAAATGATGGTGAAATGTGATGGACATTATTATCCAAAGTACATGTATAAAGACACGAATTGGTGTGAATAGACTTTGTGTACAACCAGAGATATGAAAAATTGGGCTCTATATGTGTAGTAAGAATTGTAATGCATTCTGCTGTTATGTAAATTTTTTAAAAGTAATTAAAAAATAAAATAAATAATAGGGAAAAAAAGAACTAAAAAATTAAACACCCAAAACCAAATAACCCAGTCAATAATTGGGCCAATTAATTGAACAGACACTTCTCCAAAGAAGTACAAATGACCAACAATTCTATGAATAAAAAAAATATTCAACATCTTTAGTCATTTGGGAAATGCAAATCAAAACTATCCAGATTCCATCTCATTCCAGTCAGAATGGTAATAATCAAGAATGCAAATAATATTAAATGCCAGCGAGGAAGCTAGGAAATGTGCACTAGTACAGCCACCAAGAAAATCAGTATGGAGGTTCCTCAACCAACTAAAAATAGAACTATGATATACTCTTGGTATTTATCCAAAAGAATTAAAGTCAGCATACTTTAGAGATAGATGCATTCGCATGTTTACCACAGCACAATTCACAATAGTCACGTTATGGAATCAGCCAAGGTATCCATCAACAGATGAGTGGATGGAGAATATGTAGTTTATATACACAACAGTGATTTACTCAGTCATAAGGAATTACGTCATTTTCAGGAAAATGGATGGAAATGGAAAAGCACCATATTGAGTGAAATAAGCCAGACTCAGAAAGTCAAGGGTTGTATGTTTTCTCTCAAGTGTAGAAGGTAGTGAAGAAAAAGGAAAAACGAAGGAACATCATTAAAGTAGAAGGGAGGCCAATAGGGATAAAGACGGGATGGGGGGTGGGGCAGACAGGAGCGAAGAGTGGGGGAGATGCTGGGGGGTGAAACTGATGAAATCATGTTATGTGCATGTATAAATATGCCACACTGAAAGCCACATTCTACAAAAGCCACCCCCCAAACATACTGCAGAGGGGGAAAAAATAGGCTAATTCACCACATATGAACTACCTACCACTACAAAGCGCATGGATACATGCAACTTTCTTAATACATGTTTGTTAATAAATTGAGACAGTAAAGGGTGGTCAGGCTATGTATATTTTTACTGGAAAGGTGTCTTCTTGTGGTTCATAATGCTGAAGGTTATTATTTTCAAAACTCAAAGAGCACAAGGTCAGGAGGATGTTTGTGTTCCTTATCTGTGGTGCAATGTTTCTAACACAGATGTCATTATAAACATTGGGACATTATTCACTTCTCTGATGATTCAAATAAAAAATATCCATGGCTAGAACTTAAAATAAATAAAAGTACTTCTGTCATCATACAGGGATCTGAGATCTATAGGAGCAGAGATCTCTACTTGCATCTTCCAGGTTCTTAACCATGTTGCAGAAAATAATTTAAGAACATAACTGGTGTAAGATAACAGCGCAAGAGATTTATTAAAAAGCGGAAGTACACACACAGGAATGGAAGTGCAGGAAGGGAGCCCGAGGCAAGCCTCCCTCCTTATGCTGCCAACATTACTCTATCATATGCTGAGTGATCATCACGTATCTGTGGATATGAGGGAATGTGGGAAGTCCAAGTAGAAACCAGTCACTTGATTAGCAGCTCATATCTATCTCCTCCCATGTGGGTTAAAACTATTACAGTGGGAGGTCTGGTAACATCTTGGTCAAAGATGTGCATGCTACAAGGAGTTGTGTGTTCCTCTGGCTGCCTTGGAGCTATCCAGCCAGGGTGTCTTAGCCACTGTTTTATTGGTTAATTAGTAAGTGGCGGTGAGGGCTTAAGGCGACAGAACACAGGTAGGTCTGCTCACAAGTTGTTGTTCTGTAAGTCAATGGTTTCACAGGCATTCCTTTGTTGAGAATTACTGTACTCCTCAATTTACCTATCTTATCTCCTGCACCAGACTTAGATCCCTATTTTTACCAGGTTGCCGAAAGAAGGTGGTCTATCTTCTGTAGCTGCTTCAAGCTGGAATGGGATGTCCTCCCTACCTATCCAGGGATCTAAAGTCTCTTCCTCCCTATCTGGAGGAGACAGAGTGAGGCTACTCTCAGTTGCTGGAGAAGGGCGAAATCCATTCACCACCATCATTCTGGCTACTTGCCTAGGAAAACAAGTAGATAGTTGAGGTAGTATCCCAAAGCAACAAAATAATCCATGGCACAAAAGAACCCAACACTTATGAGGGTCATAAGGAATATTAATAATTTTTCCCAACAATTTCCTTTATTCTGCAAAGAGAGCCAAGCATTTAGGCTAAGAGCAGAATCATCAGCCATCACCTTTACCTGAGGATGCAGATCTTGCAAGGCTAAAGTAATGCTGCCTTAATTATCAGGGATATATACACAACATCAGTTTTAATAATGGCACAGGCCCCTGACTGGGCAGCTATTAAGACGTCAAATGCCATATGATTCTGGAGCATTGCTTTTCTCATTAAGGCTACCTCAATACTTAATAGGATTAATCCAACATGGGGATACCACATTGTCATTTAAATTTCTTTGAGTAAAACTGAAAGGCTTCTATGTGCCACGTTACATCTTCCAGCCATATCTGGAGTACAAAGATGGAAGCTAAATGGTCATTACCAGTAAAGAACAATTTGTGACCATCTTTCATGAAAATCTGGGAGGTTAGTAGACTCACCTGTGGTCTTAATCCAACATCTATGATCCATGGATATCCTAGGGTACATCTAACCAACCACCAAAGGGGAAGCCAAGGCCCATAGATTAGTTCCACACAATCACTGAGTTCCACTTGATGCTACCATCTTATTCTCAACCTCTATATCCAAATGGTAGCATACTAATCACTTTCTTGTAGTATTATATTTTACCTTCTGTTGGGATATCTGGGCCTTTCATGAAGATACTCAGAACCCAGGAAACCCCAAGAAATTAAGAACTCTGATAGTATTTTTGTCAGCATCTTGTTTTGTGGGGCTGCAGTTAAGACCATTCACATATTTGAACAGAGCTCCATTTTCTGAAGTTTGAGAACTTAATTCCCCTTTGCTAGGGCATTTCTAAACAGGTGCAAGCTGTCTATAATTCCTTGAAGCAGCACCTTCTAAGTACATTGACCAATTTCTATTGTGCCAGGGTCAGTCCATTCAAAGGTAAACTGTTATTGTGACTCAGGGTGTAATGGGATGCAAAGACAGCATTCTTGAGATTAAGGACAGTGTACTATGCAGATCAACTCAGTATGTAAGTCAAAATAGTGTATAGGTTTAGGATTATGGGATTAAGGGGGAATTAAAGCCTTATTAATTGCCTGCAAATCTTGGACCAGTCGACATTCCCCGCAAGGTTTAGCACTGAGAGAATCGGAGTATGACATGCTCTGGGATACCATGCTTAAAATACAGATAAGGGGTTGGAACCCTTGGCAGGCCTCAGGCTGCTGGAGGACTATTGTTTATGGAGCTATGTTTTTGGGTCTTTTAGAAAAATTAAGATTGTCTGGGCATTTATTGCCTTTCCTGATATCTGAATGTCCCAAACTTGAGGAATTATTTTAGTCAAAGCATCCACAGGCAGAACTCCAATCTCTTTCTAGATATTATCAATGCCCCAATGAAGGGGGAGGTGAATGTTTAGGTGCTACATGAAGAGTTACATACAGAGAGCCTAAGAATTTCTAACCTAACAGGGGAGTGGGGCTTTCTGGGAAAACCAGGAAGGCTTGAGTCATAATTAGTTCTCCAAATCTGCAAGTCAGAGATACTACAAATCTTTTAACTTTAGAGATTCTGTCAATACCAATCACAAAAAAGGTTTGATTATAAAGTAGTGTAAGAGGTTCAAGTAAGGCAAAATATGAAATCCCCATATCCCATATTTTTTACCTGCCATGTCAAGAGTCACCTGAGACTCTTCCTGAGTGAAGTCCAGCTGGCCAATGGGGACAATATGAAACCTTGGATACATTCAGTCCTCAAGGGCACTCATCATAGGAGAGGATGTCCAACCCAGCTTCCCTTTGGAGGCAAGGGCAGTCTCACTCCCATTGTTTTTCCCCCATTACATAGGGGACAAAACCAGATTGAGGTGGTCACTGTTTAGGACAATTTTTCCTCCAGTGTCCAGATTCTCCATACCTGAAACATCTGTCAGGTCTCCAGTTTTTCCCCTTTGGGCTACATCTGCCTCTAGGGTCACCTTGAGATTGCAAGGTGCTTCTCATACCAAATGAAATTAGTTGGGCTTGTTCTCTAGCCTGTTGCCATCTCCTCTGGGACCTCCTAAACTTTTCCTTTCTTTCTCTGTGGAATGCCAGAGGGGCCAAATCTTTCAGCTCCTTCAAGGACAAGAACTGGTTCAAGGCCTTCTTTTGAATCTCTTTTTTGATGTATGGGGTTGACTGGTAGGTGAAAAATATCCCTAATACCACTTGCCCATCCACAGAGTCAGGATCAACAGAAGAGTATTTCTGGAAGGCCTCAGTTAGCTGATTTAAAAACAATAAAGGATTTTCATCTTTTTCCTGTTTTACCTTCCAAAATTATCACATTTTTCCTTTTCCTTATACTTTTTCATCCTTCGATAAGACAAGTTATCATGTGGTTACGCCTAACAAGGCTGATGTGTTCTGGTTGATGATTCCAGTTAGGGTCCTCACGGGGTATGGCTATATCCCCTAGTGGTTGGTTAAAGTCAGGCTACCTGCTTGTGCCCGAGCTTCATACAAAATACTATCCTTTTCTTCAAGAGTGCAGCAGGTGGACAACACTACATGTAGGTCAGACCAACTGAGATTAAAGGTCAGAGTCAGGGCCTGAAATTCATCTATAAATTGGTTTGGATCCTCTGAAAAATTTCCTAACTTCTGTTTGCATTGAGCCAAGTTTGACAGAACAAAATGATCATATATTCCCATGATTTCCCCTTCTCCATTTGAGACTTCCTCAAGTGGATGAAGACTGGAGAGCTGGGGGTCCCCATGAAGGGATACGGTTCTCAGCACTCCCCTGTAGGGCCGCTCCCCTTGGATAGAGGGGGGTTTGAGAGTTGATGAGAAGGTGGGCTGATAGGTAGACCAGATGGGACAGATTAGGCTGAGAAACCCATGGGATTACAGTCTGGGGGGAGTGGCAGGCTTTCAATGGGGAGGGCCCACGTGGCATTCTAAGGCCACCACTCAAAAGTGCATCCTCTAGGGGAGCACTTTCTTCCTGGACTTTAGTTAAAGGAAAATGGTCATTGTGTATTTTACAGAGACCCTTAAGTTTTGGGTCCTGGTATAAGACCATAAAGACCTGGACATAAGGTACTTCTGTCCATTTCTCCTCTTGTTTGCAAAAGAGATCCGGCTGCAAGATAGTGTTCAATTTTAAGGTCCCATTTTCTGGCCAAATCTCCCTACTTTTCAATTTGTATTGAGGCCATGCCATGTTGCAAAGAAAAGTTAGTCTGCTTTTATTTAGACTGTCAGCCTTAAAAGCATCCCAATTATTTAAGATGCAGCCCAAAGGAGAATTGGCGGGCACAGATGTGGTATTATCCATTTGGAGAGGTGACATTATCTTGTTTAGTGATGAATGTGCCTCTCTGTTCTGGAAAAAGAAAAGAGAAATTGAAATAAACAAAGTCCTGTCCATAAGTATGACCTTATGTCATTTTAACTGGTGTCTTACAACAGAAAAGTTAGGCATCCTTGCCTCCAACTGACACCTGTGCTTCTAATTATCCCTGGAGCCCCGGGATTCTTCAAGCCTGCCTGAGGTCCTATATGAGAAGAGACAGAAAGGACTCCAGAGGCCAGGTATGGGTCTGCATGCCTATAATCTCAGTGATTTAGGAGGCTGAGGCAAGAGGATCACCAGTTCAAAGCAACTTAGGGACACCCTGTCTCAAACAATATATAAAATGGGCTGTGAATGTAGCTCAGTAGCTGAGCACCACTGGGATTAATCCTGTACCAAAAAAAAAAAGGTCTACAGAGGTCTGAGGATGTCTTTAATGATGAAAAATGGTCCACTCTCCCTTTATTGCCCCCAATGAGCCCTATCAAGGATAAGGCTTAAAATGACCATAGGATCCTTGTGAGCAATTTCAAATCTCATAATCCACATCTCTCCCATAAGCCCAGAGCATATGAATAGCATATACATTATGATCCAAAAACAAGTGATTCTGGGGTCTGCACTTATACCAAAGGGGGAACAAAACATCTGGACTGCTGGTACAAAGGAGTTTGGCAGTTGGAAAGATTATGAAAAAGAATCAAAGAAGGCCTTAAAGGAGGGTCACTCAAATCCCAGATCACACAGAGGATAATTAGTACTAGATGAACACAGCAAGCAGCAGTGATGGAGGCACTGTAAAAGGGCAGCAGAGCACCAAAAAGGAAATTTACCAGTGCCTGGAAACAATGCAGGAATCAAGATTTCCACAGCAAAGGGGAAAAAAAGAAGAAATACAAAGAGCAAGGCTGGAAGGGAGATTGCCTGCCATCCTCTGCACTATGTAAGGTTCTACAACAATTACTGTATTGATTTTGGAGGTTGCTTCTGAGGCTGTCATGCCAAGGCCAATTTCCTCTGCTTGCCTCAGGTGTGACCTACTTGTTTTATGAAATGTGAGGGTGCTGAAGACACTGAGTGATCAGCCCTCATGAGTGTCTCCCCATGTGAGTTTGTTAAGTTCCATCTGACCCAGTGCCTTTTATCTTTGACATCTTTATGACCTGACACTCATGTTTCCCTAAACCCAGAGGGAAGGAATCTGAAGACATTTCAGAGAAGAATGTGTGTGTGTGTGAGAGAGAGAGAAGGGGGGGGGGGGGGCAATGAACTGGCACGGTACTTCCTAAACCCAAAGATTGGTGTTAGGAGTCACCTGTGTGGTCCTTGGACCTGCTTAATATAACTAGTTCTGAAGAGGAGAGCCACAATCAGACAGACAAGTTGAGATTAAGTTCTGTGGCTCATGAAAATGGAATAGAATGGAAAAAATATCAGTTGAACTTTTTTAAGAGTGCAAGAAAAGCATGTCAGGTCACTCACTAGGGGTCAGGGGTCGGTTGTTGTCATTTTACCTCCTAGCTGGCTCACCAGAACAATGTTTACTGCACAGAGGTCCAAGAGACTCCAGTAGTGAAGGAGACCTCTACCTTAATCTTGCAGATTATACAACAATGTCACAGAAAATAATTTAAGGATGCATTTGGTGAGTAACAAAACAAAAGACTTATTAAAAAGGGAAAGTACACACACAGGAATGGGAGTGCAGGAGATTGCAGAGAGCCTGAGGAAAGTCTCCCTGCTTATAAGACAACATTACTATCATATACTGAGCCATCATTACATATCTGTGAGTATAAGGGAATGTGGGAAGTACAAGTAGACTCATATCTCTTCCCATCTGGGTTTTACTATTACAATGGGAGATGCGGTTGGGGAAGAGGGTCTGGTCACACCTTGGTCAAAGTTCCTGATGTGCATGCTACAAGGAGTTGTGTGTTCCTCCGGCTGCCTTGGAGCTATCCTGCCATGGTGTCTTAGCTGTTGTTTTATTGGCTAATCAGTAAGTGGTGGTGAGGGCTTAAGGTGACAGAATGCAGGTAGGTTTGCTCATGAGTTGCTTGTTCTGTAACATGTCAATGGTTTCAGAGGCATTCCTTTGTTGAGACTCAGTACTCTCTGTACCCCTCAGTTTACCTATCTCACTTCCATCTGAATAGTAAACATTTAATTTAATAAGCAAAATGATCGTGTGTTTTAAAAGCTCACAACCAGACAATATACCAGTTATAAGTTCTTCTTATAAAAAAAATAAAAATTATTGTGGTACATCTTTGCACATGTTATTTCTAGCACATTGTTGAATATATTGGGGGAAAAATTTATTGATAAATTTTTGTTATTTAAAAGACCAAATCACTATGGAGTGAGATTTCTGCTGAAGATTCTTCAGCAGAAATGGTGAAGTAGCTCAGAAAGACAGTACCAAGGATGTGACTAAATGGGTACAATTCTGGGAAGAGAGGAACAAACACTAGACTAACATGAGGATTTATGTTAGGCCTGGTCTTCTCACTAATACAAAAGATTTGCAAAAAGGGAACTTGGGAACATCTCCAAACACTGATTACATCCAACTTCGTCAGTTGATAGTGACAAATTCAAAAGATTTCAGGGGATGAGGGTAGGAAGCTGAGCCCAACAAAAGCAGAGATGTGACAATAAGGGAAAATGAGGCAAAACACATTTAGATGCAGACTCCATGCTTGCATTACAACTGATACAAGAACGCCTGGTGGCTGCTGGGAGGTATTTCCTGAAAATGATCATGTATACTCCTATAAAAAATCAATCAAACCCTTGGCACAGACAGGAAAGCTAGTAGAAGATATAGTCTATGCTTGTTTCAACTATGGTACATTATCCAGTATAGTTTGTAATGTGCATACCTCATCTAGGAGATAAGGCTGAGGTGCAGAAAGGACAAGATGCTGAGATCCAAATCAGAGCTTGGCAAACTATGGCCCACAGGCCAAATCCAGCTGGCCCTTGATTTCACTAATAAAATTTTATTGGAACCTAGCCATACTAATCACTTATGTATTGTCTATAGCTGTTTCTGCCCTCCAACAACACAGCCCTGTGCTGTAACACAGACTGTCTATGCCAGGAGCCTAAAACATTTATTATATATCCTTTACAGAAAAAGTTTGCTGACCCTAGATCTAAATCAAAAATGACAAGACCACAAATGACTTAAATTTTGGAAATTAAGAAACAGAAAACCGGAATGGAGAAGAATAAACTTATGAGATATATTACTCTAAAAGGTATCAAAGGCTTGCACTTTCTAGGCTAAGTTTATATCAATTCATGAATTACATCTAAGTTTCTAAGGAAGATAGACATGTGGGAGAAAGAAATACGCTTTATTTTTTGAGGTAGAAAAATAAGAAACAAACACTTTCAGAGCATCCTATTATTTTACTCTTTGTCCCCTGGATACTGTCAGAGATTAACTACGGAACTGGAAGAAGCATGTGTCTGACCTAGGATGTCCTTAGATCTTACAGCAACTGACTTCTGCCCAGTGCTCTTCTTCAAAGGAAGCAAAAGATGCACCTTCTTTGACAACTGCTGAATGTGGCCCCAAATAAACACTGACGCACTTTCAATTTTCAGTCCTTTTCTAAAAATCAAAGAAAGCTCAACAAAAGCAGCTTTTTAAACTGCTAACCCCACCTCCAAATAGGACTTGATAGGAGAAAATTCCTGAGCACGCTGAGTACCTTGAAGGCCAAGCAATGAATGCAGGGGGAAGGAAAGCTGTTTTGTATCTGTGTTCTACTGCACATGCTCAAAGCTTCAAGTCCTCTGCTGGCTGGAGAATGAGCTCATCCACAGCAGTGCATGTGTTTATTCCCCTGCCTCAGAGCAACACTTACTCATCTGAGATCTGGTCTAGACTAAGGGATGCTACAGTTCAGGCATGGGTTATGATTGGCTTTTCTAGTCTATGGATCTAGGGAATAAACACAAGCTATAGAGGAGCTAGGGAGAGCTGTTTGAGGATGTTTGGAAAAGGAGGATTCTCAATAACAGATGGCAACTACAACTAATTTTGTTAATCATTTCAGATTCAGAATAGAAACATGGTCATCCTTATTCATCTTTGAGTTACAAAACTCATGCTCGATGTGCCTCTGGGCTATTTATAATTAGATTTGGCAAAATGAGTTTTAGTTGTATGGTTCTGGGTCATTAATGAAAGTAATTAAATGGCTTAGCCTACTCAAGAAGGCTTCATTTTATTATATATCTATAATATTTTTATAGAGGTGCTTTCTAAAATGAACTTGGTTTTCACTTTGGGTAAAATCTACAATAATTAAAAATACTCATGGAGAACCCAGAATAATATACATTCCATATTGCACCACTCCATGAAAGATGGATTTTGTATGCTTTAATATATACTAGAACAAATTAAACTCAAAAATATCTTGGTCCCAGTTTCTTACCTTTGATGGAGGGTTTGGCATTGGAGCTGAAGGTTCTGGAAGCCTGAGGAAGTTAAGAAAGATCACAGCCATGAGTTTTCATTGAAAGGCAAATAGAAACTGGGCAACTTAAGACTTAAGAGAGTCCTGCTTTTCATATAGCTTTGCCACTATAGATCCTCCTGTTCAATCCCCTCAAAGTAAAGAATGGAATCTCTTTAAATTAATGCATCTTCATTTTGCTACTTAATCCCTCATATTAAAACTGTTTAAACAGAAAAACACTAAACCCATTTGTTGAAACACAGTGGGTTTTTGTTGGCCTCCACAAATTAGAGTTTTGGCACTGGAGTGTTTTTTCTTCATAAATTATGATGCTACCATTTATTTAAAAGTGAATAGCATTATAACTGTTGACAAAAGCCACACAAACTTTTCTCCCTTTAAAAAGAAGTTTAACTGGCATGCTCTGTCTTCCAAAGTCTTTAAATCAAACTTGAAATTTTAGGGAAAGAAAAAAAAAAAACTAAACAAATAATGGAATACAAAGATATAGTCTCTAATAAAACAATCAGCTAAGAAATCCAAGGGAATATTAAACAGAAGGATGGTTATCAATTTAAAACAAGCTTTCAATATGCTTTAACTAGTATAAGGACCAATTTCCACTGACTGTTTTTAAAGCAGGATCTGTGGAATTTGCTGAAAACAACAAACAACTCTATTATTATCTATTATGGATTTTTTTAAAAAAATAACCATATTCTTCCCTATCATGGATTATTAAAGAAGCAAAAGGATTTAATAAGGATTGGGAAAAGCTATTAAATCATCATAAACATAAGCTCTTAATAATGGCTAAAATCTTGAAAATAAGCACATACTTTTCAACAAAAGTATGGTCTTTATATTATATTAAAGATCTTTAGGGGTTGTGGCTCAGCGGTAGAGCGCTCCCCTAGCAGTGCGAGGCCCTGGGTTCAATCCTTAGCACCACATAAAAATAAATAAAATAAAGGTATTGTGTCCAACCAACTACAACTAAAAAATAAATATTAAAAAAAAGATCTTTAAAAAGGAAGGAATGAAAATCAAATCATTCTTAAAACTGTTCTTCCATCTCTAAAGGACAGAGATTATTTTCCACGTGACTTTCAATTTGAAGTACTCAGCATTATAAAGGTAGTTAGTGAACATCTAATGGTAGTGAAACGGTATAAAACCTTTAATACAATTTTCAAAAATATTTTACATGCCATCCACCCTTCCTTTCCTATCTCTTTCTCTTTAAATGATCACAAAAATCAAGTTAGTTAAGTCTCACTGGGGATAAAACTTTAAACACATTTGTCCTCTAATACAAAAAAAAAAAAAAAAAAAATTCCAATCCCTAAACTCGCTAGTTGCTGTAATCAGTTTCTACCAAATCAGTTTATTCCATTCAATGTCTATTAAAAATCCTCTCCAGGGTTGGGGTTGCGGTTGTGGCTCAGTGGTAGAGTGCGTGCCTAGCATGTGTGAGGCACTGGGTTCAATTCTCAGCACCATGTATCAATAAATAAAATAAAGGTCCATTGACAATTAAAAAAATATTTACAAAAAAATCCTCCCCAATCCATACAGTATAAGACAAAGCTCAAGAATAATCTCTTATCACACAGTGATATCATATGCCACAGAGAAACCTTTTGCTGGGGAAACCAAGAAGCACAAAGGTCCTTGTTCATTAGGACTACACCAACACTTACTTTAGATATTTGGATAAATCATCACTTAATTCTTTAGGGATATAATCAGATATCAGACCATGGGCATAACGAATGTAATCCTCTGAAATAAATGAAAGAGAGTGAAATAAAACAATTAGGAATAATTACAGTGATTTTAGAGTCAAATTGACCAGAGTTCAAATTCTTGGTCTATATGGATTTAGGAAACTCATTAGGCTCTAGCCTCGGATTCCTTGTTGGTAAATGGCGATACTAATATGATGTGTCAGAGCAGAGATGTGATGATGATATATGATATAGCATGATACCAAAGATGTGATGATATAACATAGTAGACATGTACTAAATTAAGGACAGGAAAAGCAAAAATTCAGGGTTGCTTTGTTAGTTGAAGCCTTTGAATACAAATAAAACTTAAAAATCAGATGTGATAATATTAAATATTAATGTCTCTTTTTTCTAAGGCTAATCTTTTCTAAATCTGCTCCAAATAACAAATATAATCATTGAATAGTAGTGATAATATTCATTTAAGATAAATAAAATAACATGATTTATCTCTATTAGGTATTTGCTTCATAAGAACACTACATATATTTTGAACACTATATATACTTCCTAATAAAATGCCTTTTAAAACCTGAAACACAACTCACACAGCAGAATATAATATTAGTTCAGGGTATCTGAAGTCATAGTACTAAAATGCAGCTCTGCCATTGATTAAAAACAGCCAATAAAATCTGTTTCCAAATGCCGCTCTTTAACTCAGTCCTGTGAGCAGATTATGTGGGGCAATCAAACTTAATCAGGAGATGGAATGACCACAGGGGGAGATGAATTATCAAAAAGCAAAGCCCGGGTCTGCTGCAGAGATGTTTACTTGCTTCCTTGCTTTCCTTCTTTTCTGTCTTCAAAATAAGGCAACAATATACCCCAGTATTACTTAGTAAATGACTGCAGTCTGGTAGTTACCTGATCTTGAAAATCTTTAGTAGAAATTTTCATGGCTGATGTAGAACACAAAGTTATCATTGGACCCTTCTTAAAATGTGCTCAGGGTTCTGGGCTAGTAATTTATCCAGTTAGTCATGAAGAGACAAAGAAAACTATTTTAAGAAAGTCAGTTTACAGGTCATTCATTCTCTGCTTTTGGTACCATACCCCAAGCTAAAGATCTAAAAGTATGTAAAGCTTACTTTATGGCTGGAACACTAACCAGCAATACAGCCATGCCCAGAAACTTAGATGTAGAGTCTTGGTGAAAACCCTGGACTCGGAGCATAAGACCTTATTTATCAGCTAGAATAAACCATCCATCTCTCTGAGACTATAGTTATCAATTTTTAAAGTAAGAAGACCTGTCTATAAAACTCTCTAACATCCCTTCTTCTGCAAAAAAGAAGAAGAAGGAGGAGGAGGAGGAGGAAAAAAGAAAAAGAAAAAAAGAAAAATAAATAAACCACATATATATGGTTTCATTGGTCAACTCTCCATCCATCTCCCCTTGTGATTCACTACTTCCTCCTCTTCTGTTAAGGCCAATTAAAGACACTGACAGTTCATGAATTTGGTATGGCAAGCATGCTGTTCACCACCCCCCAAATGGCAGTGGCCAGCTATGTCAATAAGTAATGAGTTGTAAAACAGACTTCTGCACATCAAAGACCGTCTGAATAATCCATCACAAAAAAGGTCCCTATTCCTCATATTAATTTTTTTTAATGGCTAAAGTCAGGTATTGAAAATTGTATAGCCAGAACAGGGGAACACAGAACCTTGAAGCTGAAGGTCAGAATAATTTCTGTCTCACCCTTTCAGAATGCTAATTGCACTATATAATTGTTTTTATTTTTAAACAATGCACACATACACTATATTGGAAAAAGCAAAAGAATGTAGTACCTTAATAACCTAAGAAAATTGCTAAGTGAGTCAATTTTCATCTAAAATCAAAACATTTAAAGCTACCTTAGGAATTAAGCTTTATGGCAGTAAGATGCAAAAAGAAGCAGCCCATTAGAAACCCTGAACCAGAGGAAAGGCACAAGAAAAGGGCAAAAAGCATGGGCTTGAGAGTGAGAGAAGCTCCACGAGTAGCTCGGTTTTGCCATTTGCTGGTGGGTAACTGTGGACTGAACCTTGATTCTCATGGGACTTCCTGGGGTGATCAGGAGACAATGTTTGTATCCTGGCAACCTAGCCAAGGGTCTGGCACATAACATACCCTCAAGAAATGACAGCCAGGCTTCTCAGGGTTGCTATTACTGTTGGTGCAAAATAATTATTTGCTGAATGAATGATTCAAGTGCCATTCAGTGAGAGAACTGATCTGTTAGAAACAGCCTTTGATTCTGAAATAGGATGTACAATTGCCCTAATCTATGAAAAACATTGGCAAGAATGATGCTTCAGTGACATTAAAGATTTTTAAATTTTCAGATACGCATTTGCACATAAGCAACTTACTCCAGACAAAAATTATTTCTGATAAAGTGGTTTACTTACCTTCCTTGTCACTCAAAACCTGGTTACCAGAGAAAAATGCAGATGACTGCACCCGAGCACTGACAGTGACATTATTGGTTTTTAATGCTGCCACAGTTTGTTTAACCTAGGAAGCAAACATAGGGCAGAAATCGGAGGAATCTTCAACATAACTTTAGAAATGCATGACTTTCCAGATGACCCTCGTTCCACTTAAGATCCAGGAAGAAGTATTTGAGAACCGAGCAATATCTTCACCAAATATTACATGCTTGGAGAGAGGCTGAGGGCAGACACATTTCTGGATGACCTCAGTACGTGGACTTCCTGAGCCTACGCAATATGAGAAGCAACATAAGGTGGTGACTGAAGCACTGACTCTGGAAACAGGCTGCTTTGGTTTGCTCTGTGACCAATCACTCAGCCTCTCTGTGCTTCTATCTGTGTATTAGGCATAAAGAGTATCCACCCCATTGGACTGCTGTGAGACAATGAGTTAATGCATGTAGAACCCTTAGAACAGAACCTGGTACAAAGCTTCTATGTTAGTAATTTCTAAACAGAACAAAAAATATAAAATTTCCCAATAAGCATAAACTTCACTTTATGGTCATATCATTATCACTTGCTAAAAGCAAAAATGAAATGCCAAGATTTTGCTCAGCATTTTCACTTATATATAATATGCTATGACATAGCACATGACAAGTGGAACATGATGGCACTTACTAAATTTTTGTTACTTTGTACAATAGGAGCCTGACTAATTCTACAGTGTTCATTTGCATGTTTCGACTCCAGTTTGCTCAGTGATATAGTGTGACAAATGAGCATGGCCCTCACATGTAAGATCCAAGGGAACCTTAGGAAACAGAATTATAACTACTGGTCCGCACTGATCTTGTAAAAACTAAGATTCTTAATCCATGTGAAAGTACATGATACTTTCCTTAGACCAGTGGCAATTTATTTTTTTTTAACTACAACCCACAGTAAGAAATATACAGCAATTTGACATCAAACACATATACAAGAATACATTTCATAGAGTCATCCTTAACATTTACTTGTACTCTGGGCTATATATATGAACCCATTCTGTCTTGTCCTAATTCATTCTGTCCTGCTCCATTCCAAGAGAAATACTGGTTGTGATGTTCCTAAATCAATTTTAAAAATACTGCCCTGGACCTTAGATTAGGTCAAAATCACTAAGACATACGGTTTGCCATGATCCTTCTTCAGCATTTGGACACTTAGAGTGGACTAACTTTCTCTAAGCTTGAACAGCTTTCTCCTGCCATCTCTTGCCTGGCTATGTGAGCAACACCACCTTGGAGATACCTGTGCAGCTAACAGCAGTGAAGAGGCCTGCACTGTCTGGCTTGGAAGATTCAAATCTGTACTAATCAACAGCCAGAAACTCTTTCATTTAGGACCAGAAGAAATGAGGATTCAGGTCAAATAAAAATACCAAGTTTCTTTTCAGTCTTGGATATCTTTATACAGTTTTCCCATTTTCACTACATATATAGGATGGTCTTTGGATATAGAGTTTTTTTTTGTTTTTTGTTTTTTTGTTTTATCACAAGACACTAGAGAGGTACTATACCTTTTTTTCCAGCCACTTCAATGTCTTCTCTTTGCTATACTTGTAATATTTCTTGTTGCCTATTTCTGGATTAATGGGGGAAAAAAACCCTTAGTACAGTGAGTTAAAAAACAAAACAAACAAACAAACAAAAAAGCTCAAGGTAACATCACATACAATAATTTAAAATTTTTCATAATACATTGTTGAAAAGCCCAACCTATAAACCGGAGAACATACTTGAGACTTTTTTTTAAAAACTCCCAGAGTTTAGGTACCTCAGAAGTGATGTAATCACAGAATGAGTATGAATTTTTAAAAACCCTCAAGTTATACAAACAACACTGTAAAAAAGGTAATTTTTAAAACGCAGCAATCTAACATGCTAAATAATCTCAATTTTTCTGAATTAATTTTAAGTTCACCTCAATGTTTTCAAAGAAAGACTTTCCTTTCTAAAATAAAAAACCTGCGGGGGGTGGGAGGGATAAAAACACTAAAATCAGGCAGATGCCTGTGAAGGTCCATGTTCAGGGGCAAAAGAAACAAAAACATCTTAACTACTCAGTGCTGCCCTGGTGGAATTGGTGCAGCAACGGATATATGCTTCTTTTAAAGTATTACTAACATAGTCATAGATATTTCAGGGGAATTGAGATTTATGGTAGGCTCAACTTGGCCCTTTATGGATATAAAAGTTCTGACTGTTAGAAATTATACTTCTCCTCACAATCCACCTAGCTTCATACGCTACGTCATTAAACCAGGATTTCCTCCATAACACGTTTAGTCCTTGGGATTTCTTCTTCCTGTGTGGTTAGCAAGGGCAGCTCTCCCACTCCAGCCTCCTTTATGACCATATAGGAGTCATCTTTATGGCTACTGGAAACTTTAAGGCCAGTGCAGACCAACCATCTGTGAGCTATACAGCATGATACTTCCCCTTCCTCCCCTCCATATCACGGGAAATGGAAACTGCTTATTCAGGGATAGTTTTCTGCAATCCAAATGGTTTGAATGGAAGAAAGGCTGGAGGACCCCTGCCCTAGTCTCTGTGCATTTCCTCCCCTAGTCTCTGTGCATTTCCTCCCCATTTCTGCCTGTAGTGGTCAAAATGAAGATGGAGTGGGAGCTAAACCTTTGCACCTGTCTCCTGAGTATGTGTCACTGAAGGAGGGACAGTTGCATATGATATTCCATCAGAAGTAGGAGGATTTCTGCTCTCCTGAAGCCAGGATAGCCTAGAAAAACAGCCCGCTACAGAAGCAAGACTGGATTCAGTTTCCCTGGAGACAATATCTCGATCAGGACATCAGGGGAAATTTAACAGGACATAGCTCACCCAATAAGTGTACACTGTTGAATGGCCTTTAGAAGTTCCATTCATCACCTGCATCAAGACTCACTAACAAAATTCAGTGCTCAAGTCTGTCCTAAGAAATCCCACCTGTCTCTGCTCTTTACCTCTCTTGTTCCTACCTCCAAAATGCTACAAGAACTACAACTTACATAGTTTTTGTTCTTGGCTCACACTCCCTGAATCACCTAGGCAGACCTCTCCTGTCCCTCTTGGAAATGGTCTCTCAGAAGAAGTCAAAAATACAGACTAAGCCATACATACTTCCAGGGCTCACACAAACACCAGTATGTGTTGTTACCTTGAGAAGCCACTTCATTCTCAAAACCTGTTTTCTCAAGGTGTAAAGCAAGGGTTATTTTGAGCGTGCAATGGAATAGTCCCTACAAACCCTAAGGCACAATGCCTGCCGAATAGAAAATAGTTGATATCAGCTAAGCAAAAATGATGACAGTTGATATTTGTCAATTATGTGTCAGAAAACTAACATTTATTCAGGCTCTTCACATACATTTTCTCATTGATGGGCAGAATGGATTTCAAGTGAAAAGCTTTATTTGTACTCATCACAGAAAACCAGGTTTGAGTGACCTAAAGTAAATTGTCCAAAGTCACTAGCAATTAAGAAGCGGCACTGCATTCCCATCCAAGCTGACCTTTCAGCTATGGATCTGATGCTCATTTTACCAAGGACAATGAGATCTACATGCTCCCCTAGGAACTTCTGTCCTCCCTATTCTCTGTGGGAAAGACCTCTCCAGAAGGGTAGCCACAAAACTGCTTTCCTTTGGTTTTCTCTGATGATTTCTCTAAATCTTTTTCCAGCTCTCCTTTGCCCTTCTCCAAGGTCAACTGCACCGTTCTCCTGGAGAGGCTTTATATCCTAGTTCAACAAGACTTTAAACAAGCTCAGCTAGCAAATAGCAAACATAAAGCCCTGAGCCAAGGCTCAACATGTCTGAAGCTAAACTGGTCATCTTCCCAAACTAGCCTCCTGGCTGCCCAGGCTGCCTTGCCTCCCACACTACAGCACCTGATCCCAAGGCGACGGGAAGTATGGAGAATGAAGGAGTCAACCTTATCTTGACATGGGGGAGGGAAAAAAAAATTACTGAGTCAAAAATCAGGAGGCCTGGCTTCTAGTGCTGGATTAGTAAGTACATTTTAAAAAAAAAAAAATCAACTTTATTTATATAATGAACATATCCACTTTAAGTGTACAATGGGACGCGTGTTGAGAAATAAATGCAGTCATGTACTCATCATGTCCATAAGTTCCCTTGAACCTTTCTGTAATCAATTATCCCAGCCCTCCCCAGACCACCGGGAACCACTGAGCTATCTTTATAGACTGGTTCTTACTTTATTCTGAAACTTCTTAGAAATGGAATCATATAGTGTGTACTTTTTTGTGTTCATCTTCTTTTGCTCAACAAAATTTCTGTGAGATTCATCCGTTTTATTGTTATTTTAGTGTATTCTGGATTGTTTTAAAAAAAGAAAAGTTAATTGTACAAAGCCACAGGCAAGTCCTTTAGAGGGATTCCAAAAGGACTGCTATCACAGGGGATTGGCAATCTGTGTTATTGTGCCTGAAGAAGTTCCAGTGGGCCCAAATGTAGAGGTGGCAGAAGTGATACTGATGATCATGACCCTAAGTAAGCCTATGCTAGTGTGTGTTTGCATCTTAATTTTTAACACAATTAAAAAAGAAGAAGAAGAGAACAAGAGCAACAACTAAAGAAAGCTCACAGAACAAGGATGCAAAGAAAGATCCTTTTTTTTTTTTTTTGAGGCTATATGATAGGTTTGTATTTTAAGCTATTATAAGTAAAAAGTTAAAAAAATTAAGAAGTTTATAAAGTAGTTACAGTAAGCTAAGACTAATATATTATTGAAAAAATAAAATGATTTAAAAATAAATTTAGGGTAGCCTAAGTGCACAGTATCAGTAAAGTCTCAACAATGTACAGGGACGTCCTAGGTTTTCACATTCAGTCACCATTCACTGATTCACTGACTCACCCGGAGCACCCTCCAGGCCTGCAATTTCCATGCAGAGTTAGTGCCCGGTA
Source organism: Marmota flaviventris (assembly GCF_047511675.1). Taxonomy (NCBI): domain Eukaryota; kingdom Metazoa; phylum Chordata; class Mammalia; order Rodentia; family Sciuridae; genus Marmota; species Marmota flaviventris. The sequence goes on along the minus strand of NC_092501.1, from coordinate 130,608,653 downwards.
GAGGTGTAACAGTTTTTAAAAATTTATACTATATTTTTACTGTACTTGATTTATATTTCTACATACCAATACTTACCATCCTGTTACTACTGCTTACAGCAGTCACTACAGTAACATGGTGTACAGATTTGTAGCCCAGGATCAACAGGGTATACCAATAGCCCAAGTGTACAGTAGGCTACACCACCTGTTTGTGGAAGCGCGCTCTACGATGTTCATGCAAAAATGAAATCAGCTAACGGCACATTTCTCAGAACATACCCCCCAGTGATGATCACTATGTCCCAGAATACTACACAGATCCAGTGTATAAACTACAGCTTAATTTTGAAATTTGTAAATTTCTAAAAACAAGGAGATCTCAGATATTCATGAAGACCACAGGCGGCCCATAATTATGAAAAATAGCATAGCATGTTCATCCATGTCCTAAACTTAATATTTGTGAGAGTTAGAAAGTTGGACAGTATGTGCACACACTGGATGGGTTTTTTCCCTTATGTGTCTGGTACTTATAAAACTGGCCTCAAACATCTGGAAATACTGGGTTTACAAAATAAAGATGGAATAAAAATGAGTCTACAATTAAATAACATGTTCAGCAATTGGGTAATCAGTTCACAAACCTGAATTTCCCTGATGTATTGTTGAATAAACTGCCTAGAGCAGATTTTCACTTCTGCTTTCTCAATGTTTTCCATAACTGAGAAACTCAGCCCTCCTCTTCTCCCCTGTCTTCTGGGGATAGAAACTTGGCAACTGCACTTGGGGAATTTTAATCAGGTAAGTTTTCCTGGCTCTTCCCATTAATTGCATCAGACAGTGCAATGCAGCTCTGGCTTGCAACATGAAGCAGAGTGTTACGTTCAAGGCAAAGTCCATGACCCCGTATTAGTCCTCTCCCGTGTCATCTCTCCACTGAATGTGAGCTTCTTTGGCAAGAAACGTGCTCTGGGCCCTAGAGCGAGCAAGTAGAGCCTTTCCATTACTAATGAAGCAGGCAAGGCTAAGGTCACGGCCTTCATCGTTCAGAGCACCAGCAGCAGTGGCTGGGCTTATTTATCAGGGGGAACCAAACTTTAAGCAGCCAGTCTTCAATACAATCACTATGATGACCTGGAGGACAGTGCGTGAAAATAAGAACGATCACTGCAGGGGTGAGGACTGTCTGCTCCTTAAGCTATTCCATTTCTGTCTCCTTTCTTATCTTTTTGCCATACAAAGCAAAATCATTAAGAGGGGATACAAAGATTTTAAAAGAAAAAATGTGTTTTCTGTTTTTACAAGAGACACTCTCTAAAGACTCTAACAGAGTATCCTGGAAGTACTTCATAGCTCTAAGAAAGAACAGCAAGTGTCACTATCAGTTCTTTAATTTATTAATACATAAGTTTATCTTTAATCCTGGTTCTGCTACTTCATGTTCTGTGATGTCATACAAGTTACTTAACTCTCTAACACTTAGTTTCCTCATTTTTAAAAATGCAGATTATAATAACAATGAAAGGGCCTTACTGCGATGATTAAGTAATATATGAAAAACCATAAGCACCACCTCCTGCTGTAGTGCAGATCCTCTACCCTTCTCTCTGTGGACAGCCTATAACAACCAGTGGTAAACCTCAGAATGCTGGGCTTTCCCCTGTTGATCTTCATGGAAAAAGACATTCATCTGAGTACACTGTCCTGTACACAGACCTCACATAAAGAAAAATATTTCATATATTTATATTTTGGATGAAGGGATGAAGAACATGTTGTAGGGTTGCTTATACTCAAGTATTCTGATGGATGAGGCATGGAGAATCTCACTTCTTTTTAATTTTTCCTCCCTATTCTTAATTTTTTTTTTTTTTTGGTTTTGCTTTTAAACTTTCCATTATTTCAAATTTATAAAATGGAGTTCATTAAAGGTAGAATCGGATTATAAGTAAACTACCAAACCTCTGGGCACTGCACGTATCTTTTACTGTAGGACATTTAATCTGAAAATATTTTGCTTTCCCTTACCATCACTTAATAACAAAGAAAGAGAAACTTGAGGACTGGGACTTTAGAAATCTGACTTACATACTTATATAAAGGCTAATAATATAGCCACTTTGAAAAATGGAAGTGCAAATCTTTTAAAAGTCAGGCAAAATTGAGAAGAGACGGAGATTGGGACCAAAGTCCACACAGTGATGCAGCTAATGCCCAGGCTGGGAGAGGGCAGAGACTCGAAGTGAACAAACGCAGAGGCATTGATACTGTTTCAGAATCTTGTTTCCGGATATTGCTTTAAGTTGACTGCTTTTACACATCCCATGGCAGAATCCTGGATAACAACTTCATTGCATCTTCAACTCATGTTAAAGTAACAAAAATTAAAATGACTTGTAATTCTATTTTCTTTATTACTTTAGTTTTCAAAAATGGTTATGGTCTACTTCATTTGTCACCCACAAAAAGATGCTGTCCCCTGCCAAGCTCAGCATCAGGAACGCCTTTGAGGGGGCTGCTTTGATAAAACATTGGCTCCATGCAGCCCTCAGATCCAAACTGGATCCCCAAACAGGGCCAAGTAAGAATCAGTAGCCTCTCAAACATGAAATGCAACCAGTGAGGCTTTCCCCTTCCCACTGTAAGCTTACACTTCTTGGAATCACCACTTTCTTGGTCCCAGAAGAACTGCCATTGTTAACAAACCATCTATGACCCCAGATGGCAATAGCCTCTTGGCCTGTTGTTCTGGTTCTCACATTATGTTTCCAGATTAACCCTGAAACTACTTGGATGATTATTTGAAACCCTGGTGCTAAGTGTGTATAGTGTTTTTTAACCCATTAAAACACAAAACTTGTTTAACCTGACACACAATGCCTCACCTCCTCTTCTCAAAACTCAAGAGTAATATCTAGAATTCACCTCTTTGTTCCCTCGCCTACTCCTCCAGCCCCTGTTCCCTGCCTCCAGGATGCCAGCACTATACATCCTCTTGGTCAAGACATAAACCTAGAAGCCATTCTTACTCTTTCTTTTCCCTGACCACCATTCAGTCACCTGATGTGGCTAGTTTTCCCCCTAAATTGCAGTTCCTCCTAAGCTCAGGCTCTCGTGATATTCTGTCTAGATCACTGCAACAGCCCTTGTGGACCTGGCCTTGGCTTCTTGAATATATTCTCCACACGGTAGCACTGTCTTGGTGAAAAGTTCAGAGATGGGCCACCACCAGATGCATACAACGTTCCCTATCTGAACCCGTGCCCAGCATTCCTACCCCATTCCTTACAGCCCCAAACCTTCCCAGATGTAATGAATTTCATGGAACCACCTAAACAGGACAACCTTTTCCATATATCCATGCCTTTGCTATACTGCTGCTCTGACTTATCCTTCGGGACTCCACTTAGGTCACCTCCCCCTGGAAAGCAACACGGTATTCACCCACCTGTACCCCACCCAACCCATATGGGGCCTGTGCATCCCCAGGAAACACACAGTTACTTCCATCACTGTCTTGTCACTGCTCTGCTTGTTGCTTGCCCCATCAGACTCAAAGAAAAGTGAGGGAAGGGACAGTGTCTTATTTGTTCCCAAAGCCCAGCACTAATATTCAACATTTGCTTCTCATTAGGTACTCAAATACCCCTTGGATCACTAACAGTCGTTTTATATAATTTAACAAATGAAAAATCTGAAGCAGAAAGCAGTTGACTTGCCTTTAGTCACAAAGCTACTTCAAAGAACTGAGACTAAAGCCATGTTTTGTGATTTCTGGCTGTGGAGGAGGCCAGAAGATTTCAGTGGGCATAATTCCAGAGAATGAACAATCCGATGGGACCCAGGAGGGGTACTGACGACTGGAAGCCCATCTGAGTAACACTTTGTCTTCCACTGACACAGAATGGGCATTACAGCTAGGGAGGCTTTAAGCAGCTACATGTTCTGAGAAAGGCCCAGTCTTTCTGCCTGACTTCCAAGGCCCACATACCATACCTTTTTCCTCTGTCACGTGGTGAAGTACTTTCTCAAGTTCAGGAAGTTTCAGCAACAAGACACAATTCGGAAATGCATCATCCACCACCACCTGATCTAGAGGCTGAAACTTTCCCTGGAAAAAACACTTTGGTCAGTTACAATGCAAGCATCCCAGCCAAAACACACACGAAAAGAGAAAAAGACATATCTCATGGTCTGTCCCTGCAACTTAGTTCAGAGCCTCTGTCCCATCTAAGAAACCCCTAAATGGGGACAGGTTCTAGGACTGATGCAGGGCTCCCTTTAAGAAGCTCTTCTGAGCACTTGGTTTCCAAGCAGCAAGCACCCTACCCCAGGGGTACAGTCACCATACGAAACAAGAAACAAAATTCTAGAAAAGTACATGAAGCCACAGAAACTTGCAAAGATGATAGTGATTGCCTAGGGCTGGTCCAACCACTCAACTTGAAGAAGAGCCCCAGAGCAGCAGCCCCACCATCACACAGGCCTGGAACCAGCCCAGATGGGCCCAGAACATTCCTCGGCCTCTCCATCCTCATTCCACAGCTGAAGAAAGAAAACCCAGCCACTTAAAGAAAAATTCAAAAGTAAATCCACTCCTGTTAGTGCTGTCAGATAATGCTTCCAAATTAAGAGGAAGAATGAGAGAGAGAGAGAGAGAGAGAGAGAGAGAGAGAGAATGCTAGAGGGATACATAAATGAAGGTGTACTCAGGCTAAGCCAGGCTCAGCTAGTTAAGTCCATAAAGCCTGGGTACCAAAAGAAGAAAACTGTAGACCATAAGAATCCAGCACACACACACACACACACACACACACACACACACACACACACAGAATCCAGACCACTATTCTTCTCAGTTAAGTTTAATTCTTCTTAGCTTTACTAATTACAAAACTAACCACTTACTCATGGATATTACTTATACTTGAAAACCCACTATAAGTCAGTTTGGACTCAGGTATTGAGCAGAAGAACATGAGTGATGCAAGCTCATCACTTCAAGGGAAAGAAAGCACTTGTAGCCTATAATAAAACTTGAACTTTCAGGCAAAAATCAGAACTGTGGAAAACTTGTATCTCCCACTATCACAGCTTCTCAATACTTCAAGGATTTTTTTGATGGTAGTAACTGATATGATATGAATATGGAATCTGCTTGCCATTGGGGCTCATGGGAGCTGTTTGGGGGTGGAGCCCTCATGAACAGATTAATCCTTTCTTACATGAGTGAGTTCAAAGGACTAGATTAGTTATTACAAGAGCAAGTTTATCCCTCATGTTCTTTCTTCTGCAAATATGTTTGCCTTTCTATTTTCACCATGAGTTAAAGGAACATAAGACCTTGACTAGTGCCATGCTCTTTGAATTCCCAGCCTTGAGAACCCTAAACCAAAGTAAACCTCTTTTGCTTATAAAATTATCCACTTTCAGGTGTTACAGAAACCAAATTGAAGTAAGACATTTACAAAGGGTGTGTATGTATAAACTGGGATGTATTAACATTTGGAAGATTTATATAACTCAGTGAACCAATATTTTTCAAATAAACCAAAACATGATGTTATAAAAAAAGATCCATGCTAAGTGAAAAACAAACCAATGGATTTTAATGTAAGACAGCATGGAAGGATCATTGACAAGGGTTCAGATTCCACTTTATGACTAACCTTTAAGAAACTTCTCCTGGGACTGGGGATGTGGCTCAAGTGGTAGCGCGCTCGCCTGGCATGCGCGGGGTGCTGGGTTCGATCCTCAGCACCACATAAAAATAAAATAAAGATGTTGTGTCCACCAAAAACTAAAAAAATAAATATTAAAAAAATTCTCTCTCTTTAAAAAAAAAAAAAGAAAAGAAACTACTCCTTATTGATTTTTGAAGTAATATCAGAGAAAAATATCCACAATTATCTTAAAAGGCTATCATGCCCTTTCCTCCCTGTTCTGATTATATCTCTGTGTGAGGCCACATATTCTTCACACAGTTCCACCAAAACAATAAACAGGCTGAATATATAAACAGACATGAGAATTCAGTGATCTTCTTTTAAGCCAGCCATTAAAAACACTGCCACATGCCTTATTAAATTTTGTTGTTTGTTTCATTAAAAATGTGTTATTTATGTCAGTTTTAATTCCTAATATAGTAAATATTGATAATTAGAGCTCATAAAAACATAAGCTTTTGGAAACCCTTAATAAGTGTGAACATATTATGAGACCAAAATGTTTCAGAACTTTAGGTTGAAACTAATATTTTTTGTAAACTCTGTCTTTCTATTACAAGGGTAAATTTTATCTATCTGGAATTTCTTAAGTCTCAACTATATCTTCCTCAATAAGCTTTCATTAGATATGTCCCTATATCACAGTCTCACAGAAGATAAACCCTTCTTCTCCTAAAGCTGGTGGTCAATTTTTACGTGTATCTGGGCACTTAATGATAAATGTTTTCAGTGTCAGGCTTTGTCAACCAGTAAGGCACAGAGCACTGTGAGCTAAGCAATTCAGAAGTGATGGGCAAGCTAATATCAAACTGGATCAAGATTGCAGCGCTGCTTCTAGGCCTGTGTGTGGGTGCTCTGACCTGTCCTAGCACACAGGATACATACCCTCCACACTTACCAAATTAAACCGGAAGTGCAGGGAATCTACATTTGAAAAGGAGAGCAGGAAGATGAGGTCATTATAGATGACCCCCACTGGGAAACTCACCTGTTTGTTGGCCAGTATGAGGTAGTGGAGGAGCAAAAACAGGGGGTCCATGGGTGTGGCGAAGTGCAGGAGACCTCCTAAAGGTTAAAAGAACAGTAGGGCTCAGGAAGGCAAGCTGGTGAATTCCTGCTGACCTCAAGGTGAGAATCATTCACTGACAAACACATGTGAAATCCCCAATCCAAAAGGTCTTCTTATACAGGTCAAAGAAATTTACTGATTTAGTAACACGTGTGACAGCTCATCCTACCAAGCCTTAGTGCAACAAGTGGCAAGAGATGCCTCAATTTGAAGGCTGTCATTTTTTTCAATCACAGATTTCACAAATTTCTTACAAAAATCTTTACATTTCTACCTTAAATCTTGCTTCTTTCACGTTCAAACAGTCTCAAAAGGCAGAATATGCTCCACCAGATTTTACTTCAAAAAGTTGCAAATCCCTGTGTGAAGAATGGAGCTAAGACACTGAAATCTGATTTTAACTTTCCATTTCTTTTTCAGAATTCGTATTTTATAAAGCCTTCCATCCCCAAAGAAAGTAGAGGTGGGGGTAGCACAGAGGGAACCTAAACCAGGCAAACATTGGGAAACTCATATAAATCTATCTATAAAGCTCCAGTAAAAAGTAATTTCCTGTGCTTTTGAAAAGGAAGCCCTGGGAAAGCACTGTTATTCTCTTGGGACAGCTTCTTCTGGGCCTGGGGGCTCAAAGCTCATCAGGCACTTCACTAACCCAGATCCAATACCAACCCCTGCCCCCAAAGCAAAAGGCAAAATGGTAGCAATCGGCTTGAACAAACCCAAAATCCCACTCTCTGGCTGAAGGAAACAGGCAATCACAAAAAAGGCTCCTGCTTCTCTTTCCTCTATTGAACTCCCCTCCAAGGATCCCAGACAACTCCCTCCCACCCTTCCACAGAACTGCTTTGGAGGAAGTATTTTCATCAAAATAAACAAATTCAAAACAATAAACGATTCACTTACCCCTGCCCAACTGTTTTATTTTGGTTTCAGGAAACATGTGTACTTACATTTATTTTCTAATTGAGCAACCTACCTATAAAGACAAGAAATCCTAACCCTAAACCATGAATATATATTTATAGTTTAGATCAAAAATATATATAAATATACATATATTTATAATTTAAAGTAAGGATTCATATATATGTATATATACATACACATATATCTACACATATATCTACACATATGCACACACATATATATATGAGAATCCATTTCATAGTAAGGAAAAAAATTCATAGTAAATTTTCCCCATGTCCTTTCATGGTACAGAACAAAAAAAATTCAAAGAAGCAGTTTTATGTTATGACACTATTTAATTATTTTGAAAAGTGAAAGCTCATAAAACCATAAGTTTTAAGTTAACCTTATATGAGGTATCCATTATATGCAGAAATTAGAAACAGGTTTCCAGATCGAACAGTGACATCTTGGTGGCTATTCTTAAAAACAGTTCTTTTCTTTAGAATTAAGTTTAAAAAGAAGACAATGGTAAAAAAAAAAAAAAAAAAAAAAAATGCATGTGAAATAAATTTGTTGTGATGTGAAGATAAATTTGTTGTAAAGAAAAAAAACCAGTCTATTAAAAATAAAGGAAAGAAAAAAGTGAGTACCAACTCAAGACATCCAAGATAGATGAGCAATCACGGCTGCCCAATATTTTCCTGTGTTCTGTGTCTCTCAGCTACATTTGACGGCAAGTGTGTTACATTAGAAACCCTAACTCTCACATACTGCCAAATGAATATACACATCAACAACAATGAAAAGGGAGTACTCTCCACCCTCTAGGCTACACACAAACTACCATTGCATTTGCTCAACTAAAAACTGCTTCAATTTCCTCATGGAAATAGGTATGCAAAACTAATCAAAGCAACAAATCCTTCTTCGGGAATGTCTTAGAAGGTGGACAAAAATGGCCTGTGTATCTTAGCACTCAGTGGTAACACAGAGCCAACAGAAAGCACTCTTAAAAAGCAGTCAGAGTACCCAAACAGGCAGAAGAGCAATGGAACAGACCAGAAGATAGAGACAAACCCACATAAATGCAGTTATCTCATACTAGACAAAGATGCCAAAAACATACATTGGTGAAAAGATAGCCTATTAACAAATGGTGTTGGAAAAACTGGAAATTCATATGTAGCAGAATAAAATTTAACCCCATCTCTCACCCTGCACAAAAATTCGATTCAAATTGGATCAAACACCTAGAAATTAAACCAGAAATCTTGGACCTGCTAGAAGAAAATGCAGGCCTAACACTCTAACATGTCAGCTCAGAAACTGACTTTCTTAAAAAGATTCCTAAAGTACAAGAAGTAAATCAATAAATGGAATGGCATCAAATTAAAAAGCTTTTTCACAGCAAAGAAAACAATCAAGAGTGTGCAGAGAAAGCTACAGAATGGGAGAAAATCTTTGCTACCTGCTCTTCAGAGCATTAATATCCAGGATATACAAAGAACTAAAAAAAATCTAACACACACAAAAAAAAACAAAAAACATGATCAATAAATAGGCAAAGGAATTAAACAGACACTGCTCAACAGGAAATATACTAATGGTCAACAAATATATGAAAAAATGTTCAATATCTCTAGAAATTAGAAAAATGCAAATTAAAACTACACTGAGATTCCATCTCACTCCAATCAGAATGGCAATTATCAAGAACAGAAGTAACAATAAATGTTAGGGAGCATGTGGGAGAAAAGGTGCATTCACACATTGTTGGTGGGACTGCAAATTGGTGCAAATTACTCTGGAAAGCAGTATGGAGATTCCTCAAAAAACTAGGAATGGAACCACTATTTGACGCACTATCCCACTCCTTGGTTTATATCTAAAAAATTTAAAATGAACATGCAACAATGACACAGCCTCATCAATGTTTATAGAAGCACAATTCATAACAGCCAAACTAGAGAACCAACCTAAGTGCCCTTTAACAGATCAATGGTAAAGAAAATGGTATATATACACACAATGGAGTATTACTCAGCCATAAAAAAAAATGATATTATGGCATTTGCCAGTAAATGGATGGAACTGGAGTCTATCATGCTAAGTGAAATAAGCTAGTCCAAAAGTCAAAAGTCAAATGAGAATGAAAGGAAGGGAGAAAGGATGGGATAGGGAAAGACAGTGGGATGACTCTGACCTAACTTTCCTATGTACATATATAAATACACCACAATGAATCTCACCATGTGTATCTTGAAGATATCAGTTTAAAAAAAGAAAAAAAAGATCAATGGAGTAGAGGGAGGTGAACAAGAGGTGGGAGGAAGGGAGCGGAAGGCCTGGGGACTGAATTAGAACAAACTGTATTTCATGCTTCTATAATTATGTCAAAATAAATTCTATTTTCATGTATAACTAAAAATAAATAATTAGGGGGTAAAAAAAGAAGCAATGAAAGTGGGCAGAAGAAATGCACAATGCCTCATATACCCAACCACTGCTGGACCCCAACGCGCCCCAGAACAGGGGTCAGAACACAGCTCTCTTGGTACCCTTTCTCCCTCTGAATCTAGAGCTTGGTGGTGAGGTGTGTGTGTGTGTGTGGGGGGGGGGGGGGGGGGGGGTTGGGCATCCTATCATTTGAATCTGCAATGTCCCCTAAAGGCCCATGTGTTAAAGGCTTGAGCCCCAGAGTGCCACTACTGGGAAATTACAGAATCTTCCAGGTTTTTTGTGGGCAGTCTTGGGTTATTGTGGGTATTCCCTCAAAGGGAACTGTGGGAACTCAGCCTCCACTTCTTCCAATTTTTCTTTTGTTTCTGTCCATGAGCTGAGCAGTTTTGTCACATGCTATTACCATGATGTTCTGCCTTGTTAAAGGCCCAAAGCAACAGGGCCAACCAATCATGGATGGAAACTTCCAAAACTGAGCCAAAATAAACCTTCTCTTTTTATGAGCTGATTATCTCAGGTATTCATTACAGTAATGGAAACCTGAGTAACACAGGGGGGCAGTAATTTATATGAAAAGTATTTTTTTAAGGTTGCTATATTCTAGTGTCTAGAAGCTATACAAATATCCAGTTTCAAAGAAATGATGTTAAAAACTTGAAGATCCTCAAAAGAAAGTCTACAGTCAATGAGATAGGCACTCCATGATACAAAGGTAATCTAACTTCTGCCTGAGGATATGGTAGCATTTTAGGAGACAACACTGGTTAGTTTAAACTTTCCTAGCATCAAAGACACAAGTAATAGGGGTTGGGATTGAGGTTGGGGTTCAGTGTAGAGCGCTTGCCTAGCACACGTGAGGCACTGGTTCAATCCTCAGCACCACATAAAAACGAAATAGAGATATTGTGTCCACCTATAACTAAAAAATAAAATATTAAAAATATATTTAAAAAAGACATAACTAATAATCTTTCCCTTCTCTTTGATTAAACCCTGCTCTGCTGCCAAGGAAGGATATGCCATTGACCAGACTCCCAACCAGGTGGATGGACCCATAAGCCCAGGTGTGAAGAGTGGAAAAGCAAGAGTACATACTTAGTTACTGGAAAATATTCACATTAGTCACTTACCTGATTGAACTGACTGATTTATAAACCAAGAGTGGTGCTTTTCCTTGAAAACTTTGATTTCAAACAGCTGGTGTAGACACATATTGAACAAGTAAATGGCTCCTTCCCCTGGAAGACAAATCTGGTTTTTATATGTAAGTAAGTTTTCTCTCTCTTATACACACACACACACACACACACACACACACACACCACTCATACACATATCAAACATACTGCCCTACAGTTCTGAGGACTGCTACTAATATGAGCATAAACATACATAGATACATCCTATACACGCTGACTCCCAGAAAAATCTTAGAGCTATTATATGCAAGTGCTTATTTTCCAGCTCTATAATCTTTACTGAACTTAAATCAAAAAAAGTAAAAGTGTAAGTTATTTATCTTAACTACTACAAAGACTTTCTGCATCAGATCAGGGAGAAGGAAAGCCATTCCTAAATTAGCAAACCCTAAGAGTTCAGCTAGATGGTCTGAGCTGCCACATGGGTCCCTGTCTCCAGGGCACCATGTTCCCCGCCCCCCGCCCCCCCAGCCCCAACACACAGGGATCAACACAGAAACCAAGTTCTCTTACCCCACAAGTCAATCCAAATAGGGAAGACAAGGATATGCTTCAAGATATAGGGAGTAATTAAAGCCCCACTCAACCGAAAAGCTGAAAGGATTTTCGTTTACTTCTCAAAAGAGGGTAGGAGCCCATTCATATATTCATGTTTGATCTCTTCAACTAATGAAAAGAAGAAAAAAAATCTTTCCAACTGGTGTACCATCTCTGGAGTCAAGACCCTGAGCCTGAACTTGTCTCCACCAAGAGCTGGGTATGCGCTCTTAGGGAAATTATATAAACCTTTTTGTGCCTCTCCTTCTACATCTGTAAAATGGGGCAATATTGCACTTATCTCATAGTTTTTTTTTTTTTAATAAGGGCTAAAAAACCCAGAAAACATAAATAACACAGTACTTAGCATATAGTATGTGCTCAGCAAATGTTGGCCTTTATTTTTTCTTGCCAGTGTAGCAAATAAGAACATTTGTTCCTCTATTCCTATGATAATTAGACAAAACCAAATTTTTAGAAGAAATCTGGCTTTTGTTAAATGCTTTAGAATCTGTACTGCTACCCAAAACTTCTCTTGAACAAACATTTCTCACCTCAACTTAGGCTTAAACATGACACCAATTACATTCAATTTCATTTTAGGGAAAAGAACATTGGAGGAAGTCATGAATTTTTTCACCTCTCTTGTTGCTTCTATTGATCATGTCTCTCCAACAATAAGGCACTACCCATTTGCTTTCCCTCATTTCACTATCCAGCATTATGGGCACCAGGAGAATGCTCTCATCTGCTAAGAATCAGGTATCTACTCAAAAAAACACCACCAATATCACTATACTACATACGTACAGAATATTTTAATATTTTTGCCTAAAAATCAGAAGATAAAACTGAAAATATGCTGAATGTAAAGTTAAAATAAAACTGATATCCAAGAAAATATTAATCTCTTCAATGTACAATACTTTTAATTAAAAAGAAAATCATCCCTGACAGGAGAAAAAACAACATACTACTTTTTGGCAGGAATAAAATAAGGGAAGTACAGTTAAAAATGAAACTAATCAAAATCTTGGCATGTCAAGTAAAAGCCTTCTGCTTTTTTACTTTGGTTGTTTATTTTACTTTGTAATATAAAATGAATATAAATGAAGGCTAACATTGAATAACTACTAAGAAAAGTTGGCTTAAGAAAGCCAAAGAAAATTCATCTGTTTTCAGAAAGAACTCAAACACGCTACTTTTTTGTTTTGCCAACATTTCTGATGACCTTAAAGTTCTGTGGATTAAAGCTATAAGAAGAAATTTTTCAAAAAATGTCGAGGGGAAATTATCTAGGAAAACTAGGAAATGTCATCAGCTTGCTTTTGTGACCTCATGATGCCATCTTAACTTTAAAAGCTGTTTAGGAAGAAGACGCACCAGTACCAAATGTGTCCATGCACTCATCAGTCACACCAGCCACAGGGAGAAGGACATTCAGGACACCAGCATCTGAGGAACAGGGAGGGAGGGAGAGCTCACCTGAACAAGGGTTAACCAATTTTACAAACATCAGGCCACTTTTCGTCTTCTTTGAAGCATCTTTTAAATATTCTGAAAAGAAATGGGGGTCATAAAATTAAGAGATGCTTGATCTGCTTCTTATTTTACCTACTTCACTGTTTTCCTTCCTAAATTTTAACTTAATTTATCACTTACAAGCTGATGACCGGTTTCTCCAGGAGTTGCAGTGGAATTTCGGGGAGTTTTAATTTATCTGTTTGGGAAGTGATGAGGCTCAGGCTCTGGCGTCACATGGCCTGGGCTATATATAACTTTTGTCACCTTGGGCAAGTGACTTTACTCTCCTGGTTCAAACGCCTTTTCTAAGATGGTGATAATAGGACATGTGCTTTTTAAAGAATTAACCTAGGTAATCTATAGAAAGCACTTATCATAATAAACAGAAATAAATGACAGCTATCATTAATACTATTATTATGAAGCAGAACATTCTTTTTTTTTTTAATTTTTTATTGTTGGCTGTTCAAAACATTACATAGTTCTTGATATATCATATTTCACACTTTGATTCAAGTGGGTTATGAGCTCCCATTTTTACCCCATATACAGATTGCAGAATCACATCAGTTACACATCCATTGATTTACATATTGCCATACTAGTGTCTGTTGTGTTCTGCTGCCTTTCCTATCCTCTACTATCACCCCTCCCCTCCCCTCCCCTCCCCTCTTCTCTCTCTGCCCCCTCTACTGACATTCATTTGTCCCCCTTGTATTATTTTTCCCTTTCCCCTCACTTCCTCTTGTATGTACTTTTGTATAACTCTGAGGGTCTCCTTCCATTTCCATGCAATTTCCCTTCTCTCTCCCTTTCCCTCCCACCTCTCATCCCTGTTTAATGTTAATCTTCTTCTCATGCTCTTCGACCCTACTCTGTTCTTAGTTACTCTCCTTATATCAAAGAAGACATTTGGCATTTGTTTTTTAGGGATTGGCTAGCTTCACTTAGCATAATCTGCTCTAATGCCATCCATTTCCCTGTAAATTCTATGATTTTGTCATTTTTTAATGCAGAATAATACTCCATTGTGTATAAATGCCACATTTTTTTTTTATCCATTCATCTATTGAAGGGCATCTAGGTTGGTTCCACAGTCTTGCTATTGTGAATTGTGCTGCTATGAACATCGATGTAGCAGTGTCCCTGTAGCATGCTCTTTTTAGGTCTTTAGGGAATAGACCGAGGGGAATAGCTGGGTCAAATGGTGGCTCCATTCCCAGCTTTCCAAGAAATCTCCATACTGCTTTCCAAATTGGCTGCACCAATTTGCAGTCCCACCAGCAATGTACAAGTGTACCCTTTTCCCCACATCCTCGCCAGCACTTGTTGTTGTTTGACTTCATAATGGCTGCCAATCTAACTGGAGTGAGATGGTATCTTAGAGTGGTTTTGATTTGCATTTCTCTGACTGCTAGAGATGGTGAGCATTTTTTCATGTACTTGTTGATTGATTGTATGTCCTCCTCTGAGAAGTGTCTGTTCAGGTCCTTGGCCCATTTGTTGATTGGGTTGTTTGTTCTCTTATTGTCTAATTTTTTGAGTGCAGAACATTCTTAAAATAAATATTTATTGGACATTTATATTTTTTACCTCCATCATTACTGAATTATGTCTTTTGGCCATTTTTCTGTTAAAATATTCACCTTTTCTCCCCCCTTACTTTATGAGGAATCTTAAAAGGAGTCTTTATAAGGATATTAACTCTGTTTTTAATTGTTTATAATGAATCTTTTCTGCCATATAAAAATATGAAATCTTCTTGCAATCAGATCGTTATTTTTCAATATGCTTATATCTTTTGTGTCATACTTAAAAGGCTTTCTCTTCCTCAAAAGCATGTGAATTACCTGTATTTTCTTCTAATATTTTTAAATAATATCTCTAACCTATCTGGGTATAAGATAGAGGGGGGAAATCAAGCATTCTTTTTTCAGGGTTGGCCAGATGTATCAACACCATCTACTGAATAAACTCATCATAAAAATATTACCATTATGCAAAAATATTTAAAATACATCTCTAGGTCTGTTTAAAGACATTCCATTTTGATCTACTAAGTATCTCAAATTCTTATTGATTATGGATTTAATTTTAATATCTGGTAAGACAAGTCCTCTCATTTTGTTTCCTTTACAATATTTGACTGTCAAAGTTTTAATCATGCAGATCAAAAGAGAAAGATAAGACAATATCACTGATAACATCTTTCATATACTGTGAATGGCACACTCGGGGAACTCTTTTTAAATTCTGATTAGAAAGGCAATGCAGCAACAGTTTACCAAAAGAGTAAAACAGAAAGCTACGGGGAGGGAAGGGAGCTTTTATTCTCTATGGTCTGTACTCCCTTTGCTCCATTTTGAATCTATATACACTTAGATACAGCAAGCACGTTGAGGAAGTGCTTTAATACATGATTAAAATACCACTCTTTCCCAAAACTAACATTGCTATTAAATATGTAAAGAAAAAGACAACCTGATTTTGAGATTTCTACTTTCAACTGAGATACAGTAGATAGAATTCCATTTACTCTCCCACTTGAAATAACTCAAAACAAACACCACACAAAACATAGGAAACCACTGTTCTCAAGACACTGATCAGTGTGTGCATGTGATGAAACTACCCAAGGGACAGGTGAAAACCATCTGAACAGATTAGGGAAAACAGCACCTCACACTCACACCTCTAAGTTGCCCTTATTCCTGTTCCTCATAATTCACAGGGCATTAGGTAGAGTACGCAAAAGGGTGTTAACTCAGTAGTAGGGAAGGAGGAGACCTAAATTAAATGCTGCTCTGGTCTCGCCGAACTAATTTTAAAAGCAACACCTAAATGGATCAAACTCTTCCCAAGTAACTTAACTTATTCCTGAAGTTAAAGAATATTTATAGAACTGAAAAAGGTAAAATTCACAATGTTTGACACTGAATCAAATTCATTCAACAAAGTGAAAAAAATATGGCCGATGGTGAGGAACAAAACCTCAATTATTGAAAGAGGGGTACTGATATTATACACCACGCATGAGAATTTACAAAGGCATTGGAAACAGCATTTCTCATGCTCAAAAAGTTAAGTATAGATAGGAGATTTTTTTAAAAAACCAAACTGATTTTTTAGAGATGAAAAATACATCAGATAGGATTAATGGCAGAAGATTAATGAATTTGAAGACAGAGAAACAAAGTCTAAAATGAAAACATAAAAAGAAAATTTTTAAAAGACGAGGATCAGTGACCTATGGGACAAATTCAAGAACTTATCATAATAAACAGATAATATACACCTAATTACACCTAATTAAAGTTTTCAAAAGAAAGGAAAAGGAGAACAGAAAAATATTTGAAAAAAGTATGCCTGAAATGTTTCCAAATTATGAAAATTGTAACCACACACATCCAAGAAGCTCAGTGATTTCAACCACAAAAGAATCAGAATAAAACTATACATCATAATTAGTAGTTTGAAAACAGCAATAAAAAGAAAAATCTTAAAAGCAGCCAAAGAGAGAAAAAAGACATATTTTGTACAGAAGACCAAAACAAGGAATGACAGCAATTTTTTTGTGAAAACAATGCAAACTTAAAGACAATGGAGAAACATCTGCAAAGTACTCAAATAAAACACTGCAATCCCATAAAACCTCCCCTGAAAATCAAGGGTAGAAAATAGACTTTTTCAGAAATATAAGAGCTGAAGCAAATCAGCAACATACCCACACTACAAAGAATGCTAAAAGAATCCTCTGGCAAACACTATGATACCAGATGAAAATCAGAATCTAAACAAAGAAACCAAGAAAGTAGGTAATGGTAACTGCAGGGGTAAATAAAAAATAGTCTTTAAATATTACTCTTTAAACAAAAAGAACAATTTACTGTGGGGTTTATAACATATGTATGCATAAAATGTATGACAACGATAGTATCAAGGCCAGAAGGGAAGAAGCATAAGGATACTCCTCTAAGTGTCTTATACCATGTGTGAAGTGATAGAATATCGCTTGATATCAAATATCAAATCGCTTGAAGGCAGACGTGATGATTTAAATGTGTGTACAATAAACTCAAAGGCAATCACAAACATAAAACAAAAACAAAAAATGCTGTTACTAATAAGACAACAAAGGAGATGAAATAGAACTAAAAAAAATACATATTTAATCTAAAAGAAGATAGAGAAAGAGTAAAAGGCACAAAGAACAGATGAGACAAACAGGAAACAAACAGCAGGAGGACAGACTCACCCCCAACCATATCAACAATCACATTCACGTGTCAGGTCTAAACATCCCAACTAAACGCAGACATGGTCAGCCTGGATTTTAAAAAAGGTGAGATAAAACTATATGCTGCTTGCAAGAAACACACTTGAGTCACAGACACAAGTAGAATAAAAGTAAAAGGAAGATTATATTGTGCTTATCATGCTAATACCAACCAAAGGAAAGTGACTAAATTGATAACAGAAGACTATTACCAGGGATTAAGAAGGCCAGTTTATAATGATAGAAGGGATTAGCTCAAAGGACATAACACTTCTAAATATGCACCCAATACAAGGCTTCAAAATGCATAAAGCAAAAACTGATGGGGCTCTCTACTCTATCCCTCCCCCCGGACCATTAATCTGTTTTCTCTATTCATTTTGCCATTTTAACAATATTATATAAATGGAACCATACAGATTTAATTTTAAGAATCTTTTAAGATTTTTCTTTCTGTAACTTATTTCCAGATAAAGCTGAGCACTGTTTAACATTTTTCCAAAAAACTAAAGAGTAGTTTTCCTCCCTTCCCCTCCTGCTGATTCTCATCCAACTCACCCCCAGCATCATGAACCTTCATATATATCTTAAGATCCAGGTGACCTCTTTCTGTGTTAGCTTCACTATAACAGTAGACCTTTCAATTTTAACTTGATGAATTATCGTTGACTTTTTGTTTCTTTTTTTTTCCAAAGTTACTGGATCTCGTAAGCCTGACACATTCTCCTTCAGTTTTCCCCATTCCTCCAGAGCCTACACTAATCAAAAATTTTAAATACTAAAAGTCTAAAAAATATGTTTCTAATAATTCTCCAAGGGTAGTAGTGTTTTTATTTTTCTCAAGAAAAGCAGTAAGACCAGAGGATTAGTTATAGCCTAAAATGTCAAGCTATAAGAACTTCTGAAATTACTAACTACAAATAAACACGGACACTAATGTATTATGCTGCAAATGCCAATGTTCTCTGAAATATGATTTGGGATCTGCTCTCACATGGCACAGACAAAACAACTTGCTGTTGGACTGAATCTTTCAACATGGAATTGCTAGTGAGATGCTGTACTCAGGTGGTTTGCCCCTCTTCACTAGAGAAAACATTTATGTCACTTATTAATTCATCCATTACTGACAAGTAAAAATTGACCCAGCCCCTATCCATATGGAGCTCATGCAAATCCCATGAAAGAAACGGGTTTTAAATCAAATAATCACTGAAATGTAAGCTGTTAGTGTAACAACGGCCAAGAAGAAAAACAATACGAGGAATATGAAACCTTATGATAGAAGATCTAGATGGGGAGGTCTGGCAAGGCTTCCTGTGCCTTGGAATTGCTTAGTTCTCTGCTTTTATGGTTAAGGGGTCAAGGGAATTATATATTCACTTTACCAACTAAATCTTTAGCTAGTTCCTGGGCCAAAACCAATGCAGAGAAATTTTTTTTAATTGATACTCAATAATTGTATATATTTATGGGCTACACAGAGTATGATATTTTGATATATGTATACAATGTTTGATGATCAAATCAGGGTAATTAGCATTCCTGTCACCTCAAACATTTTGAGCTATTTTAAAACACATAATAAATTATTGTTAATGTTGCCACCTTACTGTGCTATAAAAATGCTAGGATTTATTTATCTTATCTAATGGTAATTTTGTATCCCACTAAATAACCTCTCCTTACCCACCCCACCCCTCAGTTTCTGGGGACCACAATTCTACTCTGTTTCTAGGAGATCAATTTTTTTAGGTTCCAAATGAGAACATGCAGCCAACCTATTTTTGACAAAGGAGTCACGAACATATGCTGGGAAAAGGACAGTATTTTCAATAAATGGTGTTGGGAAAACTGTATATTCATAGGCAAAAGAATGAAACTACACCCACCCCTATCTCTTAATATATAAGGTCAACTCAAAATGGATTAAAGACTTAAAGTAAGGCTTGAACTATGAAACTACTAGAAGAAAACAAAAGAGTTTTTGCTCTGATCAAAGATTATTTTGGATGTGAACCCAAAAGCACAGGCAACAAAACCAAAAACAGACAAATGACATTGTATCAAACTAAAAGTTTCTCCATAGCAAAGGGAACAATCAACAAAGAAACGATCATTAGACTGAGAGATTGGTTTTATTTGATATGCTCATTTTTTTTTTTTTTTAAGAGAGAGAGAGAGAGATAATTTTTTTAATTTTTTTTTTTTAGTTCTCGGCGGACACAACATCTTTGTCTGTATGTGGCGCTGAGAATCGAACCTGGGCCGCACGTATGCCAGACTAGCGTGCTACCCGCTTGAGCCACATCCCCAGCCCAATATGCTCATTTTTTAAAACTTGATTTAATATCAATTTTTGAAAGTTGAGTGATTTTACATAAAATGCAGGTTTTAAATATAAATATTTCCCTAAACATGGAAAAAAAGTCATTAGATAAAAATTTCACCTTGCACAATCAAAAAACCATGGCAACAAGCAGCTCACGTCAATGATGGCAACTACCATGCCCTGGTTCCTTGACACTCCTTAGCATCCTGAACCTCATGACGGGACAATTACCAAATGCCATATCTGCCCTCACTAAACTGCTTTCTCATTCATACTCACGGCAGGACAGGGTAAATATCAGGTTCTAAAAAAAAAAAAAAAAAAAAAAACCACTGAGCCATGAAACAGCACCCTCTTATTGGACCTTCTTATTCTACCAATTCTATGCTACCAGGTCAGGCACTGGGGATCTAGCTGGGAAACCAAGCTCCTGCCCAATGTATCTCTTTTTGTCTTAAACTCTATTTCCTCTGAAATTAGTATGGCATTCTAGCTCTCCTTGAGCTACTGTTTGTATGGAATATCTTTTTCATCCTTTTACTTTCAACCTGTTTGAATCTAAACCATGTGTCTTATAAATAGCATACAGCTGGAGCATAGACCCCTACCCCCGATTCTGCGAATCTTTGCTTTTTAATGAGTGTTTAATGCATTCCCATTCAATATAATTACTGAAAAAGTAGGATTTATGTCTGCCATCTATCTCTTTTGTTTCTATACATTATGTAATTGTTCCTCTATTCTTGAATTACTGCCTTCTTTTATATTTAATAGATACATTCTAGGGCACCATTTTCATTCCTTTCTTTATTTTTGGGAAAGTTGTTTTCTTAGTGGTTGTTCTGGGAATCTTAATTAGCATTTTAACTTAAAACAATATAGATCAGATTAATACTAACTTAGCTTAACAGTATTTAGAAACGTTCCTGAAATATTTTCCTTTTCCTTCCTGCTGCTTTGAGCTATTATTGTCATACATACAGTGTATACCCATTGACACAGTTCTGTATTTATTGCTTTATATAGGTGTCTATTAGATGGAAGAGTTACAAACAAAAATGCATTTATACTTTTATACAAATTTTATTTTCATATGGTAGGTACCCATTTATAGTTATCTTTACCAGTGTTCTTCACTCTTTCTGTGAATCTAAGTTAACTATCTAGTGTCTTTTCTATTCAATCTGAAGAACTCCTCTTGATTCTTTGTGGGATGGTTTTTCTCTCTCTCTTATGCCTCTTACGTGTATAATGCATTCTTATTTAATCACTGCTATATTAGGACATGCCTGCTTGTAATGAATTTTTATTTTTATCGGGGAACATCTTAGTTTCTTCCTCATTTTTGAAGGATTAGACGGATATAGAATTCTTTGTTGAGAATCTTTTCCTTTCAGCATCTTGAGTATGTCACCCTACTTACTTCTAGTCTCTAGTTTTCAATGAGAAGTCAGCTCTTAGTTTGAAGATAGCTTCAACTTGATGCGTCATTTTCTTCTTGTCTTTTTTTGACAGTCCCACTATGATGCATGTAGGCCTAGAGCTCCTTGAGTTTATCCTATTTAGATAGCAAATGATTTTTTAAATCAAATTTGGAAAGTTGTTTGGTCATAAATTTTTCAAATATTCCCCCCACTCACCTCAGGTTCCATTAAGCATATACTGGTATGCTTGATAGTGTCCTATGAGTCCCTAGGATTATACGGTTATGCTTCCCCCCAACCCACCCCCATTCTTTAGTCTGGATAATTTCAATTATGTCCAAGTTTTCTGATTCCTTTCTCTACCAACTCAAATCTGCTACTGAAAGCACTGGTGAGTTTTTCATTTTAGTTACTATACTTTTCAACTCCAGAATTGACATATTCTTTTATAATTTTTCTCTTTTAACATCCTCTATTTGGTAAAATTCCATTATCATACTTTCATTCTTTAGACATGGTTTGCTTTAGTTCTTTGAATATATTTATAATACCTGATTAAAATCTTTTTTTTTTTTTTTGGGGGGGGGGGGAGTGGTACCAGGGATTGAACTCCAGGGCACTCAACCACTGAGTCACACCCCAGCCCTCTTTTGTAGTTTATTTAGAGACAGGGTCTCACTGAGTTGCATAGTGCCTCGCTTTTGCTGAGGCTGGCTTTGAATTCCCAATCCTCCTGCCTCCGCCTCCCAAGTCACTGGGATTACAGACATGTGCGACAGTGCCTGGCTGATTAAAATCTTTATAGAATAAATCCAACACCTCAGGTCCTTCAGGGACAGTTTCTATTGACTACTTTACCCTCTGTTTATAGACCATATTTTCCTCTTTGTGTGTGTGTCTTATATAGTTTTTAAACTGGACATGTTGAATCAGATACAGTAAATGTGACAGTTCTGGAAATTCAATTCCCACTCAGATACCTACAGCCCTACATACAGGTTTAGCCTTCTAAGTCCCTAGGAATGAGATTTCCAAGCCCCTTATGAACATCTTATTCCCTATATTCTCTCTAAGTTTTTGGCCAGGTTATTATTTGCCCAACTGTTATAGTCCCATCAGAAGCTACAATGTTATATAATTGCCACTGATTGTTTCTGACAAATGTCCTAGGGATAGGGCTTTTCCCAAAGAACAGACTCTGAACTCTAAGTCAGGCCAAATAATTGTGCCCTGCAAATGGGACTTTTCTAGGGAACTGTGAGACAGGTCAAATAGGGACAATGCTCCAGGAATGGGACTTTTTGAAGAGCTTCAAACCAGGTCTATCCTGTCCAACAGTTGAAAGATTGCTAGCTTTGGGGTTGAGCGCTTGCCAAGCATGTGTGAAGCTTTCATTCTCAGCACTGCATATAAATAAATAACAAGATCCACTGACAACTAATAACAAATAAAAAAATTTAAAAAAAAAAAAAAAGATTGCTAGCTTTTACAAGTACCATGTTTGCAAGACTGCTACTTTTCTCTGCTCAGTTCCAGGCTACTATAGAACTGAGCAGAGAAAAATGGGAGTAGTTCAAGTTACAATGCCACAAACCCTGCTTGCTGTTCCTAATGAGTTTCAGCAGTTTTTCTTGAGTAAACACTCGTTAGACTGTTGGAAGTCTTTGGCTAATTTTAAGAGTTCTAAAAAAGTTGATTTTGAACTCTCCTTGTCAGGATTTTCATTGCTTTTATGGAGGTGTTGGTTTACTCTCACTGCATTTTAAAGGCTCAGTATGAAAAAAAAGAACTGTACTACTATTAGACCTTTTATTTAAGTCCTTAGTCTATACCTGGTATTTTTAGCCATGCAAAATTATTTGTGACCACAGGTCAAAGGTTCTATCAAAGTTAAAGAGTTTTCATTTAAATATGGAAAACCCTGGGACACCCCATGGGCTAGTCCTCACTCACCAAGTGAAGCTGAATTCTTTTTTAATGTCTTTTCTCTCACCTGCACCTAGCACAGATGAGTAACTGCTAAATTACTTAGGAAGAAACAAAAAATCCTGCTTTTTAAAGTTATGAGAGAGAATCAGAAAAGTAAGAAAGAGGGACTATCAAGAGGGCCCTCATCTATAAGTCTGTTTTTAACTGGCAACTATTTCTTCAACAATCTTAGCACAAAATGATCCATGGATCAGACAGGGCCATTTCCAAAACCCCCAGCACCTCTTCTTACACAGCAGTGTGACCACAGGCAAGATACTCAACATTTGTTGTGCCTCAGTTGTTTCAATTATAAAATGGGCACAATCATAATTAGTATATAGGTTTTTGTTAGATTGAAATGAAATGTATATGAAAGTGCCTAGAACACGTAATGACTACTCATTAAGAATCAGTTTCCCTTCCCTCAACTCTATGAAAAAGTAAAGAACAGGTAGGGAATTGAAGACCAAAAGTTAAATACAAATTCCAAGCAAAGAGTTCCTAAAGGTCTAACAATTAGCCTTCCTAGAAAAGTTTAAACTAGAATCAGTATATCTTGCTTATAAAGCCAGAACAATGTATATTGTATGTGTGTTAAAAAAAAATAAAATCAAGAAAATGTATGGTTAAGTACCCAGTAGCTCTTTGCACATGAAATGTGCTTGAAAACTGTAATGTGTTCAATTTTATAAAAAGTTCAATAAGAAATGATATAAGCAAATCTTGATACTTATAGAATCAAACTTTTCTTTTGTAGAAACATTTATTCTTGTGAAACACTTCCTTCAAATTGTACTGAAAAAAATGAGAATTCACACTATTTTTAAGAGTAAGCTTTGGCCTTTTGACTCTCCCTATTTAAGATGATGTATGCCCTCAAGCTCAAATAGCTTAAGTATTTTTTGCTAAAAAAGGAAAGAAAGAAAAATTTAGACAGATCAGAAGCACATATCAGTCTTGTTAGCCATTTCAAATTCCATAATCATCTCAAGCCTGTCACTCTGGTTCCTTATATCTAACGGATTTCACAGTATTTTGCTCTCTTGGACTTTGGAAAGATCCAGTTATGCCCCACTGGTCACCATTAACTGGTAGCAGATCTTCCACCTATTTATCATCCTGCTCTAATCACTCTGTAATTTTGAAAAGTTAGTCGCGCAGTTTCTCACAAGCCAAAACGGTCCATTCTTTCTCACCTACAGACCATACGGCATGGGCTGCTGCACAGTTGATATGAAGCTATTCATCAACCAGTTTTTAAAACTTGGCAGCTCTTTTTTATCCCTCTCTTGTTTAAGACAAGTTTCTTCGCATTATTTAAAGTTCAAAGACACGAGACTGGAGAGAATCACCTTTTTGCCAAGTGCTTTTATGACTTGGAAGCAATGGACATTTGTTCAAGATCCTGTCTCATTTTTGGCACATAAGAGATAAGCTCTGAGAAACCCACACCTATGTTACACGGAGAAGAAAGGAGAGACACCAAAGCACCATTGGCTCCATTTTTAGATACCATATCAGGGCTATTCAGCTTTTTAAAGAAAATCCAATATAAAAAAATGAGATTATCACTTCCATGCTCTTGTAATATGAGTCCTAAATGGCTCAAGTTTAACCACTGGAACATATTCAGACCTCCTGGTTCCCTCCTGCCTGGTTGCCAGAGAGTCTTCCTTGGAAACACTTTGCTAGCACACAAAGATACTGCATGCAAGACAAATCAGCACACTTTTTAAGTTCTTTACAGCTTCTAGGAATGCTAATTTCAGTAATAAGTGTATGCCTTTCCCTTCCCAAGATGTTAGCACCACCATCAAAGAGATATGGGTCATTTTCTGGGCTTTGAGGCTCTGTTTCTTCAAAGGCTACAGAGGCAAATCCAGAAGGAGGGAGGGAGAGGGAGGAGGAAGAGAGAGAGAAGGTGGGGGTGGGGGACAGAGGCAGACACTAGGAAAATGATTTCCAAGTGATAGGTTCCTCAAAATATAATTTTCTTTTGAGGCTTTAGGGAAAAAAGTAAAAACTGTCCTTCACCAAGACCATGAAAAACAAAACCTTCAATCTTTCAGGGCTACCCCCTATTGACAGCCATGTTCTAGGAATCGCCTGGAGAACGCACTGGAGAAAAAGCCGGTGATAAAATTCAGGTTCACAACTAGCTCAGAACAACAAATGCCACCAACTTACAGAGATGGAGCTTGAAATATCTAAGAAGGAGGGAAATTCTGGAGAGGCAGAAAGGACAGACCTGATTGGGGTATCTGACAGCAGCAAGGACCGCCTCCAGAAGAGGAAGTGTGCCTGAGCCCAGGTCATCAAACCTAGAGCAAAGGGAGCCTCAGCCCTTCCATGTCCCCAGTCTCTGCCACGTGCTGGGATGCCTCCTTGCAGGCAGTAGGATGGCCCATGGAGTAAAGCAGGAGTCCTAGAGAACCTGAGAGAGCTGACGTGTCACTGAAATCCTACTGCCTCCTGGACAGACACTTTTGACTTCTGAGTCTTGGTTCCTGATGTATAAAAAAACAGTGACATAAAGCTTGCCTGAACTGCTACCCAAGGTCACTGTGAGGGTCAAATATAATAACACGAAGTGATATAAGATCCAAAGACAAGAGATATTTCCTAAAAATTACATAAACCTTGGGAAAATGAAGGCAAGTAAAATCAGTTCTCCATATCCACAGATTCCACATTATGGACTCAACTAACATTGGATCAAAAATATTCTGATGGAAAAAAATCTATACTGAACAGAGACTTCTTTCCTTGTCATTATTCCCTAAGCAATACAATAACTATTTATATAGTACCTACATTATATTAGGTATTTTATATAATCCAGAAATGATCCAAAGTAAAGGAGACTGCCTAGGTTATATGCAAATACAATACCATTCTATATAAAGGGATTTGAACACTTTCAGATTTTGGTATCTTGGAGGTCCCAGAACCAATCACCCTTGAATACCAAGGGATAACCGTAAAAGCTGCAGTCAGATTCCAATTCACCATAACCAATTCTCTATACAAATAAACCTCTGCCATCTATGTAGGCATAAGCCCGTCAGAGAGAGGGCCAACAACTGAGATGTTCCAAATGCTGGCTAAGGCTTCTGAGTCCCACTGGTAAGTGAAGGCAGCAGCTAGTTCTTGTGCTGACCTTCCATCCTTTTCTTCCAGAAAAGCACCTCACTCTCAAGTCCCCTTTGTCTTCCTCTCCCACCTTGTGCCTGTAGTGGAATCTACCCTCCTAGCCACATTCAATAGCTGGTGGAGGATGGGGATGTCTGGATCACAGGGTGCCCAATCAAAAGGCTGACTTGAAAAGTTTCATACCAGGAGACCTGAGGCATGGGTGCAGCCTGTTTTCCACTCTGTGGAGGAAGTTGGTTTGAGCAGAGGAAGTTACCAATCAGGCAGAAACCCAGGGCCTCCTGCTGCCACGACACCCTGTTTCCAGATGTCCTCACATGTTCCACACTCCATTGCCCTGCCCCAGCACACAGCTGGCCTTTCCTAGGAAAATGGGAACCTGCTCAGGAACTCCTGGAGGAGTTCAAGTCAGGCTTTGCAATATGCAACCCAGATACACTGACCCCACAGGGAGAAACAGTACGAAGTTCATGTAAGAGACTCAGGCACCATCCAAACAGTCCTCCAGCTTATGCCCAGTGCACAGAGCAAGTATGCAGGAGGCTGTCATCAAAAATTCATCCCGTTTTGGTGGCTTTGAAAACATCCTAGTTTGCCATTGTATCCATTAGGACTCTGAGTTTATGTTTATCTTCATCTCTCCTGCAACCATTTGTATTTTCAATCTTTATCCATTTTTAAAGATAATATATTCCAAATGTATATCATCTACTGTGTGAACATAAACTCATGCCTCTTCAATACTCAAAGTATGATATACAAATTCTCTTTGTCCGCTTTGTTCATATTACAAGTTTTTCTTTTTCTTTTTAATATTGTGTGTGTGTTGCTGTTGTTGTTGTTGAGACAGGGGTCTCACTATGTTGCCTAGGCTAGTTTCAAACTCCTAGGCTCAAGTAATCCTCTCACCTTAGTTTCCCAAGTAGCTGGGACTATAGGGACAGGTCATTAACAGAAAAATATTCAACCCCTCAGTTCTTTTGTTAAATCAATGCAACTGCTTTCTCTAATTCCATGTATAAGTATAACAGTGCCATACAGCACTCTTCTAGAATCCCAACTCCACTGAGTGTTTTAGTATTGTTGTAGGTAAATAGTAAGAGTAAAAAATGAAAGAAAGGCCGAAATAGAAAAATTTAAAAAAATTAAAAACCCTGAAATTCCTTTTGTAATACAAATAGCACACACACACACACACAAATGGAAATAAACATCTCCATACAAATAATTGGTATTTTTATTTCTGGGTGGCGGATTGACAGACAAATTATTTCCTTCTTTATTTTTCTTTGCATTACTAAAATTTCCATCTTGGGTACTACCATTCTAATTTTTTTTAAAAGTTATTTAAAAAATAGTAGGCAAATAAAAATGTGTAAATGTAGAGTTAATTGAGTCAAAAACTGATATTTAAAGAGCAACAACAAAAAGTTTAAAAACAAGGTAAATCTGACAATCACTGCAGAGCCTTGGCGAACTGGGGCCCTCATGGGGTTAGCTCTGGTGGGAGGCAGCTCGGCCAGACTCCAGCCTCGCGGTTTCAGGGGAAGATAATGAAAGAGGCACCAGGATATACAGATCTGAGTCCCTTACGTGTCTTTTCATCAGTGGCCCATTCCACTTAGCAAAGTCATCCCTAGAAAAGAAATCACAAAGGAAGTTCTGAACAAAAGTCCAGAAGTTTTAAGTGGCATGATCTGCTCTTTACAGGCACTAGGAATGACTGTGGTCTGAAGCTGAAGGCCAAAGGGACCACCACTGAGAAGCCTCTGGCTGCTCAGAGGGAACACGCCTGGACCCTCCCCAGCTCCTGGCATGTGTTAGGTGTTCAACACATATTTAAACAAAATGACAATGGATAATCATGCTGACCTGTAGGTGACCAGAGGTACCACTAACTTGTACACTAACAGGAAGACAGGCCCAGTGGGAAGGCTTCTGGTAGAGGTGACCCTTGAGCTGGGTTTAAAGGAAAAGCAGAAATTTGGCAGGCAGAGAAAGTGGAGAAGAGCAGGCAGAGCTCCGGGGAAATAGAACACCGTGGGTATTCAGAGAGAAGGTGGGGTCCAGCAAATGGCTTGGCTCTGTGGAAAATGAAGTTGAACCAAGCCTTGAAGAATGGGTAGAATTTGGATAGAAGTGGAAAGGGGGAGAGAAAGGTCAGTGTAAGCAAAGATACTGCAGGAAGAAATAGAAAGAGAGACATTCTTCCAGAAAATACCTATCAAATACCTACTGTATCCCAGGCCCAGTTAAGTTGGAGAGGACTTCGGTGTAAATTGAGCCACAGACAACTACCGCATTAGACTGGTTCTGGTCTCCCCACTGCAGTAATGAGGAATAGACACTTCACAATAAGGAAGCAATTAGTTCAAGGACATAGAGCTACCAAATAGCACACATTTAGTTTGTAGGTGTCTCTTATTATAGCCAGGCTTGAGAAAGCATTAAGTTGTTTTTGTGCTTGCAGTGCTGGGGATGGAACCCAGGGCCACCAGCACACTAGGTAAATGCTCTACCACTGAGCTACATCCCAGCACCAGAGTTGTTTGTTTTTAACATCACAGTTAAAGCTCAGAGGATGTGGGAGAACTCCTGAAGTCCCACTGCTTACTTTTCTTAATAAATTTTTTCCTCTTGGAGGATAAATATGTGGGAGCCATGAGTTCTTGTGCCAGGTCTTTTGGAACAATACTAAGAAGGCACGATCAGGTTCCAGGAACAGCCTGATTACACCAAATGGCAACTGATTTAGTCCATCCATTTCAGAACATGCTCAGATAGCCAGGGGAGCAGATCCACTGGCCATCTGAGATAGGTCAGATGAGCCCTATCAAAAAATGTTTTTTAAAGGCAAAGGCAGACTCAGAATCCCTGTGGAAAATGTTAAACACGCTCCATACTGGAAAACTCAAACACTCATACAGAGTAAATGACATATCTTCCAAGAAGCCAGGGGCTGTCTGAAGTCGGCACTTGCACTGGCCAGGTTCCCTACCTCTGCCAAGGGAAAGGCAACTTCCGGCCCACAAGGCATATTTCTAAACACAAATTTATACATGCATGCATATGTGAAAACAGTTTTGACAAAGGGCAAAAAGCCTGATTCAACTTTTCTAACATATGCCCACCCTTAGGCAAAAGAGGAAAAAAAGTTGTTTTTTGTTTTGTAGTAGCACAGAAAAGTCAACGAGGTCTATGGTAGTTCATCTGTCGTCATACACACTTTTACTTTCTTTCTCCCCTCATCCCTAACAAGACATGTGTCTTCCAGGACTTACAAAAAGCTGAGACAGACCATCAGAGTCAACAGCGTTAGAATAAATTTTAACCATCATTACATAAGAAATTAACCTTTGCTTTAAAGTTGATTTATTTTTTAATCTTTGAAGAGGACACAGCTCTAAAGGGTGAGTTCACACAATATTTTCACTTCTGTTTTTGCTCTCCATGTGGAGAGGCAACTCTGATACTGCTATTTGTGTTATCATGATGCCCAATTAAAAAGCTCTTATTGTACTTGAAATGTCTAAGGTAGGCAGGCTTGGGATTCTTTTCTCTCAAAAACTTACCCATCTTCCACCCACAAGAAACTGGCCCTCACTTGTAGAGAAATGACCCATACAACCTTTCCTAAAATAACTTTTAACATTTATTTTCATGAAATAAAGGGGGAAAGTCCTTTAGCAATATGAAAAGTAATACTGTAAGTGAAGATTCGATCTGAGGTCCATTTTGGTCTGGAAACCTTTTACTCAGGGGACTCATGTAGAAATTTTAATCAGGCTAAGTAGACCCAGATGAGATCTAGCTTTGCGTTTTTTTTTTGTTTTTTTTTTTTTTTTGTGGTGCTGGGGATTAAACCCAGGGCCTTGTGCATGTGAGGCAAGCACTCTACCAACTGAGCTACATCCCCAGCCCAAGTTCTGGGCTTTTAAAAATTGTCTTGAAATAATTTCTGTTCTTCCCATTTTTCCTCACAAGAACATTGGGTTTTCCAAATGTTTTAATACTTAATAGGAGGTGAATCCTGTTAATGATTCAGCCACAATAGCAATAATAAACTTGTCTGGCCCACTCAGCCAGTGTGTTCCCAGTTGATCCTCACCCCTAGGCCATCCCAGCTTAATAGAACTGACGAGTGTACAAAACTTGGACTAAAGAAAAATACTAAAAATATAAAACTCTTAGGGAAGCAGAGAGGGGCAAAACTTCTAACATGTTCTTAAAAGCAGAGATGTTAACGTTCTCTTAGAGAAACTACAACTGCCAATAACCTAGTATGCCTAGATAATTGTAGAGAAACATTAAGAACACCTTGAACTAAAAGAAGTGCTTACCTTTGCTGAAATGAGAAGCAGTTCTGTCTCCACCTGCCTATTAAAATGCAGGTGCTAAGTCTGAATATCTTACAAGTATCCCTCCCAAGTTCCAGCTTTTATCTGGGATATTTGAGTTTTGCCAACCAAAATTGCAAACTAGAAGCCAATGCTGTTAGGGTAGCTGGCACAAATATCCAAGAGAGACACAGCTCTGAGTTCAAGCCAAGGTTTATTGACAGAGAGTATCTGCCAGGCTGCTCTGTAAGGTGCAGCCAGCCATCTAGGGACCTAACAAAAGTGGGTCCAACTTTTTAATATTTCCTTCATGATATAACAGTACAATAGTCAACTCAGAAAATACAAACTAACTGTTGGACATGCGTCATCACAAGGTTAGGTGGCTTAAAAGTTCCTTAAAAGTTCTGTTGTTCTGGTGGACAATGTGCTCACTGTTCAATACATAAAGGTTCTCCAGATCCCAGAAGTTTTCTACAACTGAATACACACTATCTCTACCAAAATTTTTGAAAATTTTCATAAGACCTTATTAAGGGTCCAACCTCACTGTAGCGAACATGCTCATTCAGCAAAGGGTATTCAGTTTCCTGCTCCTGGATGCATAACTAACTGCACTGCCCCATTTCCTGGAAAATACAAACAGCATGAAGACAGGCCTGGTACACTGAACTTCTGCATACTTGATGACTATGTAAACTCTGGCCCATTGCAAAACCAGCTCTAAGCTTGAGGCTCAAACTCCTACATCTCCATCTAGCTCCCAAGGGCTGGACCTCACTGAAGTGGTTCTCAGCGGGGGGTCCCTGGACCACCAGCAGCAGCACCTGGGAAATCATTAGAAATGCACATTCTCAGGCCCCAGCACTTCTGGAGGTGAGGCCTGGCCCCCAGGTGGCTGATGCCTCCAAATTTGAGAACCACTGTGGCAAGTTGTAGCTATCAAACTGTTTGTACCCTCAGAGCCTGAAGGTGGCACTAAAGGCCAGCTGGAAGAAGGAAGGGAGGGAGCTCAAGTTTTAAGTGTTCCAGAAACCAGGCCTTCCTCTTCTCCTCCCACCTGACCACACAGCACCATCAGTTCCCTAACAGTTGTTCAACTTCCCCAGTGCTTAAAAGGTGACAGTACATCTCATCTTTGAACAGGAACTGAGACAAAATTCTTCACCACCTCTCAGTAGATATTTTAAATCTTCAACCTTCAGGGATACGTTCAATATTTAATTATTGGGGGGGGGGGGTGTTCAATATAATGAAGGCACAAATATACTTTAAGAATGAAAATGTCAATACTTAGTAAACAGACAACAAAATGAGAAACTCGAATTATTATCAGCAATTGCATTGTCATAATAATAACAATGCACTTGATTCTGAAAGATTAGAGTTCTTATCCTAAAAATTTAATTGTACTGATGTGACAAAAGTGAAATGAAAGTAGGATTTCTTTCTTTTTTTAAATGAAAAACATGTATATACATCTAACCCCTTGCTAGACTCAGTCAAAATCCTGAATTTTGCAGCAGTAACTTTGATGCTCTGCTGGTGGGAGTGCAGATAGGTACAACCACTTTGGAAAACCATTTGGCAGTGACTACTAAAGCCAAATAAATATGCAAGTACCTAGATCCAGCCATTCCACTCCAAAGTATATACCCTAGAGAAATGAGTCTTCATGTCCACCAAGGGCCTCACAAGTATAGTCTTAGAAGTACAACTTATACAAGTTACAAACTGAAAACAATCCAAATGTTATCCTCAGTAAAGGAGACAAATAGCATGGGTATTCATATCATGAACCAGAAGCAGCAATGAAAAAAACCAACCAACCAACCAAAAAACTAATGCACTGGTACCCACAACACAGGCACATCTGATAGATACAATGGTGAGTGAAAGAAGCCAAAAATCGGAAAGGTACGCTAGTATCCAAATAGGCAAAACTAATCTCTGGTGAGCGAGGTCAGCACAGAGACAACTGTGGATATCTAGAGGAGGCACCTAGAGAAGTTCTACTTCTTGACTTGGGGCACAACAGATGAAAGGTTGGGTGAATTACACACTTAAAATCCCTATATTTTACTGCATGTACATTATAACTATTTACAAAGGAGTGGGAGAATTAAGCATATATGCAAAATATATTGACACACTGCCATGTAATTTTAGAAAAAATCTAGATTAGTGGGTAACTGTGTCATATCAGTGTATATTTACTGCAAAAATACAATGCATTTGCTAGTCTAAATCTCGACATTAAATATAATGAACAGGGGACTTTCCTTCTTTCCAAAGTTATACTATCATATGTATGTGGCATTTGTATGAGGAATTTACTCTGCGCTTAAAGGGTCCCTCTTCCTGTGGCACCGACTATCCACCCTTCCATTCCTCCTCCACCCACTTCCCTGCATACTCTGGAGGTCTGGTCATCCGTGCACACAGAGGACGAAGGGCCTGGCTCTAGGGCTACTGTGGTCATTATCCTGCAGAGCTATGACCATCCTTGGCCTAACCATCACCCCCAACCAGCTTCCCTCTTGCTAGGCCATGCCAGGCCAGTTCGAGGTAAGAGGCCCAGTAAAAATAGCTGTATCTGAGGCCACTCCGGGCGTACTGGATCCCTGTCTCCGATGCACTAGGATGGAAGATGCTATTCCAGCTGCTCAACTGGGGACACGTGCAGGAACCTCCAGGGTACCACACGCACGGGAGACTTGGAACCCACTGGCCCTCTGCAGGCGGGGTCGGCTCCCGCCCGCTCACTCGATCCAGGAGGATCAGAGCGGCTCCCTGGAGCGCTCCCGCGATTGAAAACCGCGGCTGGCTATAACACGTGACCAAGACGCGGTGCGGGTGTCTGGGAGAAGTCCTTCCGGCTCCCTGGGCAGGGTTGGGAGCCGCGGGAGTTGGCGCGCGGAGTTTGCGCACAGCGGGCCGTCGTTCCGCAGTAGGAGCGCGTCCCCGCGCCCTTCCCGCCCGCCGCCGCGCGGGGCGGCCGTATTTACCTGGAACCAGGAATACGTGCTGCCGGGCGCGAGCCCCGTCCCCGCAGTCCACGCGCGTGGCCATAGCGCCCGCCTCCTCCGGGACGCGCGCGCGGCCACAAACCCGTAGCCACAGGCCCCCGTCCCGCGCCCCGCCGGAAATGGCGGGAGGAGGGTCTACTCCGGGTGGCGCGGCGCGCTAAGGGACTGGCCGAGCCCAGGAGACGACCCACGGGTTGAATTCGGTTTCGTTTCCGGGACCAAACTGCGCTCGCTCGCGCTACGTTTTTAAATTTAGCGCCAGGCCGAGGCGCCCGGATCAGCGGCGCGAGGCCGGGGAAGAGACGCTCGCCTCTCCCCTGCGCTTCTCCACCAGTGGTAGGTGCTCGCCGCGCCCCCCAGGGACAAGTGACGCGGCGGAGAGGGCGGCGACCCGGGGACGCTGAGGCGGCGGGCGGAGTCGCACAGCCCGACTGTCCGGGCGCTCTTGCGAGGTGGTGCAGCTGCCAGGGTCCCTGCAATGTTGGGCCTGGAGGACAAATGACGCCCCCCGCACTCTAAGGATCAGGAGACTCCTAGAGCAACAGCTCTCTAAGGACAACAGTTGACACATCCGAATCTTACTGTAACCCAGGGACTTGGCCTCTAAGTCTTGGTTGAACGTGTCTTGACATCAGTTAGGTCTGCTTTGGAATTAAAGTCAGGATGTTGTGTGCTTGGTGGTTTATAATGCACCCCACAGCCCTCAAATTGGGCTTGCACCTCATCACTTTAAAAAAAAAAGGTGCTATGCACAAGGCCCTGGGTTCAATCCCCAGCACCACAAAAAACAAACAACAACAACAAAAAAAGTGCACAGTTTGGGGGCTCAAAATATGATTTTTTTTTTAATTTTAGAGAACACTTTGTAATGAGTTAAAAATGACTTTTATGAAAAAATTATGTTTAAAGAAGTCGTGATCATGAAATGGGGGTTAAACTTTTAATTGAAAAATTAGTACCCGGCACAGGGTTTTTAGAAAGCAGTAAATGTTTGTGTGCCCCACTTGCAGATCCCCAACATTTCCTTGTTTTTCCAGAATTTTCTCTTGCCAATACAAGTTCACGTTTATTTTTTGCACAAATGGGAGAATAATATGCATAACTCTTATGTATTTTGCTTTTCTTGTTTAATCCTGAAGATACTTGGATTCTGTACCACTTAGATCTAACTGAGTCATTTGAAAATATTTTTAACTTTAAGCTTGTTTCTCACAGGCTTACAAACACAGCTCAAATGGACTTGCAGGACACCAGTGGAAAGGAACAGCATCCTAATGCAGATTCTGGAACAGATA
The DNA here is from genome assembly GCF_047511675.1 of Marmota flaviventris. Lineage (NCBI taxonomy): Eukaryota > Metazoa > Chordata > Mammalia > Rodentia > Sciuridae > Marmota > Marmota flaviventris. Next base: position 130,573,430 of record NC_092501.1, on the reverse strand, counting down.
GCAGATTAGTACTGCTGTGACCTTCCCTGACACTGTAGTATAAACCCAAATCCCCATGGTGATTACTAAAACAGCTAAGGGAGAAATGCTACCCATGGTTCCCTTGCTCCACCATGTGTAGCTGGTTTCATTTTTCTCTCATCCTTTCCAGCCGTTGGCTGTTTGAGTATGTATCTTTATGTGGTTGTTTTCACAGTGTAAAGACAATTTCGTCTGCTTTTCTCACTTAACATTGTCATAAAAATGTTTTGCATTGTATCCAGCACTGTCATTATTAATGGAGGCATGTGATCTCACATTACTAATCTAAAGTTAGCCATTCTCTAGTGTACAATATTAATATTATCTCAAACTTACTATGAATAATGTTTCAATATGGACTATGCAGTAGTTTGAAAAAATTATGTTTAAGAAGTCGTGATCATGAAATGGGGGTTAAACTTTTAATTGAAAAATTAGTACCCGGCACAAACTAGATGCACCTATACAATATGAATGCTTTATAGCAAAGGGGAAAAAATAGATGCAGGAAATTATTTATAGCAAAGTACTATGTAGGTAAATTTAAAACATACATAAAACCAGTCCTATATGTTTTACAAGGATACATGCATATTTAAGGCCATGTGTAAAACATAAAAAATGGGTGTCTTTAAAGTGGAGGTGAATGAGACAGGAAAAGAAGGGCAGAAGAAATCAAATAAGAGGCCCAGGCTCACATGGGCCACATTCATGTGGTATAAGAGTACAGTGAACTCTCTGCACCTTCTCTAAACAATTTCCTTTGTCTCTTCTTATGATTTGAATACACACACACCCCGCCCCAAAAAATGTGTTGGAAACTTACTTCTCAATGTTAAAATGTTGGGAGGTGGGACTGATGGGAGGTGTTTAGATCATGAGGGCTTAAAGGCCCTCACCAGATGCTGACCCCCTATCATGTACTTCGAGCTTCCTGAATCCAGAGCCAAATAAGTTTTTGTTCATTATGAATTACTCAGTCTTGGGTATTCTTTATAGCAGCACAAAACAATAAGAAAGTGCCCCCCTCACTTAATACATATCAAATACCTTCTTGAAAGGGAGACCAGTAGTAGTGTGTGTACTGATTCTAGGTCCCTGTCGTCCTCAAGGTAAAGTTCAAGGTACTAAGCTTTAAACACAACCCTTAAGATCTGGTCCTTGCTGGACTCTGCAGCCACAATTTCAGATATCTCAGTCCTCTTCTATCCACATTCTGCCACAAAGAACTGCCTGTGTTTCTGCCCACCCAGCACTTGACATTGTGTTCCCAATGCTGAGGGCCCCAGCTCTCCACTTTGCTAGTTCTCCCTTACCATGCATCACCACTGGGGTGGCTTTAACTCATCCATCAAGTGTCACTTAGATAATTCCTTTTCCATATCCCCTCTCCCCTCCTGCTAACAATGACCCCAAGAATAAGTGAGAAGTCTTGGTCTTCCTGTTGATCTCATGAGGTAGTAAGAGCCCCTTACTTCATTGAAGGAAAGAGAGCATCTAGTAGCTCACCACTTTATCTTCCAAAAATTTACAGTGGTTCTCTTTGAATACTCACTGCCAAGCCCTGCACTAATCTCTGACTGTTTCAACTCTTGAAACAGCCCTAAGGTCAAGTATTACTGTGGTCACCCACATTGTACAAAGGACACAGTTCAGAGAAATGGATAATTATGATAGGACACCTAAAAAGTACCTGAGCTGGGATGGGGGATGTGGCTCAAGCAGTAATGTGCTTGCCTGGCATGTGCAGGGCACTGGGTTCGATCCTCAGCACCACATAAAAATAAAATAAAGATGTTGTGTCCACCAAAAACTAAAAAATAAATATTAAAAAATTTTCTCCCTTTCTCTCTCTCTCTCTCTCTCAAAAGAAAAAAAAAAAAAAGTACCTGAGCTAAGACTGGACCCTTAGCCTTCCTTCCTCCCTCTCTGTTGTCCCAATGTCTATGGGCATATATGTGGTGGGCAAATATTATTTTAATAAATATCTATGCCAACAGACTGCAGATAAGTAGTCATGACAATGGTCAATAACTTGTGGTATTCCCAGATTTTATAAATAAGAACAAGTTGATTATATCCAGTATGTGATAAAATACTCCATAAATGAATTTTTATACTAGTCTGTACTAGTCACACTAACATACAAAGAGACAAGTAAGTCACTCTTCAGAGAATAAGAGGGAGCAGCAACCTTAACATCTCTGAGTAGAACCACAAGTGTCTGAAGGCTGGGATTAATAACCAGAATATAGGAAAAAAATCAAAAACTTAACACCAAAAAACCCAATACACAGTCAGTAATTGGGCAAATATCTTGAGAAACTAGCCAAAAGAAGAAATACAAATGGCCAACAAACACATCTTCCTTAGCAATCAGGAAGATGAAAATCACCTCAGGCAGAATGACAATCATCAAGAATACAAATAATGATAAATTACTGGGAAAACAAACATTTATACATTGTTGGTAGGACCCCAAATGACCACTTTGGAAAGCAGTATGGAGATTCCTCAAAAGACTAGGAATGGGCCCATATGACCCAGCTATCCTACCCCTTGATATGTATTGGAAAAAAAAATCAGCATATTATAGAAATACATGCATACCGAGGTTGATGGCACCACAATCCACAATAGTCAAGTTATAGAACCAGCCTAGATGCTCATCAGTAGACTAGTGGATTAAGAGAATGTGGTGTATGTACGTACACCATGGAATTCTACTCAGCCATAAAGAAGAATGAAATTATGTCATTGGCAAGTAAATGGATGAAACCGGAGAATAACATGCTTAGTGAAATAAGCAAGATTTAGGAAGTCAAGGGTAGAATGTTTTCTCTCATGTGGAAGTTGGAATAAAAGGAACTTAAAAAGGGGGATTTCACAAAAATAGATGACCTTAGATCTTCCTTACATCAGTAAAGTAGAAGCACAGGGGATGGGGGACCAAAGGAAAGGACGGGGGGAGGGAAAGGGGAAGAACTGGTGAATGAAGTTGACCTAAATTATAATTTGTGCATATATGAATATATCACAATGCATTCTAATTTTATATGTAACTATAATGAACAAATTTAAAAAATAGAAGACCAATAGAATAGAGGGAGGGGTTGGGGGAGAGGGGAATGGAGGAAAAGAGGAAGTACTGGGGATTGAATTGGAGCAAACTATGTTTTATGCATTTATGAGTATGTCAAAACGAATCCCACTGTTACATATAAATACAATGCACTAATTTTAAAAAAGGGAACAATAGATTAATTTTTTAGTGGGGAAGGAACTGTGGGCAGGGGAATAGTTAAGTGTCAGATGACCTTTAGCAATGCTTACTGGTGATCAGAGAGAAATAGAACTAAAGGTAGTGGAAGAATTTTTTTTTCTTCTACATATTATTGAAAAGTTAATACTTCTTTCAAAATAAGATAAAAAAATACAATTTATTGGGGAAAAAGTTGCTATCTTGTTTTTGTCCTGTTACTAAATGCTCCTCTAATGACAATGGAGAAAACAAACATGATCCTAAAGCGTGAGATGGAAAGCAGATCAGCCCTCCAAAAGGCAACTCTTTAGCCAGGGGACCAATAAGTAATAATTGTTTTTCTGGGGAGAATATCATCTTCATGTTCTTTCTTTTCTAATTCAACCGCTGTGGTTTGGATCTTAAATGTCCACCAAAGGCTCATGCATTCAAAGCTTGGTCCCAAAGCTGATGGCACTATTGGAAGATGGAGGAACTTTTAGAAGGTAGGGCCTAATGAAAGGAAGTAAGTCACCAGAAATGAGCCCTTCAAGGAAATATTGGGACCTCTTCTTGCTCTTTTCTTCCCAGCTTCCATGAAGTAAGCAACTTTCCTCTGTTAACTATTTCCTGCCATGATGTTCTGCTTCACCACAGACCCAAAGGCAATGGGGCCAAACAACTATGGACCGAAACCTCTAAAACTGTGAGCCAAAATAAATATTTTTTCTTTTTAAAGTCATTATCTCAGGTATTTTGTCATAGCAATGGAGAGCTAACACACCTACTTGAAGCTGAATTATACTTGTAGCAAAAGAGGCAATTTAACACATGGACACACAATAATCATGAGGTCTGCCAGTTACAGAATAAGGATGAAGCTATTGAGAAAGAATGAATATTATCCCTTGATGGGCTTGACTTTCATGACTAGGTTCTCCTCTCAGACTTCAGCCATTTCAGAATACCTATCTCTGATAAGGCTACTCTGAGACCTTGAAAAAATAAGACCAAGCAGGTTCACTTCATAAGTTTTTCTAAGCACAGATTAAAAATAAGGTCACTGTGTTACCCATAAAATGCCAAACAACCTATTTCTTAGCCCACATGAGGACTGCTATCTGTTAACTAATCATAGCTTTGTCCTCACCAAAGTGAGGGGTGACACTCACTAAGAGTAAGAGCCATCAAAATGCTCTCAGACCACTCTACTTTCTAACAGCATCCAATCTAGAGTGAATCCCTGCTTCCTCAGACCTTCCCTCAAACTGCCCAATCAGAGCTTCAATCCTATAAAGTTTCTTTCTAACGTCTTTCTGAGATGCCTAGAATTCAGTAAGTGTGTATGCTCCTTTGCTGCAGTGAGTTTCAAACCAAACTTGCTCTACCAAAAGAGATTTTCTAGTTTCTTTGGCAGAAGCTTATGTCACTATGCTTACACATTTCCATGTGCATATGTGTTTATCTGTGTATACAGATAGACACAATACATATATGTTCATATAAAATCAAGGTAGCTAGAAAACTCAGACAATTCAAACTCCAAAGTATACTTTTGTGCCTGAACTCTATGTACAGGTAGGCTACCAAAATCAAGTCAATTGGATTACCAGATAATTACATGTTTTGCTGCACGGTAGGCTAGGCAATCACCACATACTTCGTATAATCTTAATATCCTGACATTTTAGTTATTTTCACTTATTTTGTTTTTATATATGCTCTTAATATTTTCTACAGCACAATACACTGGAATTGTGTTTTTTTCAAGCATTGCCAACAAGTTAATAAATTGAGAATTACTAAAATATTGGCTGTTTTGCATTTAAATATCTATTTTTCAGAAGCCAGATGCAAATTTGCATAGTGACTATGCTTACAGCTTAAAAGAAAAAGTTAATAAAATAAAAGACTGTCAACTAAAATATAATCATAGTTCCTCTTCAATCATTTTTCTACTTTGAGATATATTTTCTAAAATTGTTCCATTAATATTTAATTTGATAATGGAAATAGTATTAATTCCTAGTTTCATTTTACTCTGTGCTTCTTCCTATGAACCTAGACAATAACATCCTGGTTCTCTTTTGGCATTTCCTGTTCACTTTTACCAATGCTCTCTAAAATAAAGAGGCATAAGGAGAGAAATACATTGGTAACATTGAAGCACCTATGTCTGCTGCTTCTTCCCTATAATTAAAATACTCTTCAAATACTAGTAAGACACAATATTTTATTAACCCATTATAACAGAGCATCTGAGAACAGGAATTATAACTGTTAAATATGACTAATGTAGTGTCAAAAATGAAAACATTTTCCAGTAATGTGAGAGTTTCACAATGTCTTGTTCAAAGCAAAAATAAGAAATATTGGTTAAATATTTAAAGAGGAATTATTGTGACTTCTACAGGATAATAGCCAATTTCATGTTGACTCTTGTAATTTGATTACGCAAGAGCAACAAGCCTAAAAACTTCATTAGCTCATCAAATAGCTCTAAGTCTTTGTGAATGTAATTCAATTAATAAAAGGATTATCCCTAAAAGTTCTTATGATTTTTCTATTTTTTAGCATGAACATGAAGCATACCTTTTTTATGTCTTTATCAAAACTTCAAGCCCAGAGCAAATGAGTAACATAAGTATTTCTTATTAAGATCATACCAGAGGTGAAGAATGTGTAACAAATCAAGCATCCTTTGTTGCTGGAGTTGGGAGGAAACCCAAGAGATTTCAAAATGATTTAATAGTTAAAATGTGGAAGAATTGCACTGGACTCAAGCACGATATTTATTTCATAGCTTTGCCAACAATAAACTAAATTGTGATTCAATTAACTAAAAAGTGACAGGCCTCTAATGACACAGACTCTTTATTGTCCTCTTTGTGATCCCAATCAGGCAGGTTTCTCAAATGCATCTCAAGATTTGAAAAGGAGAAGAAAGAAAAAGAGAAGAAGAGGAGGAGGAAGAAGAATTATGAGCAAACTGTGGTGCAATGTTCAGAATTAAACCCTGAGCTAAAGGGAAC